>NC_090442.1:758125300-758429164 GCF_031143425.1 Pleurodeles waltl
GTAGCATCCCATATGTACACTCAGTACACATGTGCAAACATGTATGTGGCTAAGAGTCTTCATACACAGGCACATTTGCAAACTGTATCAGTCCTTACATGCATCACACACACACATACATATGGTAACACATTCCTATGTTACCAGTACACAATAAAATGCAAATGCACACACATGTAGCCATACCATATAAAATACATAGATGCACAGCCCATGCAACAAGGAATGTGAATGTGGATGCAATGTCAGCCTTTTCACCTAAATCCACGCATGGACGTAATATGTCAAAAATGTTGACACATATGGAACATCTCCATACAGCGCAAATAACTAAAATGCCGCCTGGCACCATGTGAGTCTGAACTTTCTTGCTGTCTCAGCCTTCACTCAAAAATCCACGCATACTCTGCATAAGTCAAACATTTTGATGCATATCCTTGTCCTATATACATCGCTCAGTTAAAAAATGACACCCGTTCTCTGCGCGTCCATTGCAAGTCGACAGACCTTGTCAGCCTTCCTGGTAAAAATCCATGCATAGCTGTCATGCGTCAAAAAAAAACGACACTTATTGGGAAACGTGACACATGTGGCATTAAAACTAGGAATAAAAAAATGAGGCAGCTGAATCTCTTAGATTGCAGTGCACCATTTTGGCAGTCACCCAACTGGGGTAATGCAAACCTTGCATACATCATGCCTAGTACCGGCCTAATGTGAGACAAGGGGTGACAAAATAGCACTATACAGGTATTGTACCACTTTGTTGAGATTCTGCTGACCATTTGGCCTTGTTGTGCCTTATTTGCGTCATATTGCTTATGACGCTAACGTGGTGGAAGAAGGCCCTAGACCCTCGCACATCTTGGCCCTAGCGTGCAACTTTGGAAAGCCATTATCCACGTGACATGTACCAAATACTGTAGATCCTTGCTAGGCAGATTTGTATGGACTTGGGTCTTATTCTGTTGTTGGCTCACTGCTTGACAACATTTGTCATCACAAAATGCTGTTTACTATGCATGCTTGCTCTTCCTCTACACAGTGCTGTTACTGATTACATGTTCTCTTCATGTTTTAGCTTCCACAATGACTCCGGTGCAAAAACAGAAGTTCACTAAACGTGTAGAAAGGTTCAGGCACATTTGCAAGGTCCAAGCTGGTTACAGAAAGATGGCAAGGCGATACTGCACAGAAAAGTCATCTGTGGCATGGAAGGCCTTCCCTAATGGTGGACTAGCCAAACATCCTAAAACCACCTCAACTACAGGAATGTCCTCAGCGCCCAGAGTCCATGGTGCTCATTCAGGACCTGCACCCTCAACATCAGAGGCCATCAGACAGCACCAGCACAACAGCAGCCACCACCATCTTTCACTGGGACCAGCTTTGAGGCAGAAATGCCTAAAGGCATGACTGAGCTGAAGGCTAGGTTGGCTGGACTGGAGGCAGACAATGCCCAAAATTCTAAACTGCTCAAGTTCATAAAGAGAAAGCTCAAGACTCAAGAAGCTGTAAGGGTGGCCACTCACCACTTCCAAGGACCTTCCCTTCCCCAGTGTGCATCATTCAAAGTTTTAGTGGGTTTTACGGGGTTAGACATAGGTTAGGAAGGTTAGTGTAGATTAGTTTTAGGATATAGTAGTTTGGGGGATGGTATTTAGGCATCTCTTTTGTTTTGGGGTAGTTTGGTGAGAGGTTATCTTTAGGACTATATGTACAAACATTTGTAAAAACTAAACTATTTAAAAAATGAAAAACTACAAACAAATATATATGAGTTCAGGATTAGTTGGTATGTGTGTAGTTTATTTCATGTTGTCCTACACGTCTGTTGTCTCATAATGGGGGGGCAATGTTTACTGAGTGGCGTTATGTGTATAAGTTAAGTTTAGAATAGGATAGATAGCTTTAGAGTTAAGTTAAGATAAGTTGGTATAGGTTAGCTTAGTGTAAGTTCGTGAGTAGGTTAGATTTGTGATAGATTGTGTTTTTAGGTACCAATATATCCTGTAATATTTCAGACAATTATGTGTCAATGATGATTGACTGTCTGTTCTTGTGACTGCACTGGCCAAGTTGGGGAAATGCCTTAGGGTCTGCATTCATTATTGATTTACATGTATGACTATGTGTATCCCCAATGTCCAAGGAGCTTTCTGATTGGCAGCGCTATGAAATCAGCTTCTCAAGACAGTTTTCAGCACACCTCCTGGCACTCCGATTGCCTATGGATACACTATATTTGACATATAATGATGTTACATCAATTGTCATTGCTAAGATCTGTCACAATCCTTTTAGAGAAGTTTTGCACATTATACTCCACCTTATTGGAGGTATGGATACTGGCAAACTACAGCTGCCTGCCACAGTTTTGTATATGCTCTTTAGTTCCTCTCATATTTGTTGTATTGGTACATTTGTCAGGGACATTTCTTGACACTTGAAATCTGAACCATTCATGCCATATGTTAACTTGCATGGACGCATGTTCAACACATGTTTCTGAGGCTCAGTAAGGTGTTTGTAGTCCACAATACTATTGGTCACTTTTATCATGTTTGAGTCCTCGTGTGTGCCTTTGTGTCTGACAGTAAGCCACACATGTGAATTTGGTGTCTGACAGTAAGCCAAACATGTCATTTGGTTCGGTTCTTATTGACATTGCTTCACACAATGCAGACATTTATGAGTTGAAAAAAGTTAATGATACGTGTGACTATGATGATTTATCTACATGTGCAAGTTTATTTTCAAATGCAGTACAATGTTCAGGTCACTAACCCATGAGAGATCCAGAGCTATTTAATGTACATTTAGAGTCCAAGAGTGAGGGACAAGTCATGAGACATGGGCAGGAAAAGTGTTGATTAGCGAGGACGTATCCAAATTGACAATAGGTAGAAATTGAGACAATGACAGTCCACAGCAGATATGGCAACAATGGTTGAGTGAAGAAGGCACATTTCCAGCTGTCACAGCACTGGTATGATCTTAAGCACAGAACTAAGGAGATACTGTCCATGTGGCACAGACTGGTGCTACCGGATGGTTCTACATGTGAATGTTGTTCCTTCCACATCTTCATCCTCTGAGTGTGTGGTGCCTCATGTGCCATGGGGGGGGCTGTTGTTGGAGGTGAGGGGGTCACACATACATCAGGGGATACAGATGTGTAATCAAAGGTACCAGCAGCTGCCATTTGTGGGAACACATAAGGCATCACTGCAGCAAAGAGGAACTGCTGATTTCTCAACACCGCAGCTGCATTACAGTGGTAGGCAGCCATGTTTTCCCTGAGTGAGGCCACTTCCCACTGTTGGACTCCAGGGAATTTTGTATCACCACAACCTGTTATCTATCACGCTGCTGCCACTTTGAGAGGGCATTTGTTCAAACCTCTGCCTCATGACAGCAGCTATGTCAGCCAGGGACTGCAGGAGCCCACATAGGGGGGAGTGGGTAACTCTGATGGTAGCTGAGCTGTCCTTATTTGGACTGAGGCACCTCTGCACTCCCTCTAGGTTGTCTGCCACAGACTCCATCTCCACCTGCACCTGCTTGGCCAGCTACGGCTCGACTCCTACCACTGTCCTCTGAAAGGTGATGTCTGGGTCCTCAGAGTCCAGGGCTGTGGCAGGACTGGTTGGTGCTGTGTGTTGGTAGTTGGGTGGTTCATATGGAGACCCCACAATGCTGTGTGTCCTCCATGCGACTGGATGTGGTGTGTGGAAGGAACTTAGGACATCCTGGAGAGTTTCTTCATTGATGGTTGGCAGCTGGACATCCATGTCATCTCTAAAATCCAGAACAGGCAGGTCGGCAGAGGTAAGATATTATCCTCTGCAATGGTAGAGTAAAATGTCAATCTATGACTGTAGTGGCTGCTGACATGGCTTATCATTTACTTGCTACTAGTGGCTCAGTGACATGTTGCAGACCCCAGGTTGTAGTTGTTTAATATGTGATGCATTGTGCATCACACATGGGGCAACCTTTCAAGGTATTTTGTGCATTGATCCCACACTACCATATTCCTTGCAGGCCCCTTGCTCCAGCCACTGACAACATGGTAGCACGTCATTTACATTCCTATTCACTATGGTCAACATTCCCACAGTAGTGTAATGAGTGTTGTGACTATTTTAGTGCTTTACTGAATTGGCACCATGAATGAAGGCACTAGTTTAGCAAAGCACTGGGAGGTCCATTGCTTACAATGCTTGTGTAACTTTGGCATCTGCCTTTAGCAGGACCCCACACGTACTAATTGGAGGGCACAGTGCAAGCTTTATGAATTGTCAGCCCCATTAGTTCGTCCCTCCCTACATTAAGGACATTTCCTTGCATACAGCACATCTGCCACCGGCATATCTTTGTGTAAGGATGTACTATGTGGATAAATGCATGCATTTTGTGAGTTTGTTAATGTGGCACGAGGGGAATGGGCAGCTTGGATCCACATAGGCAAACAATTGTATGATGGGACTGTTGAATTAAAGGGCTAGTGACATTGTGCCCGTAGTGCAACATTGATGCCAGTTATGCCTGTTCTTACACATGAAGGTGACCCTTTATGACCAACTCTAACCATTCCCATAACACAGGCAACCTTGTTACATGGTGAATTTGAAGCCACTTTTATGGCAGCATAAATGATGATCACAGACATGGCCCATATGTTGTATAGATCCACTTTTGTGCCTATTCCCAAATGGTGCATGGAGGTGTGTGAGAGTTGTTGTTGGGCCACCCTATGCGAGTAGCATAGGACATGTTGCACACTGAGGCCTTGATTTTTTCTAAAATGGCACATAGATTCTGGCCCTATGTGTTCTGACGCAACCCTTTTGCATGCATTCAGTGTGTTCTATGTGCCTCCCCCTTCTGCAATTCGTAAACTTCCAGATAATCCCCCCTGCAACTTTTCATGCATTTGTGGTAGTTCTTGGTAGTCTGCGCTGTCCTGTTCTGAGATTCCAGTGATCAATCTCTTCCGGAATGACCGCTTCCACCATATCCATGGACAGTTTCTCCTTAGTTTTGCACTTGCAATCATGCCAGCGCTTGTTACAATCAGTGACAGTCCTCTTCACCTCTAATTGTACGAGAAGCTTCAGGGCCCATTGTATAACTAGACATGAAAAGGGCCACCATCTAGTCAATAGCCCTTATTCGTTATGGCAGACAAGGGGTCTTTCCCAAGCTGGGCTGCAGAAATCCCATGATGACGATCACCCTATTGGAAAGCAGCAAGGATGATTTGAAATAGTTTACATACAGTCTGAGACTGGAAATAGTTTTAAGAGTGGGGACTAGAAACTGTAGTGTTACTAAATGCTGCCATAACCAGACAGTTAACCAGAATGTATTAGCAGCAGTTTTTGCAGCTACAGAAAAGCTACTACTGGCCCTTGGTAAACAATGAAAATCTACTTTGAGGCCAAAGGGCAGCATCTTGTAATGGGGTGCTGCTTTCCCACCTTGAAATGGCAGGGGTTCTGTGTGTTTCTGCAGGGTCGTTAGATGAGAGTTGGCATCCTTCATGCCCACATAGAAAAGTAGTCAGATCACCATCCAGAGATTACACGTTATGGCTGCCAAGACATGTAATTGACGAAGAAGATACCTTCTGCAAGTGGAGGAAATTATTTAGATCTTATAGGTTCAGAACGGAGAGAAGCCCCTGACTTTCATTTCCTTACAAAATAGAAGTGTTTGGTGTAAATCCCCTGCTCTATATTTGAGTATTGGATATACTCTATTGTTCATTATAGGCGAGGACACGAGCTTCTGTCAATGTTTAGTGATGGTGACTGAGGAAGTTGTGCAGGGCAGGACTGTTAACCAAAAGCAGCCTGGACAAAGGTGTTCCCACCAGCTCTGCTTCCTTCATTCACCCCATCCTTTCCATCCAAACATTCAGTAACTGTCATTCTCCTCTCTGTTCTTCCTCTTTCTGTAATCTCTTTCTATCACCATAATCTCTTTCTTTTAACTCTCTTCACTTACCTTTACCTCTCTTTGCCTCATTCCTCTCTCTCTTGCTCTCTCTTGCTCTTGCACTTAGCGTATACCCGCCTGTGCCTGCTGCCAAAAAAACCTGAGTAGCTGCAGAGAATCACAAGCTGGCCAGCTACAACCAACAATAGGACTTTAAAACGGATCTCTAAATGCTCCAGTACCCACTCCCCATGGGTATTGCTGATGAGATAAATGGTGCAGGGAATATTAGAGAAATATCCAATTTTCAATCAGCACGCACAATGCGAAATATAAGAATAGGATTTGTCGTACCACATCTATGGGGGTAAATATGGATCAGAATATTCGTAATATTTAGTCAAATACAAGAAAAATGCAAATGAAATTGGAGTAAAAAGTACAAAAATATCAAACGTTATGTCACACGTTACTCGTCATTTGTCATTAAATTTGCTGAGCTATGTAAAACAAACTCATATACCTTGTTGAGACAAGGGATGTGCACAATTTCCATAATTTGCTTTTGCGCAATTTCTAAACAATCCCACACAAATACATGGGATACAGAACTGGAATTTAGCACTGTAGTTTTAAATAAAATACATTCTCACATCCATCTTGAAAGCAAGGACTCACTTGATGCTAAAAAAAGAGCATAAACCACAAGTACTGTGAACAACAGACACTCATTCTGGTAGTTTGCATAGTTGCCATGCCCCCACACAAAAAGCATTGCTACAAATATATATACTTAATTTTATGATTTTTACATTACAAGTGCAGTGTGATAATTCGTAGGATTACTCTGGTATAACAGAAATTTCGCCCAGGTCTAGGTAATACCCATGTGAAGAGGTTGCTGAAAGGCTTTGGAACTGGCAGTGATCCCAGGCATGTAGATCGTGCTTCCCTCTCCCTTAAGAGAGACAAGATTAGATCATTCTTATACCTGCATATGGTTACAGCTTGGTAAATTTGGATGGTATGGAAAACCATTGCCGGATATGGATGCTTTGCAGTTCGTTCTTCGGTGAGAGCATTTAGTAATATGTTACCAGGTTCAGCTGCTTAGTGACATGTTAATGGATACTGACGTTGCAACGAATATATCATGCGAGGTCCATACTTTAATTCAGTGTTCAGGCTGGCTGATTAGGGCTGGGTGAAATTATGCCACCATAATAGTGTGTAATATCAGGCAGTTCACATTATGCTTGTTATGCAAAATGGCTGAGATGACCCCATTAAACCACGTTAATTCATTGAGATTGCATTCAGTTAAAAGTACTCTCATAGGAGCATGGGAATAACACAAACGAACACAACTGGATTGTCTAAGGTTCACTTAACATGCAACTTTGTGTCATTTCTTTGCATGAAATGCGTCCTTGCATGCAAAATTAACCAAGGACACATTTCGGGATAAAAAGTATTATGAATTCCAGTTAAGCAAGGTGTGTACTTTTGCTTATTTTTTCTAGAAGTTATTTCCATAAAGGAAATTGCCTGGGGTGGATGTCACTCGCGAACTTTTGTGTAGCGTAATCATGTGAAATTACCCCAAAATTACATGTAATTATGCAAAAGGCACCACACACTCACAAAATTGCTCTTTGGGTAAAAATGCAACTCGAAAATGTAATTTCAAGTTAGTTTCAAGTTGATTTCTGGTATTTTGCATTCAAAACATTGCAGCTCCTGTTTGAATTTGTAGTTTTATGCTAAAAATAGACCCGAACGGATAACCACTTATGTAAAAAATTCTACCCGAAATGCTCACATTCCAAACACTGTCATTTATTTTTAGATTTGTAATTCGGCACTCAAAAATTATCCTGATAGCGTGCATGGGTAAAAAATCCTCTCGAAATGCTGCTCGTGGTCACAAATTATCCAAATGTTACATCTCTGGTTAAAGTTTCTCTCCTAAATTACGTAATATGACATAATGGAGTAATCTCTGCAATGTTGCATACATTTTGTTATGTGAAATTACCAAAACTATGCCAATTACCCTGGCTTAATTAAAATGTCACCCATGCCTAGAAATTACATGTATTTCACCCAGGCCTAGTTGTGATCCACAGACCAAGCTTAATAGGACAGGCAAGACATGCGCCAACCAGCACCATGGGTGTGTGATCCTTCCATGACAGGAGAGTTCAACAGTGCACAAAGTGTGGGAGCCTCTTCATGTGAGCCACACTCAATGAGGAAAATGGATTGAGACTGCAGTCCCGGTATGCCAGCTACCTTTAACAAAACTTGCAATAGTGGGGCCATATTTAAATTATGGGGTATATGTTTCTCATGTTGCAGAGTGGTGTTTGCTAGGCAATCTAGATTTATAGTTGCTGCAGCTGGGCTCCTTCTGCCAGAGCTGGGATTCAAATGCTGTGACTGGAGACCTTCAATAATTTCGTATCCAGACAAGTTATTCTGGGATATTATGGCATTCAGATTTTTAGACTGATATCTGAACATTGTTTACGGGGGTCATCGTTTTCAAACGGCATGAACTCTAACATGCACTATTTGCTCAACAAGAGGAGCAAGAAGGAAGGATCCTCATTTGTACAGATTTGTTAATGTTTTCTTTAGTGACACTATGGTCTTAAGGAATTGACAATGGTGGGGAAATGACAGTGGTGATAACGGAAGGTTCATCACTAAGTGTATTCCTTATGTTACAGCCGATGAACTTGTTACAGTAAGAGTCATTCAGAGCATCGATTTCATTTGTAAATCACTGAAGGCAGTCACTGACAAAGAAACAAAGGTTTAGTTGAGGGATTTCCTTGCACCTATAACAACGATATAATTTGAGATTCAGCTATAGAATGTCTCAAAGTTCCAACCTCCTGCAGTGAGTAAGAAATACATACATGGTCACAAGTATATCATAAGCCATATTAGGGTTAGTGAATTGGAACTTTAAAGGTAAAACAGCTGAAGAGTTATTTCCCTTTTTAGATATAAATGCCAATGCAGAGCAAGTTGAGCCCAGCTGTACCAATAAGTGGAATGACGATATCGTGTACCTCTGCTGCTTACTTATGCCACTTCTCTTTTCCTTAGTCTTCTCCTTAACAGCATAGTACTCGTTGCATGATCATCAGCTAGATGGGGGAGTGACTAGAATGACAACACTCATGTTGAATTTGTATTGCTAGGTTAGTGCAAATATGACAGTAAAACTCAGTTACGGTATACAGTTATTTGTAAGAAAACACCCTAGTACCCCACAAATATCGTTAGGTTCTAATTATATATATCCAGAGGAAAATAATATGGGTAATTAATAAAGCATTAGCACTAGTGCATATTATCATTTATTATATCAGAATGAAGTAGAAAGATATCGTAAGTAAATAAATTCCTCCTTGGGAAATAAAAAAACACACCCCCTTGGGTTGGGCATGTTCTTCCTTCGGAAGAAACTCCTCAAGCGAGAGGCAAAAAAGTCATTCAATGGAAAGGAGCCTTTAGTCTCATTGATGACACATTAATGTCACTCAGAGATATACCTGGGACCATGCCCATTTTCTGCTGCTGGAAGACCTCACCAGTTGTGGAATCAAATGAGTTCTTCCCATCAAAAGGCAAAATGATGGCTTTCTCCTAGGCCCCAACTAGCAGTAAGGACTTAAGTCATGCCTGTATTTGCGTCAATAAAATCTGGAGGTATCACTAGACCTATTCAGGTACATCTTTTCCTAGGTTGTGCATAAATATAAGCTGCTCTGTAGACCAGACTTGAGCAAGGAGGAGTAACAATCAGACCTGTGCCCTAGTTGCTGCCCGTAGCTGACTGCAATAGCTCAGAGGATGGCATGTCTGAAGGAAAACCCACCAAACTGCTTTAAGTATTTCCAGTTTGTGGAGGTAAATTTTGCCTCTTTGGCAATAAGAGAGGACAAAACTTTCCCTTTCAGGAAAAAACGCCCTCACCATTGCAAGTGTGACTCTAATTATGAGTGACAGAATTCTACCACCTGCAGTTCCTAGTGTCTCCGGGTACAGAACTGACGGATCCACAGTTTACAGACCTGACAAATACTGTGAGGAGACACTGCACCTCTCTTTCATGCAGCAGAGGCAGGTGCAGAAGGCAGTGACAGACCCCATCCCTGCCCAGCCCCTTCATCCTGTCTGCTCCCTCAGACAGGATGAAGTCTGCTCTGAACACTTCACCTGCCCCACTCCTTCCCCATGCTCTACTGGTTTCTCATTGACACTTTCTGTGTGCTAAAAGCTGAGGGAGGGGCATATTTACAAAATAATTACACAGCCTGGCTCTGCAAGCCACCTTGGAAAGTGCAGGGATGGGTCTGGAGCAAGGGTGTTTTTAGGGTTTAGAGGTGGGTAAGTAATAGGGTGATAAATGTGTTTTTAGGATATAGGGGTGGGTGAGGGAATAGGACGGTAAAGGAGTTTTTAGGGTTTAGGGATAAGGGCGGTAAGAGTGTTTTAGGGTTTAGGAATGGGCAAGGTCATAGGGTGGTAAGGGTGTGTTTAGGGTTTATGGGTGGGTAAGGGCTTAGGGTGGTAAAGGTTTTATTAGAGATTAGGGGTGGATAAGGGTATGGGTTTTGGGGGTTTAGGGGTGGATAAGGGAATAGGATGGTAAGGGTGTTTTTAGGGTTTGGGGTGGGTAAGGGTATAGGCTGGTAAGGGTGTTTTAAGGTTTAGGTGTGGGTAAGGGTATAGGATGGTAAGGTTACAAAAAGGAGGTGGTTGGGGGTGTTCCCCTATTAAGAAGATATGTATTTTTATAATAATTAATCAATGTTGAGGGTATGAGGGATTTCCCCCCATTTTTGAAAATATTTTTAATGTACAATTAAAAATGGGAGAGTTTGGAGGGGTCTCACGTCCTCCCTACCCCCCACTGCAGTGAATAATAGCAGAACAGGTGGAGGAGGACCAGCTGTTCCAGAAGCAATAGGGGTCTAGAACCAATGGCTGAATACCAAAGCTGTCCCATCATCACGAGAAGCAGATTAGGAAACGTGGCAGAAGTCCGGCCTTCAGCTATGAGTCCACAGCCTCTAAGAAAGACACACAAAGTATTGATTTGAAAGCTTTGTGAGCAGTTTCCAGAGCTCCCAGGAAGAGGCAGTGAACCCACAAATGAAAATTGAAAAGAGGCTGATCGCAAGAGTATATTTAGTTATAAAGCTAAATTAAAATACTCAGTTATTTACTTATGAAATACTAATTAGCCGACCACATCCATGCCTTTTGAGGTTTGGGAGATTGTAAACACTGCACAGTCAATGTGAGAAAAGAAAGGTTATAGGATGATAAGGGTGTCAGAAGGCATTCTGAAGTGAAAAAAATGTATGCGTCTTTTGTAAAATGTGTGAGCGTTTTAGTAATGGTAACTTATACCTGCTATCATAATCAAACACACATTAAATTAAATATAACATCATTTTCTCACTTCGTAAGCTTTTTTTATCACATTGTCCAAAGGATAAAGAGTTTTTCTAGAATTAATTGCTCTCATAAAAAATATCTTTATATTATTAGATCACAACGCGTGCTGTGTGAAAAAAATATGTGTGTTGTACTCACTAAGCCAATTAAAATTGCCTCATGTTTATCTGTCATGAAGACACCTAATGAGTAAACAGCAGAATGGTGACCTAAGGAGAGATGCTATTACAAACAAAGATAATTAAAAATAAAACAGTAAGACTTATTTCCTGTTCATGGAGTTACAACTTATATCCACACAATAACTTCCCTCTGCACATGCAACTCATACACATATAGATAAATACTGCATCTCACGGCGCATAAAAGGGATATATTCAACATTTGCAACACCGAGGTATTCACATATAGAATGTTCTCAGTGGAGAGGAGTGAGTTATGTTTTTTATGTTCACTAGTCATGAGTGATAAAATTCACAGGAGTGCAGTGCCCAGGAGTTATGTCGCGCCCACCATCTACAGAGACCACTGAGAATAGAAACTATATGTCACGACTCCTAACCAACTCGTAAATTGCTTAGTCCACAGGAAGAATTGGCAGGATGAGTTGTGGTATTATATTGTTTTATTGAACATGTTGCTGCCCTACTCTCCCTAAATCAACTTGCCCTATTTCCTGTTCTGTTTTAATTCAGTAGCACATCTCTTAAGGAATATTTCTTTCAGGGCTATAGGAATTAAGCTTCTTTCACGTCTTCCCCGTGGAGACATGCATTGTTGCTCGCAAGTCCATCCTTGATTAAACTGCTTTTCCTTTCATGGCTCCAGGGAGAAGGAACGTTTGTCGAAGCCAGGGGAACCTGTGGAACCAGCAAGTGTGATGTTTGCTTTGGGGATGGGTCTGTAAGTGAGCATTCAGAACGAGCGATGGAATTTGTGCTTTTGGGTGTTCTACAAAACTGAGGATTTCACCGGTGGTCGGGGAACTCAGTAGGAGAAGGGCTGAGCTGACAGCAACATCTGTGCTTCTCGCAGGGTACTCAGGACTCCTACTTTCACATATAGATATATAACAAACTCACTAGATTGCACTTTGCTAAATGTGAAAAGGGAATTCCTTCTTTTATTCAACGGCACACGAAATTGTATAAATAGGTTGATGCCACCTATATGCACTGAGAGAATCAGCCTCATCTAGAGGTAAATTCAGTGGCTTCAGTGTTCTTTTCAACTTCAGTAGGTCTGTTAGAAGAGAGCAGGGTGATTTTTAAGTATGTCTGATGCGAAATGACAAATGCAACTATCATGACGTGTAAGAGTCGACTACTTTTTCTTCATGTTTTAAAAACATGCAAATGGCCCTGGGAAAACAGAAGACTTTCAGAAGAAAAGTTTGGCAGGTGATGTATTTGCCTTATCTGTCTGCTTCTATTGTCTAGCTTATGGCGAGGAGAGGGTTGAGAAAGCACAAAGCATTGAAATGTGAATGTGCACCTACTTTGTGATGTATTATCGTCCGAGTCGTATGGAGGTCGCTATGAGTTGGGTTTGGCAGTGCTAGCTAAGAAGCCAACAATGGTGCAGTAGCACCGTGGTCCGCACCGGGCGCAACATCTTGGAAGAGACTCGAGTGCTAAAATCCACGGGTTAGGGGGCGCAAATTACTTGCCTTGCCCCGGGTGCTGATAACCCACGCTACGCCACTGTGCTGCTCATAGCTGGCCGCTTGAAACCTTCATGCCTGCCAGTTTTTATGCACTGCAGCAATACATGTTGGAGAGATCTGGTGTGGGTGTCAGGACTGTAGGGTAGTGTATGAACATAAAGGCAGCACACGTGTGTACATATAGACCGTGCCTTTCTGGCTAGTGAAATGAATATATAGTCACATTGTCTGTGCATTTGCCGCTGACCACATCCAGTATAGAGGTGGCACCTATGCATAGTTGTGTAAAAGTAAACACTACTGTTTATAGGCTGCTTTCACTTAAAAATGAGCTGTGATAGGTTTACTTTTTTTCTACATTCAAAGTGATAGCTTTATATCGCACTTCACCAAGCCAGTGAACATTCACTGACGGGCACTTCCCTCATTACAGGCTGAGCCATCATGCCAGTACCATCCAGCAATTCATCCAGTGGTGGAGAGGTGTGTCTACGGTGTCAGTGGATGCGGATATGTAGCCCAGAGCTCTGACACCCTTGGCCTACTAGTACATGTATCCTGGCCTCCCTGATCCAAACCCATAGCCCCATGGCCCTGTGGCCGTGTGGTGCAATGCGCTGCACCTGGAGTCACAAGAGACAGCCGATGGTCAGACCAGCCCCAGGGAGGACTCCGGACTTGGCAACATGGGAGCTGCTGCCCGAATAGCAGATATGCAAGATGGCGACCATGCTCAGAGTGTCGGACTAGGCTGCACAGTGATGTTGGCCAGTGCCACTCCTATCCAATCGGTCATGCAGTGGGGACAGGAGTGCCCCGAAAAGTCCATGAACTGCCCTGAAGAGGCCACAGATAGCCCGACACCCAACACTGTCAGTTTAATCCCCGTGGCCCCAATGAAATGCACAGAAGACTGCGCGCACTAGGAGATAGCCACATGAGAGAGCAGATCCACAGGCCCAGCGCCAGGGGCGGTAGCAGAGGTGCCACTGACTCCAGTGACCATACCTGGTGCTGGAAATCAACAGAGCGACGGAGATGCCCTGCCCAGGAATGGGCCTGGTTGGCTGGTGACCCAGAAGGGCCCTGGAGTACATGGAGGAAGGTGTGTAAAGCCCAGGAGCTGAGTATGGGATTGGAACACCATTGATGAAGGAGGTGAACTCCCCTGGGCCAGGGACCCTTAGGGCCATAGGGACACTGGAGAGGCCCTCGAGGCAATGGCTGAGCCTGGTGGGGGCCGGACATAACATGTGGTCCCTAGAGGCACAGCCTCCCACCCAGCTGGGAGCAGTGACTGAGTTTGGGTGCCCCCAGCTTGCAGTGGGGGACAAGGAAGAAATGTGCCTAGGGTCTGTTTGGCTTGGCCCCACTGGCCGAGGGGCTAATAGACAACTACAGGCCTGTGGAAACTGGTTCTCATAATGGTCCACAACAAACAGGGAGGCTTGGAAAGGTTAGGATAGACACAGCTGCGGAGGGCCATGGGGTGGGGATAGAAATGGAGTTGGAGACCCACAAGGACAAAATCCTAGCAGCTATCCATGATACCAAGGAGACATTGGAGCAGTGGCGGCCCGTCTTTTAGGGCGGAGGGGCCACGCCCCCCCACCTTTTGCCCCTCATGAAGAGTGTCTGTCAGGCTGAACAAAGGTCAGCCTGGCAGACACTCTCCATGTTCAGCTCAGGCAGCCAGGAGTGAGACATGCGCGAATTGCGCACACTCCTGGCTGCCTCAGCTGAACTTTGCTGGGCTGAGGAGATCACAGCTCCTATGGGCGTGACCTGCTCGGCTCAGCAAAGGTGCCTCGAGGCCCTCCCCTGGGTGATGAGGAAAGCGTCACCAATTGACACTCTCCCTGAAGTGCCCAGGGCGAGTGTCAATCAGTGACACTTCGTCACAGAGTGGGGTGGGGTCAGCAGTCTCACTGACCCCATCCCACTCTGTGACGAGGCTGGGACTGCTGCCTTCCCTCATTGGCTGACCAAGGTCAACCAATGAGAGAAGGCAGCAGTCCCAACCCTCTGGAACCTGGAGGCGGAAGGTAAGTGTGTGTGTGTGTGTATGTGTGTGTGTGATGTTTTAAATTGAATGTTTGGTGCGCGCGTGCATGTTTGAGTGTTTTGAGTGTTGTTAATGGATGTGTGTGCGTGTGTGTGTGTGAAAGAATGAGTGTGTGTGATCTTTTAAAATGAATTTTTGGTGCGTGCGTGCATGTTTGAATGGTATGAGTGTTGTTAATGGATCTGCGTGCGTGCGTGTCTGTGTGAAAGAATGAGTGTGTGTGTGTGTCCCGCCCGCCCCATCCCTCCTAAAGCTGCAGGCCACCACTGCATTTGAGCAAATGATTGAGGCAGTAATCATAGATGTCGGCCTCTTGAGGGTTGACTACACACAGCTAGAGTCACAGTCACAGAATAGACTACGGCCCAGCACAAACTGGCTGTGGCTGTGCACAAGGACAGGCTGACCAAGCTGTAATGGGGAAGTGGAAGTTCTGTTGGCTACAATGGAGGACACTGAGGGGCGTTCCTGCCACAACAACATATCACTGGTGGGAGTGCCTGAGAGGGCAGAGGGATCCTTGATAGAACTATTCATGGAGCAATGGCTGCCCTTGGAGTTCCTCATAGGACGTGGTTGATTCTCCTGCCAGCTTGTCCAGGTCACTGTCTAGGAGTTCCCATTGGTCTGTGGAAGGCTGTAGGAGGATTCGTTGTAGCTTTGTGACCATCTTGTCCCTCTCCATCTCTGCCTTGATGGGAGTTGCCTTTGACCTCCGGCACGAGCGCTGCCTCTATTGCTGAGTCTGCCAGTGAAGGGATCGCTCATCTCCCCTAGATGGTGGCATCGGATGGCTCTGCTACTCCAAGCAGTCCCATACCTCCTTCACCTCGGAGAAGAAATGGGTAGCATTACCTACAGTACTTCAGAGACAGGGGCTCAAGCCAGCCCTGGTTGGTGCCTGGACCCCTAGTAGCTGATAGACTGAGACACCAGAAGCTCTGTTTCTGAGAGGTCTACCTCAAATTTCCAGGAGAATGACGACTCTGGGAAGCCAATAAACAGTGATGTAAGGTCATTTAATAGCGCATGTGGAGGTGAAAAAATGGGAGAGACTTTGCAGGGTGGAGAAACTGGAATGGGAGATGACAGAGGAGGCAAGGACACTGTACAGTGCACAGCAAAGTATACTTTACGAGAAAGGAAACAAGGCAGGGAAGATGCTGGCGTGGTCAGTAAAAAGGACAAGGGCCAACAGTGGATTTCAGCAGTCCGCACAGAGAAGGGGGCACTGGCAGAAACAATGGCTGCCATATCCCAGACCTTCGCAGATTATCTAAAGTGGTTGTACAGCCCCTGTCTCTCTTATACAGAGTTTTGTATGTGCTCTTCCGGTGTTTAAACTGATCAGGGAGGCCAGGTGCAATCGAAATTGGCTGTTACGGAGAGAGAAATTGCAGATGCTTTGGCCTAACTCCAAAGTGGGAAGGTCACGGGCCTCAATGGCTTTCACTCTGAATTTTTTAATGCTTTAATAGCGAGGTGATTAATCGACTCCATGACATGTATTGTGAAGACCAGACCCAGGGCGAGCCACTGCAGGATCTGACGCAAGCATTGACTGTGCTGATTCATAAACCCGGGAAGCAACGAGAGGATTGTGCTTCATATAGGCCAATAGTCCTCTTGAATGTGAAAACAAAAGTGCTCGCAAAAGTCTTAGTGAGCTGCCTTCTGCAAGTGGTTGACAGTGTGGTGGCTCTGGACCAATCAGGCTTTATGCATCATAAGTCCACACAGCATAATCTCTGGTGGCTCTTCAGCTGTCTTGCTAGAAGGCTTCAGCTGCAGGAGTCAGCAGTACTCTTGGCATTGGATGCTGAGAATGCATCTGATTCACTGAATGGCCTTACCTAATGACCCTTTTGGAGTGTATTGGCTTTGACTCGTTGAACTGGGTGTGTGTGCTGCTTCTCTATCACAGGCCATCAGCGAGTATGCAGGTGAACAGTACGCTGTTGGAAAAATGTGACCTTTGGAAGGGGTTCCTATAGAGATGTCCTCTTTTCCCTCTGTTGTTCATGGTGGTGATGGAACTGTTGGGAAATTGTTTCTGGCAGGACGCACTGCTGCGGGGCCTCTCCTGGTACGGCGACTGGGAGTACGTGGTCTCACTACTATGGGGGTCATTCCAACCCTGGCGGTCGGTGTTAAAGCGGCGGCCAACCCGCCAACAGGCAGGCGGTCAAAAAAATGGAATTCTGACCCTGGCGGGAACTGCCAACAGAGACCGCCACTTTAACACTCCGACCGCCAAGGCGGAACAAACAAACAGCGCGGCGGTCACCGCCAACAGACAGGCGGCAGACAATGTACCGCCCACCCTATCACAACTCACCAATCCGCCACCTTTTCCGGGGCGGGAGCCCCGCCGATAAAAACACGGCGGAAACAGACTACGAACGGGAAAACGCTCACCTCTACACACTCCACGAGGAATCTGGACACCATGGAACCCGAACTCCACATCCTACCAGCAATTGTCTACCTGCTCCTCTACCAGGAGCACGAACGCCGGAGCAGAAGACAACGGTGAGTACTGCACCTACGACACAGGGGAGGGGGGAGGAGAAAAGGTAACGGGCACACACATACGCGACACCCCCACCCCCCCCAACTACCTACACACCAATGCAGAGCAACAACTCAGAGTGACACCCCCCAAACCCCACGGAAGAATGCAAAGACAAAAAAATATGACATCAAAAACCAAATACTGTATATTGTAAGGCTAAGTAAATAAGTAATTAGAACATCCAATAACTATATACACATATGTAAATTGTCCCGTCAAAATTGGCTTACAGTCATTGTACGTGGGCCAATGGTCCTCAACACATGGGCAAAGCCCACAACGGAGACCCGCATCCATTGGAGAGAACACTGCAGGGGCATCAGATAGGAAAACTACAGGCACCTCAGGGGGAAGGGAAGGGGGGGCACCTCAGCCAGATGAGTCCACGACGCTAGATCCACGAGGGGCCTCCATGGCCACTGTGCCATCCTGGGGAGTGCAAAGCCACAGTCTCTCAAGTCTCTGCAGTGGGTGGCTTGCCCACTGTGCCATCCTGGGGAGTGCAAAGCCACAGTCTCTCAAGTCTCTACAGTGGGTGGGTTGCCCACTGTGCCATCCTGGGGAGTGCAAAGCCACAGTCTCTCAAGTCTCTACAGTGGCTGGCCTGCCCACTGTGCCATCCTGGGGAGTGCAAAGCCACAGTCTCTCAAGTCTCTACAGTGGGTGGCCTGCCCACTGTGCCATCCTGGGGAGTGCAAAGCCACAGTCTCTCAAGTGGATGACAGACTCCACTGTTCCTGGAGGCGTCTTGGTGGCCAGAGTGTATCGTGCAGCCCTGCCCAACACTGATCCGGGCCTGCCCCTTCTGCCAATGGGCCAGCGGTGCTTGAGATGAAGGGCCCAGTGTAGCGGTGCTTGAGAGGAAGGGCCCATCGGAGCGGTGCTTGAGAGGAAGGGCCCAGCGGAGCGGTGCTTGAGAGGAAGGGCCCAGCGGAACGGTGCTTGAGAGGAAGGGCCCAGCGGAGCGGTGCTTGAGAGGAAGGGCCCATCGGAGCGGTGCTTGAGAGGAAGGGCCCATCGGCGCGGTGCTTGAGAGGAAGGGCCCAGTGGAGCGGTGCTTGAGAGGAAGGGCCCAGCGGAACGGTGCTTGAGAGGAAGGGCCCAGCGGAGCGGTGCTTGAGAGGAAGGGCCCAGCGGAGCGGTGCTTGAGAGGAAGGGCCCAGCGGAGCGGTGCTTGAGATGAAGGGCCCAGCGGAGCGGTGCTTGAGATGAAGGGCCCAGCGGAGCGGTGCTTGAGAGGAAGGGCCCAGCGGAGCGGTGCTTGAGATGAAGGGCCCAGCGGAGCGGTGCTTGAGAGGAAGGGCCCAGCGGAGCGGTGCTTGAGATGAAGGGCCCAGCGGAACGGTGCTTGAGAGGAAGGGCCCAGCGGAGCGGTTCTTGAGACGGCGGTGCCCTGTTCAGCGGTGCTGTTCTTGAAGGGCCCTGTTCAGCGGTGCTGGTCTTGAAGGGCCCTGTTCAGCGGGTCTTGAGACGGTGGTGCCCTGTTCAGCGGTGCTGGTCTTGAAGGGCCCTGTTCAGCTGTTCTTGAGACGGCGGTGCCCTGTTCAGCGGTGCTGTTCTTGAAGGGCCCTGTTCAGCGGTGCTGGTCTTGAAGGGCCCTGTTCAGCGGTTCTTGAGACGGCGGTGCCCTGTTCAGCGGTGCTGGTCTTGAAGGGCCCTGTTCAGCGGTGCTGGTCTTGAAGGGCCCTGTTCAGTGGTTCTTGAGACGGCGGTGCCCTGTTCAGCGGTGCTGTTCTTGAAGGGCCCTGTTCAGCGGTACTGGTCTTGAAGGGCCCTGTTCAGCGGTTCTTGAGACGGCGGTGCCCTGTTCAGCGGTGCTGTTCTTGAAGGGCCCTGTTCAGCGGTGCTGGTCTTGAAGGGCCCTGTTCAGTGGTTCTTGAGACGGCGGTGTCCTGTTCAGTGGTGCTGGTCTTGAAGGGCCCTGTTCAGCGGTGCTGGTCTTGAAGGGCCCTGTTCAGCGGTTCTTGAGACGGCGGTGCCCTGTTCAGCGGTGCTGTTCTTGAAGGGCCCTGTTCAGCGGTGCTGGTCTTGAAGGGCCCTGTTCAGCGGTTCTTGAGACGGCGGTGCCCTGTTCAGCGGTGCTGGTCTTGAAGGGCCCTGTTCAGCGGTGCTGGTCTTGAAGGGCCCTGTTCAGCGGTGCTGGTCTTGAAGGGCCCTGTTCAGCGGTTCTTGAGACGGCGGTGCCCTGTTCAGCGGTGCTGTTCTTGAAGGGCCCTGTTCAGCGGTGCTGGTCTTGACGGGCCCTGTTCAGCGGTGCAGGTCTTGAAGGACCCTGTTCAGCGGTTCTTGAGACGGCGGTGCCCTGTTCAGCGGTTCTTTACATGTGTCTCCAGGGCACCAGATCCGGACAATAGATGGTGTTCACTCGCCATCCGACTTCTCGCTTGCGGGGCCCTCCTGTGCTGGTGTCCCGTGCCCGTGGGTGTCCTCCTTCACCCCAGGAATGGGGCTGGTTGGGCCCTCCTGGGCTGCTCGCCTGCTGCCGGACTTGTCCGCCGTGCTGCCCTTGCCATCCTTCCTTGAGTCTCTGTGGCCCTTGCCTCCCTTTGTAGATGTGCCAGGTGGCACCCCACTTCCTGACGGTGCCAGGGTGGTGGCTGTGGAGGCTGTCATCTCTGTCCTCTCGCACCGGGCCTTCCCTTTTTTAGATTTTTTCCCAGGGGGTGGGCTGGCTGTCCCTTTGCTGCTGGCAGATGTAGCTGCCCTCGAAGGTGGTGGACTCCAATATCCCTGGACTATGGTCCTTGTAGGTCCAGGGGTTGTGGTGGCTGAGGTGCTGATTGGACTTTTACGAGATGGAGGGGGTGGGTCAGGTGATGGAAAGAGGTTCAATTTTGAGAGGAAAAGCTTTTTTGGAGCAATGGGAAGGGTAGGTGGAGTGGGTATGGGAGTGGAGGAAGAGGATGTGGTTGTAGGAGAATCAAGTGTGCTGTCTTTGGATGCAGGTGCTTGTGACGGAGGCTGTCGTGAGGTGGATGGCTGTTGGGTGGGTGGCTGCCTGCGTTTGTGTGGTTTGGATGAGGGGGTGACAGACACAGTGGGAGAGGACACAGGGGACGTGTAAATGGCAGTGGGGGTGGTGACTGCACGTGTGCGGAGTGTTCTGGTGGGTGTGCTGGTGATGGACGTAGTGGATGATGATGTTGTGCATGCAAGTGTGAGTGGAGACATCACAGGGAGGGAGGAGGGAGATTTGGAGGAGGGGGACACAGAGGAGGCAGTGGCTGTTGTTATGTCTGCATGTGGATGTTGCTTGTGTGAATGCTTGTGGGATGTGTGGTGCTTATGTCTGGTTGAGCTGACCTTGGGTGTTGAGGTGTGTGCAGGCTGGTCTGTAGGTGTGTCTGGGATAGGCAGAGGAACAAGGGAGTGGGACTGGGTGGAGGGAGTTGGTGGAGGGAGGCTGGAGACAGGGACAATGGATGCCGTCAGTGCTGAGGCCAGAGCGTTGAACGATCGCTGATGGGCAGCCTGACCCGAATGAATGCCCTCCAGGTATGCATTGCTCCGATGCACCTCCCTTTCTACCCCCTGGATGGCATTCAAAAGGGTACACTGCCCAACAATGAGCGTCCGGAGGAGGTCAATGACCTCCTCACTGAGGGCAGCAGGGGTAACTGGGGTAGGGCCTGAGGTGCCTGGGGCGAAGGAGATGCCCGCCTTGGTGTGCGAGCGGGCACGGGGCGAACACTGAGGGGCTGCTTGGAGGGCGGAGCTGGTGCGCTGGGTGGCGGCTGTACCTGTTGTTGCGGTGGGCACGGTTGTTGCCGCCACCACAAGGGAGCTCTCTTCCGAGGACGTGTCGGTGTCGCTGATGTCTCCACGTGTCCCCGTTGTGGAGCCCCCCTCGCCCTCCGTCTCACTGGTCAAATCAGAGTCCGTTGAATGGCCCTCCGGGGCCATGTGAGATGCAGCTCCCTCGTGCTCCAATGCCACTTCTCCTCCGCCAGATGATGCTAATGCACACATGAACAGGAAGAGCAGACAAAAAAAGGGGGGGGGACATAAAGACATGTTGAGTGCATGCATTGGCAACACAGTTGGCGGAGAGGACAGACACAGAAGCCCCCTGCACTACGCCGCGCACTTGGGGTACACTACGCAATCAGTGAGACCTGGCCTACAAGCCAATGGACGACAACTGCACACATAGGTGACACAGGGCCATGGATAGCTGTACTTGGGACCCTACAGAGGTGGAGGGCGGTGACACAGGGCCATGCCTTGCGGAGGGGACTAGCCTACAGAAAGCGCCCTGGCCTAGGGATACCCACATCCCTCCTCCCCCACCCAGACACCTCCACTGCGCGCTAAGATAGCAGAATGTGCTTGTACTCACCCCCTTGTGTCTGCTGTGATGTCCTCACGCGCCCATCCAAATCTGGGTAGGCCACCGCCAGGATCCGGGACATCAGTGGTGTCAATGAACGACTGACACCCCTCCTACGTTGGGAGGCCATCCCCAGCAGAGCCTCCACGGTCTTTCTGCTCCCGCGGCGGATGTCCTCCCACCTCTTGCGGCAGTGGGTGCCCTGTCTGTTGTGGACCCCCAGGGTCCGGACGTCCTTGGCGATGGCACGCCAAATGTCTATTTTGTGATGGGCGCTGACCTATGTGACACGTACAGGGAGAGAAAAAAGAAATATCAACATTTTCTGCTTGCTCGATGTGAGTGGCCCCCCCTCCCCACCCTTGCCATGTGGCACATGCTCTCATCTGTTGTTTGATGCATGCCTCATTCGCTCCCCTCCGCACCGTCAACACAGGCATTGGCCACAAAACATGGTCCCAGTGTACTAACCTGTTGGTGTGGAGGACCGTAGAGTAGCGCATACTGGGGGAGGACCCCATCCACGAGTTTTTCCAATTCTTCAGAAGTGAAGGCAGGGGCCCTTTCCCCAGTCGCAGCAGCCATTGTCTCTTCCAGACCGAGGTCACAGCAGCACTTGCAGTATAGGTCCTCTCCTGTGGATGATCAGGTCTCGAGTGATTAAGCAGATAGAAAATGGCGGTCACGGCCGCAGCGGTGCGTACCGCGACCGCCGGCGCACTTCCTCATTGGCTCCTGAAACCCATAGGGTTCAATGTTAACCAATGCGGCTTTGCAACGCGGTCTTCGACCGCCTACCGCCACGGTGTGCCACGCCAGCGCATTGACCTCACATCCCATTGTCACACTTCACAGGTCAGGCAGCCACCATTTCAAGGGCCCACATGGCTTAATTTCTGCTGCGTCACACAGGCCTAGGCCTTGCATTGCCACTCATACAAGCCATTCAATGCATAGAGAATCGTGTACTGTGCAAGCTGTGTGAACGTACCTGTGGGTTGCTTGACTCTGTGCTCCATGTTGTCCTTCCTAGGCACCGTCCGCTGGGACTTGCGAGGAGATGGAGGAATGTTCCCGTGTACAGACCGCTGGTGGACCTGTCGACAATGGAAGAAAGACATGTCATACTGACATACAGACTTGACCGTGCCACTATACAGGAACTGTGTGCCCAGCTGGAGCCAGACCTGATGTCACCCATCCGCCAACCCACAGGGATCCCCCCTCTAGTGCAGGTTCTGTCAGTACTTCATTTTTTGGCAAGTGGGTCATTTCAATCTACAGTGGCCATTTCATCAGGGATGTCCCAGCCTATGTTTTCTAAGGTGTTGTCCAGAGTGTTGTCTGTCCTGATGAAATACATGCGGAGCTACATTGTTTTCCATGAGGTGGGCGATTTGGCTACAGTGAAGGGTGATTTCTATGCCCTTGGACATATTCCCAACATCATTGGTGCCATTGATGGGACCCATGTGGCTTTGGTTCCCCCCAGAGGAAGTGAACAGGTGTACAGGAACCGAAAAAGTTATTATTCGATGAATGTCCAGGTGGTCTGTTTGGCTGACCAGTACATCTCCCATGTAAATGCCAAGTTCCCTGGGTCAGTGCATGACGCGTACATCATGCGAAATAGCAGCATCCCTTATGTGATGGAACAGCTACAGAGACACCGTGTGTGGCCAATAGGTGACTCTGGTTACCCCAACCTGTCCTGGCTACTGACCCCAGTAAGGAATCCCAGGACCAGGGCAGAGGAACGGTACAATGAGGCCCATGGGCGTACTAGGAGGGTGATCGAGCGGACCTTCGGCCTCCTGAAGGTCAGGTTTAGGTGCCTGCATATGACAGGTGGATCCCTAATGTACTCACCAAAGAAGGTGTGTCATATCATCGTGGCCTGCTGTATGCTTCACAACCTGGCTTTGCGACGCCAGGTGCCTTTCCTGCAGGAGGATGGTCCAGATGGTGGTGTTGTGGCAGCGGTGGAACCTGTGGAGAGTGAAGAGGAGGAAGATGACGGGGACGACACAGACAACAGGGACAGAGTGATTCTACAGTATTTTCAATAACACACAGGTAAGATTCAACACCGGCATTTTACAATTACTTACAGTCTCCTGCCTCTCTACTGTCTGGCCTATTCCCCCAGTGTATGTTAACTGAGTTGTGACTTTCCCTTCAAATTTCAGAGATGTGGCCCCCACTGCGTGACCTCTGCTTTGTTTACCCATGGACTACAGCTGTGTGACAGTGGTATGTTCTCATCACTGTGTAACTGGACATTTTGGCAGCGTTATGTCTAATACATTTGTTCACAATACAGGCAGACTCCAGATTATTTTTGTGCAATAAGTGTTTTTATTAAAGTGCAGAATTTAGGGACATGGTTGAAAATCGGTGATGGGTGATGGTGGTGGAATGTCCATGGCAGATTCCAGCTTTTCAGTCTCACAGGTGCATTGTCCATATGCCTGTGGAAGGTGGAGCAGGGGCAGTTTAAGGTTGGACAGGGTGACAATGTGGGACAGTGGGATGACATCAGGGGGTATCCTTTGCTGGCGGGTGTCTTGGCATCCTACTCTGTCTTTTTCTGAGATCTCAGGCCCCACTTGCAGGGTGGTTCTTCTTCTGCAGGGGGTGGGGTTCTGGTGGCCTGTTGTTGTGTGGGGGCCTCCTGTCCACTAGCGCCGGCGGAGGTGGTAGCCTGTTCTTGGTCCATGCTAGTGACAGGGGCCCTTTGTGGTGCCACATGGTCCCGCAATGTGGTGACAATCTGCTTGAGTGCCCCGCCGATGGTGCCCATTGCGGAACTGATGCTTCGGAGTTCTTCCCTGAACCCCATGTACTGTTGCTCCTGCATGACCTGGATCTCCTGGAACCTGCCCAGTACCGTCGCCATCGTCTCCTGGGAGTGGTGGTATGCTCCCATGATGGAGGAGAGGGCCTCATGGAGAGTGGGTTCCATTGGCCTGTCCCCCCCCTGTCGCACAGCAGCCCTCCCAGTTCCCCTGTTTCCCTGGGCCTCTGTCCCCTGGACCGTGTGCCCACTACCACTGCCCCCAGGTCCCTGTTGTTGTTGGGGTGGTGGGTTAACCTGGGTGCCCTGTAGTGGTGGACACACCGCTGATTGACGTGTCCTGGAGACAGAGGCATGGGCCCGCTGGGTGGGAGCTGTGCTGGTGTTCCCAGAGGGGGTTGGGTCTGCTGTGGCCTGTGGCTGTGTGAGGGGAACCGACTGTCCCGAGGTCCCCGATGGGCCGGGCTGGTCATCTGGGTCCAGGGAGACAGAGCTGCTGTCATCACTGGTGGCCTCTTCTGGGGGTGGGATGGACATTTCTGGACCCTCCTGGGCGGTGTGGTGGCGTTCGGGTCCTGCAGGGGTATAGAGGTATGGTTATTGCTTCAGTGTGTGCCATATCGTGAAATGGGTGGGTGCCCGTGTACCCCAGGGCTGGCATTCCTGTGTGGGGCCTTTTGTGAGGGTGGCTTGTGGGGGAGATCTGTATGTGCAGTGGGCATGCTTTGGTGATGGGTGTCCATGCTTTGTGGGCGCATGCAGGGCTAGGTGTTGGGATGGGTGGGTTGTGATGGTGAGCCATTAGCAAGGATTTGGGGTGATGGGGGTGGGGGTGAGGGTGGGGGTATGATTTGGGATGCAGGTGTGGTGGGGGGGGATGAAGTAGTTAAGATTTGACTTACCAGAGTCCATTCCTCCAGATACTCCTGCGAGGCCTTCAGGATGCAGGATGTGCAAGACTTCCTCCTCCCATGCTGTAAATTCTGGGGAGTAGGTGGGGGTCCGCCGCCAGTCTTCTGCACCGGATGTTGTGCCCTGATACCATGGAACGCACCTTCCCCCGTAGGTCGTTCCACCGCTTCCTGATGTCGTCCCGATTTCGTGGATACTGTCCCACAGCGTTGACCCTGTCGACTATTCTTTGCCATAGCTCCATCTTCCTGGCAATGCTGGTGTGCTGCACCTGTGTCCCGAAGAGCTGGGGCTCTACCCGAACTATTTCATCCACCATGACCCGGAGTTTGGCGTCTGAAAATCGGGGTGTCTTTGGGGTGCCATGGGGTGGTGTGGATGATGTGTGGGGTGGTGTATGTGTTGTAGAGTGCGGTGAGTGTGGTGATGTGTGGTGTTTTGTGCGTGGATATTGTGTGGGTGATGGTGTGGTTTTCCTCTGTGTGATGGTGTTCTCTATTCTGTGCTGTCTCTCTCTGGCTTTCTGTCGGTTTTTTTGGTCCTAAGGGTTTGTGGGTGATGTGGGTGTGTGTTTTATATTGTAATGGGTGTGTGGGAGTGTTGTGTGTATGTGTATCAGGTGTGTGTATTTCGAATTGTCCAATGTGGCTGTGTTTTGTAAGAGTGTGTGTATTTTGACCGCAGCGGTGTGTACCGCCAATGGAATACCGCGGTTGAAAGACCGCCGCGTGGATTTGTGGGTCGGAATGGAATGGGCGTATTTCTGTTGGCGTGACGGTGGAGGTTTGGTCATCGCCAGTTTCCCGCTGGCCTTTGGTGTGGCGGACTTTTGTGGATGTCGGGTTTTTGGCGGTTTGCCAGTTGCGGGTCAGAATGACCGTGGCGGTTTACCGCGCCCGCGGCGGTGTTATGGCGGTCTTCTGACCGGCGGTAAGTGCCTTTTACCACCGAGGTCAGAATGACCCCCTATATGTCTTGCTATATCTTGGCAATCCGGACCAGTCCCTACCAAGGGTTCTGGAGATCTTGCAAATATTTGGTTGTTTCATGGCATAACAGTTAATTGGGAGAAATCTATACTATTTCTGCTGTTTCACTGAAAGCCGTGGGGTACATGGCCCGAACCACTGGTGTGGACCGATGTAGGTTTCATCTACCTGGGAATGTATGTGACCACGAACCGCAAACTGTGGTACGACAACAATGTGGGGATCAGCCTGCGGAGCTTCCGCAGCAACATGGAGCAATGGCAAATGCGCCCCCTCTCCTAACTGGCACAGGGGCCCTATATAAAATGATCTATCTTCCTAAAATCCTCTTTGTGCTGCACAATTCTTTGTTTGAGGTCCCCAACAGATTCTTCCAAGTAGAAGAGGCAGAGGATAGGACTCTTCTCTGCGATGGAGGGGCACTATCTATCGGCCTCAGAATGTTGGCGAGGCAGCCAATGGTCAGGGGTACCACCCTGCCAGACCTAAAACTGTACTACTGGGTAGCCCACTTCCTGACTGTTAATACCTGGTCCTTTGTGGACCAGCAGGCACTAGCGCTCCATGATTTAACATGATGGCTCTACGATGCAGGGAAATTGACAGTCCTTCCTGAGCCTCGGTGATGAGGCCCTGGAGAAACATGACACGGAAGCTGGGTTGGGCAGTGTGAGTAATACTGGATACTTCATTTTGGAACTCAAGAATGTTGGTCAAGGTGTGGGGTGTCAGGCCACCAACTTTGGGAAATTATTGTGACCACCAAGGGAACATGGGGTGGCTGACATTTGCAGACTTGCAGAGTCAATTTGACATGCCCGGGGGACAGTTTCTGCACTACCTGCAGGTCTGGTCCATCCTGAGCTGATGGATTCCCTGCCATCAGAACCTGGAGGATGAGAGCCCACTGGTGCATTGGGCACTAGGGGCTTTCTCCATAGACATATCATATCCCAGCTGTATTCCAGGCTTGTTCATAATAACCAGGCCCCATTGCAGAAATTAAGGGAGAGGTGAGAGGGAGACCTGGGCAGTCTGGAAGATGATGAATGGGGGACGGCCAACAGATACCCTGGGGATGTTGCCATTAGGGTGGGATTCCGGCTTATACAGCTAAAGCTGCTGCATTGCTCTTACTTCAAATGCCTGAGGCTCTATGCCATGGGACGTAGCAAATCTGACAGATGCCTAAGGGGTTGTGGCCAAAGGGGACGTTGGTCTATACGCTATGAGACTGCTTGAAAGTGAGAGCATTTTGGACTGGGGTACAGCATAAGCTATCCAGGGTGCTGGGGAAGGCCATGGAACTCATCCCCCAACTGATCCTCCTAAGTGTCTGGGGACAGTAACCCTGGATAGATACACATGCATCCTCAGCAATACAGCATGTGGCAGTTACGCAACAGGATGTGATCCAATACTCGATGTGCACTCCGATCCCGACTTTGAGAGACTGGGTATTTAACATGGGATAGTAGAAGCAGGCAGATGAGCAATAGATTACCCCAAGAAACTTGCCAAGATATGAGACACCTGGTCAGAGTTGGAGGGAGAGTGAGAGAAAAGGCCTCTGCAGAGACTATGTCAGAGGAAAGTGAATCTGGTGGCCGTAAGCAACGTGGGGGAGGAGTTTGTCTCATGGGGCTTCGATGCATCAGGACCAAAGAATGGACTTACAGTTCCTATGGAATTGAGTAATGTCTGATGAATATCAAAACTGCCACTTGCCATATCCTGCAGAGTAATATGCCTCAGGGATGCAGGGAGTTGGTTGGGTCGTGTTACGTTGAATGTGTTATATTTTTGTTCTAATGCATAATAACAAAAAAAAAATGGAAAAAAAAAATGTATCCAGTGTGGTAAATCATATAGCCATGCTTTTGATGCCACTCAGTTGAGGTAGAATGCTTAATTCCTGCAATCCAGGCATACAATGTGGTCATAATCTTAACACAGCCATATTTAATTAATCTACAATTAATCAGACATGTTGGGTAGCAGTCCACATTCAGTAGCCGTGCCTGAGTCAGACAGGCACACTGGGTCACTCTTCATTTCCAATGGTTGTGTTTCAACATTCACAGTCTTATAGAACCCAAGTTTCATTACCCTCAGCCAATCAGACATGCCACATCTGGTGGCCATTCTCTTCCAGTGGCCATGCTTCAAGTATCACAATCTTACAGAAGCTAAGTTTAATTTCCCTCAGCCAGTCTAGCATGCCTTTCGGCCATCCACTTTTGAGAGCAATGCCCCAGTCCCTCAGGTACATCAAGTGACCATTCACTTATTTTGCCATGCTTCAATGGTCACGATTTTACAGAAAACATGTTTCAATCCCTGAAACATGTGGATGACCATTCACATCCAGGAGCAATGCCTCAATTGTTCAGGTGCTCTGGCTGGACCCCCAATTCCAGTTACCATGCTTCACTCATCTTCACTCCAACCAAGCCTGTCATTTGGCCATACTACTCCCTATTTTTACATACCATTACAGTTAATGTTCCCTGAAGATTTGATCCCTCCCTACATTATGCCTGTGTTGTAAGGTTGCTTTAGCTAGGGTACAAGCACATTGTTTTAGCCTTTTTTAGCTTAAGCCTGCAGCTTGTGCCCTTTATCTAGATACATGACATTTTACTTGCTGTATTATTTTAGCAAAGGCACCATTTAGTGGAGATATATTTATTTGTTTATCAGTTGTTCCTCCATGCAAAATTATTTTATTCTTTTCTTGCACTACATATTCACTTTGTGCTTTCTCTAAAGCTTACTGTGATAAGCTTATTAGTTATTGCTGGTGCAAAGCGTTCATCATATCCTCAACCTCTAAACACAGAAATACACGTGTTTTCACATCAAGGCAGTTTCTCAGAACATTTGATATTTTATTAAAAAACACCTCACTGCCCCCTTTACATTAAAGGGGATTTCCATTCCATTGTCATTGTGAGCTGCATGCAGACTTCTCAGTTTCTGCCGTGATCTCATGCCTATATGTGGGAGGACTCTCAGTAGACCAACAGACCTCTTCTTTACCTTCAACCACAGGTATGGGTTCCTTCCGGGGGGCCTGATGAGCAGATTAGGGCTTATACTGCCATGCTCTTGTATAGAATATTAGTAGTGCAGGTAAGGACTCTAGAATAATAATTTTGACAATATGGTGGGACTTTTCCAATGTTTCCCTTTCCTTGTCACTGCTTTTCTTCATTATGTTTTATCATCCTCCTAATCACAATACATGCCTTTTTATATAAATAATGCAGTTGATTCAATAAACCTTATTGAACCTAGTCCTGCTTCTGTTTGTCCTTTGCCTTAATGAGACATGCAAGACTGAGAGAAAGGGGTATGATCTGTTCCACCACAGTTTCCCTGAGAAATCCAAGAAGTCATGCGAAGGGCTGTCACAAAACACCTTTACTCGTAAGTACTGGTGAGGTGCTGCTAGCTAGCAGGAAGAATTGGCCAATAGCTGGATCAGGCTCAGCCCCCCACCCTCAGTGGTTCTGCCGCCCAAATGCAGCAGTCTCTCCACGACATGCCACCACCAACGTTTGTTGAGCACTGAATTATGGATCCCCCAAGTATCTCTGTCTCATTACCTAGTAAAAGACACCCTAGTTACCTTATACGGAGACATCTGGGGTACTAGGGATATTAGAGATGTCCTCTGTGGCTAAGATAGGAAGCACCTATTGATGCTGAAGGTTGTTCAAGTTTCAACCTTTAAAAGGACTAAGGCCTTCATTACAACCCTGGTGGTCGGTGATAAAGCGGCGGTAATACCGCCAACCGGCCGGCGGTAAAAAAAATTGAATTATGACCACAGTGGAAACCGCCCACACAGACAGCCACTTTAACACACCAATCGTCACAGCGTTAGCAACAAGCACCGCTGTGGTAACCGCCAACAGCCAGGTGGAAGACAATGTACCACACACAGTATTACAACAGGCCTATCTGCTACCTTTTCTGGGGCGGGACCAACTACATCAAAAGTGCGGCGGAAACAGTACACAGAAGGCAAAGGACTGACCTCTGGAGACTCAAGGAAGAACCACAATGCCACGGAGCCCGAGTTGCACATCTTCACCATGCTTGTATACCTCCTCATGCACTAGGAACAGCAACGCCGGGCGAAGACGACCACAGTGAGTACTGCCGCCTAGCACACAAGGGAGGGGGTGGAAAAAGAGAGTGACACACACATGCAACATGCAACACCCCCAACACCATACACACAAACAGATGCAGTAGCATTACATATACACCCCGTACCCCTCAGGAATAATGCAAGGACAAGGGGAATTGATTAAAGTTAATATAATAAGATAAAATACTTGAAAATCGTGGTTCAAAATCAAAACAGTATATACATAATTACAAATGAAGGGACACTACCCAGTCCTCAATGTCAGTGGGCCACAGGGCCACATCACATATGCCAAGGCCCCACTTGACTCCTGCAACAACATGGAGAGAACACTGCAGGGGCATCAGGTTGAAAATACACAGGCACCTCAGGGGGGCAGGGAACAGAGGGGCACCTCAGCCGGAAGATGGTACAACACCACTGGTCCTTGAAGGGGCTACATGCCCTGTGCCATGTCCTGTGGAGTGCCAAGCCACAGTCTCTGAAGTGGGTGGTTTGCCCACTGCTGGTCCAGGGGAGTGCAAGGCCATAGTCTCTCAAGTGGGTGGCTTGCCCACTGCTTGGTCCTAGGGAGTGCAAAGCCACAGTCTCCCAAGTGGGTGGTTTGACCACTGCTTGGTCCTCAGGAGTGCAAGGCCCCAGTCTCTCAAGTGGGTGCTTTACCCACTGCTTGGTCCTGGGGAGTGCAAGGCCACAATCTCTCAAGTGGGTGGTTTGCCCACTGCATGGTCCTGGGGAGTGCAGGGCCACAGTTTCTCAAGTGGGTGGTTTGCCCACTGCTTGGTCCTGGGGAGTGCAAAGCCACAGTCTCTCTAGTGGATGGCTTCTCCACTGGTTCTCGGGGGGGCCTTGTGCCCAGTGTGCTTCATCCTGGCAAGGAGGGGGTGAATGGATGGCTTTTCCACTGGTTCTGGAGGGGGCCTTGTGGCCTGTGATGCAGCACTTGGGAGTGCAAGGTCACAGTCTCTCACCTGGGTTTCACACCTACTGGAGTTGCAGGGTCCAGGACGTACTACATCCCATGGAGGCAGGACTACACACTGCCCGCCGGTGTTGATGGCTACTCAGTAGTGGAAGTGGCGGTGCTGTGTCGGGGATGCCAGTGGTGGGGGGTGACTCCAGCCCTTCCCCTGCAGCCTCGGATGGCTGAACCGCCACAGTTGGTTGTGGGGGCTCTGAATCAGTCCCAGCACTAGGCCCCTTGCCCTTCCCCTTGGCAGCTGGTGGTGCCTCCTTGCCCTTCCCCTTGGCAGCTGGTGGTGCCTCCTTGCCCTTCCCTTTGGTAGCTGGTGCAGGCACACTGTCAGTGCTGATGGCTGGTTACCTGGAGCTGCTCCCACCTGCAGTAGCTGCCGACACTACTGTGGCCATAGACTGGGTGGCTGAGGTGCTCGCCTGGGTTCTGATCACCCTGGCCCGACGTGAAGGACAGGCGGGCAGGGGAGGGGCAGGGAAGAGGTCAATGGCGGAGAGGAAAAGCTTCTTAGGGACACTGGGGTGGTAAGAGGGTGAAGGTTTGGGAGTGGAGGAAGAGGGACTGATTGTAGGAGGTGGCTGTCTGCTGTGTTTGGGTGCAGGTGCATGGGCTGGATGCTGTTGTGAGGTGGATGGCTTTTTGGTGTCTGAGTGCTTGCTTTTGTGTACTTTAGGAGGAGGGGGCACAGACACAGTAGAAGAGGACACAGGGGATGTGTGCATGGATGTGGGGGTGGTGACTCCCAGTGAGTGGTGTGTAGTTATAGGCGTGATGGTGATGGGGGTAGTGGATAAGGATGTAGTGCATGCAGGTGTGAGTGGAGACACTACTGGGAGGGTGGTGGACGAGGAGGAGCAGGGGGACACAGTGGAGGCAGTGGATGTTGGTATGTCTGTATCTGGATGGTGTTTGTGTGAGTGTCTGTGGGATGATGTGTGGTGCTTGCGTTTGCCTGAGCCACTCCTGTGTGTTGTCTTGGGTGCATGCTGGTCTGAATGTGTGTTTGACAGAGGTTGGGGCTGAGGGGAATGGGACTGGGTAGAGGAAGTTGGAGGGGGAGGCTAGAGACAGGGACAATGGCTGCCATCAGGGACCGGGCCAGACCCTGGATTGATCTCTGTTGGGCCACCATGCCTGAGGGCATACCCCACAGAAATGCATTAGTTTGTTGCAAATGGGCTGCCAGCCCCTGGATGACATTCACTATGGTTGACTGCCCAAAAGAGATGGATCACAGGAGGTCAGTAGCCTCCTCACTCAGGGCAGCAAGGCTAACTGGGACAGTGTCTGAGGTGCCTTGGGTGAAGGAGATGCCCACCCTCCTGGGTGAACGGGCATGGGAAACTCTCTGAGGGGCTGCTGGGAGAACGGTGCTGGTACGGGGGTAGCAGCTGTACCTGTAGTTGGGGTGGGCACAGAGGTGTCTGCCACCAGCAGGGAGCTTCCATTGGAAGAGGTATCACTGTCAGAACTGTCCTCTCCTGTCTCCGCCGTGGTGCTCCCCTCACCCTCCATCCCACTGGTGCCCTCACCATTGGTGGATTTGGCCTCCGGGGCCCTGTGGGATGCAGCTCCCTCGGTCACTGGTGCCTGTGCTCCTCCACCAGATGATGCTAATGCACATAAGGACAGGGTGACAAAACAAAAAGGGGGGGAAGAGACAAAGGATACACTTGGTCAATGGCAGCATCAATACCACAGTTGGCGTACTCGACACACACACACACACACACACAGGGATCAGCCCTACCCACTAGGCATAGCACTTCCAGTCACAATGCTAGTCACCAGCCCATGGACAGGAATACCTAATGCCAATAGCAACATACCTGACACTCACAGACCCCTGCCTAGTAGTGGATGCATACTAGCTTGGTAGGAGGTGGTGTCCATCAGCCCCTGCCCAACATGGGACCTACCCTGCAATTTCCGGCCTGGCCTAGGGGCAGGCACAGGCCCACATCCCCCACACGGAGACCACCCCACCACGCGCAAGTAGTATATTGGGAAACTGAACTCACCCCCTTGTGGATGCTGTGATGCCCTCAAGCGCCCATCTAGCTCCGGATAGACCACTGCCAGTCTGCGGACCATCAGGGGGGTCAGGGTTCGACGGGCACCCCTTCCTCATTGGGAGGCCATCCCCATCTGGGCCTCTGCCGTCTTCCTTGCCCAGCATCTCAGGTCCTCCCACCGTTTCCGACAGTGGGTGCTCCACCTGCAGTAGACCCCAGGGTCTGCACGTCCTTGGCGATGGCACACCTTATACCCTTTTTCTGATGGGTGCTGACCTGCAGAAAAAGAAACATAGAAAAAGGTATCAGTGATCCCGTCTGGCCTGTTACACCCATGGCCCAACATAGCCCTCACATCCCCTTACGCACAGACATTGCCCACCATACATATAGCACGCTGCCCAGAACCCTTCCACCAACCCCCCACACGAGGCCCTCACACACAGTACTCCATGCCTCCTTGCCCCTTGCATCATGCTCACAGTATACTCACCTGTTGGTCTGGGGGCCCATACAGCATTCGGTACTAGGGTAGGACCTCGTCCACCAGTCTCTCCAACTCTGCAGCGCTGAAGGCAGTGGTCCTTTCCCCAGTGGCACAACCCATGGTAGGTTCCAAACACAGGTCACATCAGCACTGGCAGTGTAGGTCCTCACCTGTTGAAGGTCAGGTAGCAAGTGAGTGAACAGATAGAAAATGGTGGTCACGTCCACGACGGTGCATACCGTCACCACCGGCGTACATCACCATTGGCCACTGTAACCCATAGGGCCCAATGGCAACCAATGAGGAGTTGGACGGCGGTACTCGACCGCCTCCCGCAACGGCGCACAGCGTCAGCGGCATTACCTCATTTCCACATGTCCATCCACACAGGACAAGCAGACGCCATTTCGGGGGGGGCAGGCCATGGCATCTAACTGCTTCACAGTACACATAGGCACCATTTGAGCCTATCCAACAACATACTGTTACAGTCACAACATGCAATGCAGTGTAGTGTTTGGAAATGTGGTATACTGACCAGCTGCTCCCTGTTTTGCCCCCTAGATTACAACCGCTGCAGGTGAATAGGAGATGAAGACATTCACCCATGTACAGACCCCTGGTGGACTTGGCAACAATGTAGGACAGGCACATCATCCTCACATATAGACTGGACAGGGCCACAATCACATAGCTGTGTGCCCAATTGGAGCCTGACCTAATGTCTGCGATCCCTCAGCCCAATGGGATCCCTCCTCTTGTACAAGTCCCATCTGAGCTCCATTTCTTGGCAAGTTGCTCCTTCCAAGTGACAGTGGGCTTGGCAGCAGGAATGTCTCAGCCAATGTTCTCTATAGTGCTGACCAGAGGATTGTCTGCCCTGATTAAACACATGCACAGCTGTATTGTTTTCCCCCAGGTGGAGGATTTGGCCACAGTGAAAGCTATGCAATGGGACATATCCCCTACATTATTGGGGCTATTGATGGTACACATATTGCATTCCCTCCCCCACCCCCAGAGAAATGAACAGGTCTTTCACTTTCTGCAGATAGTGATCCTGGTGGACCAGTACATCTCCCATTTCAATGCAAAGTATCTTGGCTCTGTGCATGATGCCTATATCCTGAGGAATAGCAGCATCCCATATGTGATGGCTCAACTCCAGAGGCACAGGGTGTGGCTAATAGGTGAGCCCTGGTTCACACCCAGTGGATGTTGGTGTATGGGTATGGGGTGGGCCCTAAGGGTTAGTGTGTGGCTAACATTTGTCCCTCGATATTTGCAGGTGACTCTAGTTACCCCAACCTCTCATGGCTACTGACCCCTGTGAGGAATCCCAGGATAAGGGCAGAGGAGCGTTACAATGAGGCACATGGCTGAACAAGGAGAATAATAAAGAGGACATTCGGCCTCCTGAAGGCCAGGTTCTGTTGCCTCCATCTAATAGGTGGATCCCTGTACTACTCACCCAAGAAGGTGTGCCAGATAGTCGTGGCATGCTACATGTAGCATAACCTTGCCTTGAGACGCCAGGTGCCTTTTCTGCAGGAGGATGAGGCTGGAGATGGGCGTGAGGACAGTGAAGATGAGAAGGCAGAGGATGAGGATGAGGACAACAGAACAGCTATTATACAACAGTACTTCCAGTGACACACAGGTAAGACCCTGTAACTTCACTTTGCATTGACAGTTTTGTATTTGACATTGTACATGGCATGTAGACTCTCCAAATTCTATGGCCACTTACTATACCCTTTGGCATCTCTATTTTCAGATATCTGTGCCCCACTCTGGCACCTGGTGTGTTGACTGCAGCCAACTACAGGTCATTCCTATGTATACATTACTGTACAGTTGTATTGCAGTGTTTAAACCTTGTTCAACGAATACATAGTTAAATCATTTGACATACTCCATACTTGTTTTATTTCAAAGGGTCTTTATTTAAGTGCTAATAAGTAGAGGGGTATGTGGATTGGGCTGGGGAGATGGTGGAGGAAAGTCCAGGATAGAGTCCAGTCTATTTGTATCACAGATGCATTGTCCAAAGGGGCATAGGAAGGGGAGAAATGGCAGTTCAAGGTGGACAGGATGACAGAGTGGGACAAAAGGGTGACAATCAGGAGAGTCTTATTTCCTGATGGGGTCTTGACAAAGTTCTCTGGCTTCTGCCTGGATTGTAGGGACCGTTTGCGGGGTGGTTCTCCTTCTGCAGGGGAGGGGTGCTGGTGGCCTGTTGTTCCTGTGGCGGGCCTCCTGTCCACTAGCGGAAGTGGAGGGCTGTTCATTGGTGTGGCTAGTGTCAGGGGCCCAGTGATGTGCCACTGCCTCCCTCATGGTGTTGGCCATGTCTGCCAGTACCCCTGCAATGGTGACCAGGGTGGAGTGGATATCCTTCAGGTCCTCCCTGATCCCCAAGTACTGTCCCTTCTGCAGCCGCTGGGTTTCCTGCAACTTGTACAGTATCCGGCCCATCGTCTCTTGGGATGGTGCTATGCTCCCAGGATGTTGGTGAGTGCCTCGTGGAGAGTCGGTTCCCTGGGCCTGTCCTCCCCCTGTCGCACAGCAGTCCTCCCATCTTCCCTGTTGTCCTGTGCCTCTGTTCCCTGAACCGTGTGCCCACTGCCACTGACCCCAGGTCCCTGATTGTCCTGTGTTTGTGGGGTTTCCTGGGGTCCCTGTAGTGGTGGACACACTGCTGATTTACGTGTCCTGGGGACAGAGGTATGGGCCCGATAAGTGGGGACTGTGCTGGTGTTTTCTGAGGAGGGAGACTCTGTGGTGGTATGGGACTGTGCCTGGGTAACTGACTGTCTAGAGATCCCTCATGGGCCAGGTTGGTCATCCAGATCCAGGCGACCAGAGGTGCTGTCATCACTGTGGGCCTCTTCTGTGGGGGGACTGGATGTTGCTGGCACCTGCTGTCCAGTGACGTTGGGAGGGGGACCTGTGGGGATGTAAATGCAGTGTTCTTGTTTCTGCATGTGAATCTTGTGCATGGGTGTGTTGCCCTGTATGGTTGTGATTGCCCTGTCAGATTCGCCTTGCGTGAGTAGTGATTTTGTGGGCTAGGTGATTGTCTCTAATGTGCATGCTTTAGTGATTGGTGTCCATGCAGGGCTGTGATTGATGTCTATGCATTGGTGGTTCATGCAGGACTTGGTATTGGGATGGTTCGGTTGTGATGGTGGGGTGATGAGGGTGAGGGTAAGGTTGGCGGTATATGAGAGCATGCAGGTGGGGGGGGTGATAGTAATAGAGATTTGACTTACCAAAGTCCAGTTCTCCTGCTACTCCTGACAGGTCCTCAGGATGCAGTATTGCCAAGACTTGCTTCTCCCAGGTTGTTAGTTGTGGGGGAGGAGGTGGGGGTCCACCGCCAGTCCTCTGTATAGCTAACTGGTATCTTGCAACCACAGAATGCACCTTCCCCCGTGGGTCGTTCCACCTCTTCCTGATGTAATCCCTTGTTCTGGGGTGCTGTCCCACGGCAATGACCCTGTCCACCATTCTCCGTCATAGCTCCATCTTCCTAGCAATGGATGCCTACTGCCCACGTGATCCGAATAGCTGTGGCTCTACCCGGAAGATTTCCTCCACCATGACCCTTAGTTCCTCCTCTGAGAACCTGGGGTGTCTTTGTGATGCCATGGGTGTAGTGTGTGTGGTGTGTGTGAGGGTGTGTGGGGTGATGTGTTGGAGTGTGTGCTGTAAGGTGCGTGGATGGTGTATGGGTGATGCTGTTCTGTGCCTCTGGTTCTGTGGGTGCTCTTGGTGTGTCTCTCTCTCAGTTGTTAATTGTTTTGAGTCGTAAAGGGTTGTGGGTAATATGGGTGTGTGTTTTATAGTGGTGTGTGTGGGTGTGGTGTGTGTATTTGTGTCAGGTGTGTCCGCTGCGGTGATTCATGGGTCACAATGCTGTGGGCTTAGTTCTGTTGGTGTAACGGTGTGGGTTTGGATACCGCCAGTTTATCACTGACCTTTGGGCTGGCGGACTTGTGTATGTGGCTATATAGTGAGGGATTGTTATGTGTGGGTCATAATATGGGTGGCGGTATGTTGGCGGCAGTCGGCATGGCGGTAAGCGGGACTTACCGCCAATGTCATAATGAGGGCCTAAATCTCCAGCTGGTACATCTCAAAACTATACAACTTTCAGATATTGAAATATGGTGCAACCCCAATGGGTTGTAATTGCAACAAACATTAGGCTTCCCCTCACAAATCACTTAATAAATAATGGCCTCACAGAGGAGGGAGGAGCAGTTACATTTATAGTTGAGGCAAATCTAGCATGTAGAACTGACATTTTTTACTCTTGGGTCACTTTTCCAGCAGTAGATGGGAACACGTTTACCTTTCATCAATACACTTCTGCTAACACACCCACACAATACAGAGCATATGCATATTTAGAAATGCCTCTATCTTATGAAGAACACCAAAATTGACTTGATAGCGCCCTATCACACATTGCACATAATGTTAGAATAGATCCTTTGAGTAATGAAGGTCCTCCATGGTCACAGTTGGTAACATATACACCACACCTTAATGCTAATACAATGGTGGAAGTGCACTGCCTGTATAATGATTTAGTTCAAGTATATTGACGCTTGATACAGTTTGTAATGCAAGCATTAAATGCTGCCCCAGCAAAGGCTGCTCCAGTTCAAGCTGCCGAACATTATTGCTGAAACCTACTCAATTATAGGTTGGGATAGTTTAGGGGCCAGACCAAGTATACTACAGTTACAAGGTACATCCAAATAGGATTCTACCAAGAAAGAAGAGGGTCCTAAAAATACTGGGATAAACAAAAACAAAATAAAGATAATGTGAAACAAAGAGGAGAATCTTCTACAATCCGAGAAACAGAGATAATATAAAAATCTGCTAGATGCCAATATCTCGTTCCTTTCAGGACTCACTGGATAAAGAAAGTGAAAGAGGTGGGAGTTCCAAATAACAAAACAAATACATGATATCGCAAAAAGATTCACAACATTCTTCTAAACCTCCCATTAAAAGGAATAGAAACCTCCCCAACAGAAACAACAATTTAAAAAGAAAAAGGTGGCAGCTATATTGGGCCGAAATGCCAAGCATTTTGAGACCTTTAATGATGAACAAGAAGTGGGCACTGACACTGCTAGATAGCACAGCAGAGGTCAAAATAGTTCTAATACATAAGAATACACTGTTCCAAAAAAGATAAGGAATCCACTAGGCATTTCTATATCTAGAAGCAAATGGCCTCACACATCCAATGGACGTCATGCTTAATCATAGGGCTTGCACCTTGTCAGACTGGCGCTGCAATGTCTGACAGGCCCACCACAAGGGGGCGCTCTGTCAGAGATCTTCATTGTTAATCTGTGCCGTGGTTTAAAGGATGTAGGAATAAGTTTAAACCTACATGCAAGGAGAGAGCAGGAGAGAGAAGAAAGGGATAAAATTGGTTCAAAAACCCACCAAAAAACCTATAATTTATTGATCAAAGCAGGGTCTTTGTCAAGGTTAAAACAATGCTAGGGAGTGGAAAAGAGATAATGCTCAACCACTCTACCAACAGAACACAGGGATGGGTGAAGAAATGACCTTCAACCATCACAATGGGTCAACATGTTTTGTGCCTGAAGAGTCCGTACGGACCAAGGGGTGCTTAATCAGGACCAAATAACAAAATAACACTTCTCCTAAACTACACTAGAAGACCTCAGGGAGTCTGAGAATGTATGCGCAGAAAAGCGAGTCACTTACTCACAAAAAAACTACAATTGAAATCTATATTGTAGAAGGAAACCTGCGGATTGGTACTACAGCTCCAGTCTGCTCTATTTGATCCGAGTGACGCGTTCCCTCCGTATGATCTGGGAACACGTCCTTTGGGTGGGTCTCCAAGAGGGGACTGGTGGGCTATAATGTAAGTACGAGCGCTTGTTTTGAGCATTTATTGTTTGCTTGTTGTTTGGCATGATGCAACTTAGCGTTGTTGTGTGTAGTACAGCGCGCACTGGCCTAAGCCTAAGAACGTCGGCAGAGCAGACTTTTCTTTCATGAATGAATCTGGCCTTTTCTTCACTTGTACTTCTTCCTTTTAACAATTTTTAAGACTTTCTACAGACATTTTATGCATAGATAGGCAAGTGGAGGGGGTGTATTTTATTGCACAATGCCTCATCACCAGAGATTATACCTTAGCATAAACATTATCACCATTTGTGCATCATTATTACACAACCCCATTTTGACTCTTCATCCTAACTCAGGGTGTATTCTTCACATATGCATTTTGGATGATGATTTTTCTCCTACACCTATATAGATACCACACTAGTCCTATGGCATGCTTGTGCCCATGAAGCCTTGTCCTTATTTGAGGAAGGCAAGCAGTGTTGCTCTGGTTGTTTTATTTTTACTTACACTGAGCATGGCAGCAACACTTTGATCACTGAGTGCCACGTCACCTTAGAGACTAAGGCCCTCATTATGACATTGGCAGTAAATCCCACTGACCACCATGGTGACGGCTGCCAAAATACCACCGCGGTGGACAATAGCGGTTCCCATATTATGACACACACCAATCTGACAGAATACTGCCACATACACAAATACGCCAGCCCAAAGGTCAGTGCTAAAGTGGCAGTACCAATACCGTTACGCCAACAAAACAACGCCCACCACATTATGACCCACGAATCACCATGGTGGACATTCAACAGCGGTAAACCATTGGCGGTTCATACCGCTGGACTCAGAATGGACACCCACATACAAAACAACACTGCATTGGCCAATACTAAAAACACCCACCTGACATTCATACACACACCACACCCACCCACCCACAGCACAATAAAACACACACCCATGTTACCCACAACCCTTTACGAACAACAATTACTGCCAGGAAATAGACACAAAAAGCACAGAGACAACTAGACACACACACACCACATACACCCATACATCCCTCACGCACTCCTCATCACACACACCACCACATTACTCAAAACACTCTCACCAACATACACACCACACAACACCCATGTCCCCAGAAAGATATCCCCATTTCACTGATGAGGAGTTAAGGTTCATGGTAGAGGAAAGTGTCAGGGTAGAGCCACAGCTGTTTGGAGAAGAGGTACAGCAGATTTCCATTGCAAGGAAGTTGGAGCTATGGCAGAGAATCGTAAACAGGGTGAATGCCATGGGATAGCACCCAAGAACAAGGGACGACATCAGGAAGAGGTAAAACGGCCTACGGGGGAAGGTACGTTCTGTGGCAACAAGGCACCAGCTCGCCATACAGAGGACTGGAGGTGGATCCTCACCTCCTCCCTCACAGCTCACAGCATGGGAGGAGCAAGTCTTGGCAATATTGCATCCTGAGGGACTCGCTGGAAAGTCAACATTTACCACTTATCACCTCCATACCTGCATGGCATCACACCCCCTCACTCACATCACTCTATTCCACCCCACACGCTGCACCAATGCAGATGACTTACCCCAATGCCAAATCCTGCATGCCATACCAATGCTTGGATACCCCTCCCAGTCCTGCAAGGACACCCATCGCCAAAGCATGCACAGCATAGGGAAACTAATAATCACACAATACATCACCATACACAAGCAAAAAGTGGCAGGGCAACACCAATAATGGAGGGGAAGCCAGGGATGTAAAATATGTCACAGACATGAAGCATAATACATCACTTACATTCCCACAGGTGCCCCAACCAATGTCACAGGAGAGGAGGTACCACCACAAACCAGTCCCCCAACAGAAGATGCCCCCAGTGATGACCGTAACTCTGGACTTCTGGATCTGGACCACCAACCAGGCCCATCAGAGACCTCTGGACATTCGGTCACCCAAGCCCACTCCCAGTCAACCACAGAGCCTCCCCCATCAGTATCCAACACTACAGCACCCACCCAGCATCCCCACACCTCTGTCCCCAGGACACACCAATCAGCAGTGTGCCCACCTGTACAGGGACCTCAGGCCACACCTCATACCCAAGACAATCAGGGACCTGGGGTCAGTGGCAGTGGGCAAACCATTCATGGGACAGAGGCACAGGACAACAGGTGCACTGGGAGGATCGCTGTGCACCAGCAGGAGGACAGGCCCAGGGAACCGACTCTCCAGGAGGCACTCACCGAGATCCTGGGAGCCTACCAACATTCCAAGGACACAATGGGCCAGATCCTTGACAACATGCAGGAGAACAGGCGGCTGCAGGAAGGACAATATCAAGGGATCAGGAAGGACTTGCAGGCCATTAACACCACCTTGATCTCCATAGCAGGGGTGCTGGCATACATGGCCAACATCAAGAGGGAGGCAACAGCACAGCAGCGGGCCCCTCCCACTAGCCAGTCCATTGACAAGCACTCCACCTCTGCTGCAGCTAGTGCACAGGACCCACATGCCACCAGCACCCCTACCCCTGCAGAAGGTGAGCCACTGTGTGTTCTCTGCGACCCTGACAGAAACCAGAGACACCTGTCAAGACCACTACCAGGAAATGAGACTCTCCTGATTGTCTCCCTTGTGCCCCACACAGTCATCTTGTCCACTTTGAACTGCCTTTGCTCCCCTTCCTATGGCCCCTTGGACATTGGACCTGTGCTACAAACAGACTAGAACAATACCCTGGACCTTCTTCCATCATCGCCCCATTCCATTGCACTTTTCCCCCACTTTCATAGCACTACTATAAACACCCTTGAACACAATGAAAATGTGCATTTATAGAAACTTTCACATCTAGTGCAAATGATCTGAACACTGTAAGAGCATAGAAATAAGGATCTGTAGCTGTCTGTAGTCAGCACATCAGTACACAGTTGTTATATCACCAACATCTGTAAAATGACAAGCCATGGGTGACAATAAATTGAGATGCAAAGGAAGTTAATGTAATCATGCTACAGCCACACAGAATACATCAATAGTCAGAGGAATGGACAGTTGCACTGTCTCACCTGTGTGTCATTGGAAGTATTGACGGATAACTGATGTTCTGTTGTCCTCATCCTCACCCTCAGCCTTTCCATCCTCACTGGACTCAGGGTCTACTGCTGCCACAGGGGCATCTCCAGTCTCTTCCTCCTGCAGAAAGGGTACATGCCATCTGAGGTCCAGGTTGTGCAATATGCAGCATCCCACTACTATCTGGCAGACCTTGGTGAGTAGCACAGGGATCCACCAGTCAGATGGAGGCACCTGAACCTGGCCTTCAGAAGGCCGAAGGTCCTCTTGATGATCCTTCTGGCTCACCCATGTTCGTCATTATAACATTCTTCAGCCCCTGTCCTGGCATTCCTCACAGGGGTCAGCAGCCACAATACGTTTTGGTAGCCAGAGTTACCTGCAAGTATTGAGGGACAACATTTAGCCTCACACAATGCTGTAGGGATGACACCTCAAGGCATATACTAACACACAGTGGGTGGGGACCATGGCTCACCTATTAGCCACACCCCCCTGTGCCTCTGTAGTTGGGCCATCACATTTGGGATGCTGCTATTACTCAGAACAAGGAAGTCATGCACTGACTCAGGATACTTATCATTGACATGGAAGATGTACTGGTCTGCCAGGCGCACCATTTGCACATTCAGTGAGTGGAAACTCTTCCAATTCCTGAACACCTGTTAATTCTGGCGGGAGGGACAAACGGCGTAGGTGTTCCATCAATCGCCCCGATAATATTGGATTTATGTCTCATTTCCACCTGTGGGAAAGATATGTATCTGCACATGTGTTTTACCAGGGCAGACAAAACTCTTTCCAGCACGATTGAGTACACTCGCTGTGACATTCCTTCTGCCACACCCACTGTCACTTGGAAAGAACCAGTTGCCAGGAAATGGAGCACTGATAGCACTTGCACAAGAGGGGGTATCTCAGTGGGATGATGGATAGCAGATATCAGGTCTAGCTCCAATTGGGCACACAGCTTAGCGATTGGTGGATGGGGTCCTACCCCAGGATGGACTGCTGTATGGGCCTGCAGACCAACAGGTGAGTACACCTTGGGCACGATGCATGTGTGATGGATGCATGGAGATGTGTGTGCAAGCATCGTGTCATTGGGGGGAATGTCTTGTGGTGGTGAGCATGATGTGCGCTGGCAGATGTGTGTGCCAATGGTGATGGAAATGAGATTGGTGGGCCATATATGTGACAGGCTGGATTGTATGGTTAATGGTGTTCTCCTGTCTGTATTACCTCTACAGATCAGCGCCATCAAAACAAGGCATTACGGCATGCCAATGCCAAGGACGTGCGGACCCTGGGGTCTATGGCAGACGGACCACCAACTGTTGGAAGCGGTGGGAGGACCAGAGAAGCTGAGCACGGAAGACCGTGGAGGCCTAGCTGGGGATGGCCTCCCAACGAGGAAGGGGTGTTCGACGGAACCTGACCCCACTGATGGCCCGCATACTGGCGGTGGCCTACCCACAGCTGGATGGGCGCTTGAGGAAATCACAGCAGCCACAAGGCAGTGAGTACAGTGGGCATTATTAAAATATTTGGCAGGTGGCATGGGATCTGGGTGGTGGATGTGAGTTAGTGGGTGCCCCTAAGGCCAGACCAGACATTGCAGCATGATTCAACACTAGGGTAATGTGGGTATGGCAAATGCAGGTAACCTAGCTTGTTTGCATTCCATGTCTGTCAGGGCTTTGTGGGTCCCCGGAGGGGTGCAGTTGGCAGTGTGTGGCCCTCATCTTGCCATGGCATCTTGCCAAATCACTGGCAGTGCAATGCATAGTGCTCAAGCTTCATCCCTGTGTGTGACGGTGCTGTGTATGGCAACTGTGGTGTTGGTGCAGTAATTGACCCTGTGTTTCCTTTTTCTCTCTCCCCCCCTTTTTTCTTCTGTCATCCTGTCCATGTGTGCATTAGCATAATCTGGCATACGAGCAAGGGCAGCTGCGACAGAGGGAGCTACATCCCACAGGACCCAGGAGGCAGAGTCCACGACGCTGAGGGAGCCAGTGAGATGGAGGGTGAAGGGAGCACCACGGCGGAGACAGGAGGTGACAATACTGACTCAGATACCTCCTCTGATGGAAGCTCCCTGGTGGTGGGGGACACGTCTGTGACCACCCCAGCTGCAGGTACAGCTGCCATCCCCGTACCAGCACCAAGCTCCCAGTAGCCCCCAGCAAGTTGCCTGTGCCCACTCACCCAGGAGGGTGGTCATCTCCTTCGCCACCAGGTGTCAGGAATCCCCAAAGTGCCTCCTGCATTATTTGTCAGCATCCCCAGGGATTATGGTTAAATCATATCTCTGTTCTTGTTTAAACTTTCATGTTTCTAAGTAAACATAATGTGCTGTGTTACACAATTGTTTTTTATCAATGCTTGTTTTACCAATGCTTGTTTGCTAATGTGAACAGGTGTAGACATGTGCTTCTAATTGGGTGTAGTGTAGACGTGCTTCTAATTGGGTGTGGTGACTCATCTACATGTGGAACCTCAACTGCTTTCCTGTTTGGCTATAAATAGCAGAGTGAAGCATGCCTCCCTGCTTGGCATTGTTTTACTTCCTGATCTCAGCATCTGATTTGGCAGTCCAGCCCCTGCTGTCATCCTTGTATTAAGGACTTTTGAGGCAATTATTTTCTTCATTCCTGTACCAGCTGACACCAGGCATTCGTCCAGCACTCCGTAAAAGACTGCAGCTAAGTGACTAGTATTCTCCAGGGAGTTTGTTCTTTGAGCGCAGCGCTGTCCTAGAACAGCTGGTGTATTTCAGACCTCATATTTTGGCAGAGAGCTTATCTTGAAAAGACAAATGCATTTCTGAACATTCTACATTATTATTGTTATTACTTGCCTAAATGTGCTTCAGGATTCTGTTTGAGCTCAATTACCGCAAAAAGTGAGAGTGCAATTTTTAAAAAGCATTTACGTGACTTTTCTTTCTCTAATAGCATAACACTTGGATTTAAATTGTGTCATTCATGCCTGTGTTTCAGGTTTGAGGAATTTGCTTTTGAAGGGTTTTTCACACACACAGTGAAACCAAACCAAACTGTGCCACCCTAACTGTTTAAACCCAGAGTGGACATTTGTATTTCTTGGATTGTTTTTGTTTCGTTTAGTTTAACCCCATGCATGCAGGAAAGTTATATGTGATATAATTAATGCTCTTGTTTGTCTTTCTTGTGTATGATAAGTGCAAACACACTTCTAATTGTAGTGTGCAACAGTGAATCTCTGTGAAGCCAGCCCTACTGTCGCAGTACTTATTGTTATGGTACTCAGTTTGGGTTTTCGGTAATGCAGTGTTAGTAATTGTGCCAACAGTTATTATTATCCCAGAAAAGTGCTGGAGCATCCTGGTGTTCTTCTACTGCTCCCATGCCCATATCAGAAAGAGAGATTCAGTTTCAAGGAAGTTGAGTGCACTAACTCTTCTATCACTCTGTCAATAACGACCTGCAACCCGAAGATACAGGGTGCCTGGCTGGACTGGCAAGACGAGGCAGAGTTTTGTCTCTTTCTCTTTCTCTTCCACTCCCCCTTTCCTTTTGGGACACCTGCCGGGATTTCTGTGTCCACCAGGAAGTGCCGCAAGGTGTTCCAGGAGGTTGGGGGGGGGGGGGCATACCATCACCCCTGCAGACATCCAGCTTTTCAGGTGAGTAACCCCGTCTCAACACCAGGCACCAGACACTGCCCCAGTGAACCCTGCTGCCCTGAGTAAGGAGGCTATTGACCTCCTGAGATCCATCTCTGTAGGGCAGTCAACCATTGCTAATGCCATCCAGGGGCTGGCATCCCAGATGCAGCAATGCAATTCATTCCTGGAGGGCATCCACAGTGGATTGGTGACCCAACAGAGATTGATTCAGGCTATGGCCTCCTCTCTGATGGCAGCCATTGTCCCTGTTCCTACCGTCCCCCCTCCAACTACCACTTTCCAGTCCCACTCTCCTCAACCCCAACCCATCCCATGCACACATACAGACGAGCATGCACACATGACAACACCGAAGAGTGGCACAGTCAAACACAGACATCACACCTCATCCCAGAAGCACTCACATAAACACCAGACAGTTGCAGACACAACCACATCAACTGCCTCCACCATTCTCCCCCTCCTCCTCCTTCTCCACCTCCCTCACAATCCAGTCCACACTCACAGCTGCATGCACTGCATCAACATCCACTACCAGCATCACCACACCAAGCAGGACTCACACCTCACTAGCAGACACCTCCACAACATCCATGCATGCGTCCCCTGTGTCCTCTCCCACCCTGTCTGTACCCCCTCCTAAAGGACACAAACACAAGTACTCACACACCTAACAGTCATCCACCTCACATCAGCACACTGCCCATGCACCTGCACCTAAATCCAGCAAACAGATACCTCCAAAAACCACTCCCTCAACCTCCCATCCCTCCTCCCTCCTCCTTCCTCTCACCCCACTGTCCCTAAGAAGATTTTCCTTGCCCAACTTGACCTCTTCCCTCCCCCTCCCCCATCCTGCCCATAAGAGCAGGATCCCAATGACCAAGCCCAGCACCTCAGCCAAACAGTCCACGCGGAAAGTGGTGGCACCACCTAGTCGTGGTGGCAAGTCAGTGAAGGATCCCACGTCTCCTGCCAGGAAGGTTAAGGATCCCACACCTCCTACAATGAAGGGGAAGGAGCCTGCACCTCCTTCCTCAAAAGGGGGAAGCCCTCAACCCCTGACAGGAAGGGTAAGGATCCCACGTCTCCTGCCATGAAGGGGACGAAGCCCTTGACTCCAGCGGAGGCTATCAGGGTGACACCTCTACCATCCCCAGTGGTCACAGGGCCCCCGCCGCCAGCTGAGGAAGTGCATCCCTCACCACCAGCAGAGGCTGCCCAGGAGGCACCTCCACCTGCCAACACAGTTCAGCCCTCACCTCCAGCAGAGGCTGCCCAGGAGGCACCTCCACATGCTGACATTGTGCAGCCCTCACATCCAGAAGACACAGTGCAGCCATCGCCACCAGCGGAAGCCATGTAGGCCACCCTCCAGGGACTGCTGTACAAGGGGCCCCCTCCAGGAGCAGTGGGCATGTTTCTCAATCCAGAGACTGTGGCCTTGCACTCCCCAGCACAGAGTAATGGTCATGGAGCCCCCTCCAGAACCAGTGGGAAAGACACCCAATCCAGAGACGGTAGCCTTGCACTCCCCAGCACAGAGTAATGGTCATGGCGCCCCTTCCAGAAACAGTGGGCTTGTTTCCAACTTCGGCTGAGGTGCCCCCATCCCCCTGAGGTGCCTGGCCACTTGCAAACTGATGCCCCTGCAGAGTTCTATCCAGATGAAGTCAGGATTCGAGTTGGGCCTTGCACTGAGCCCTGTGTTTATGTGGGCCCTTAGTGCATTGGACTGGGCAGTGGCCCTTTGTATACATTTTGGACATATCTGTTTCTCGTACAATTGGTTTATGTAGTAGCTGTTTATATCAATACATTCTCATTACTGCATTCTTGTTGTCCTTGTATTAATGTGCTGTGTATCGTGTGCCATTGTTTTTCGTCTGCAGCTGGTTTTGTGTATGGTGTGTGTCGGGTGAGTGTCGTGCGTGTGTGTGTCACTCTCGTTTTACTCCCTCCCTCCCTTGTCTTCATCGGTGTTGGTGTTCCAGGTGGAGCATGATGTAGATGAGCATCGGGAAGACTTGCAGTTCCAGTTCCATGGCGGCGTTGTTCTTCCCTGTGTCTCTGATGGTGAGTCTTTGCTCTTCTGTGATGCGTTTCCGCCAGGCTTTTGATGGCGTTAGTACCGCCCCGTAAAAAGTGGCAGATTGAAGGATCAAAATATGATGGGCGGTACTTTGTCGTCCGCCAGGCTGCTGACGGCCACCGCCGTGGTCAGTGTTGTTTCCGTCCTGGCAGTTGGTGTGGTTCATTGGCTGTCTATGGGAGTTATCACCGCCATGGTCATAATTTTGTGGAAATTACTGCCAGCCTGTTGACAGTATTACTGCCACTTTATCACTCACTGCCAAGGTCTTAATGAGGGCCTAAGTTTTGTAATATGTGTTTGGATCCCGTATTTAGGTTGATCTATTCATTGTGTCTTTTTTCCCGCAGGTTTCCTTCTACATTATAAATTTCAATTGTAGTTTTTTTGTGAGTAAGTGACTCGCTTTTCTGCACATACATTCTCAGACACACTGAGGTCTTCTAGTGCAGTTTAGATGAGGTGTTATTTTGTTATTTGGTCCTGATGAAGCACCACTTGATCCATACGGACTCTTCAGATGCGAAACATGTTGATCCATTGTGGTGGTTGAAGGTAATTTTTTCACCCATCCCTGTGTTCTGTTGGTTGAGGGATTGAGCATTATCTCTTTTTCACTTCTTAGTATTGTTTTAACCTTGACCAAGACCCTGCTTTGATAAATAAATTATAGGTTTTTTGGAGGGTTTTTGAGCCAATTGTATACCTTTTCCTCTCTCCTACTTTCTTCTTGCGTATTGTTTAAACTTATCCCTACATCCTTTAAGCCATGGCACAGATTATCAGTGAAGATCTCCGGCAAAGCGCCCCCTTGTGGTGGGCCCATCAGACATTGCAGCAGCAGTCTAACGAGAAGCAAGCCCTATGATGAAGCATGACATCCATTGGATGTGTGAGGGCATTTGCTTCTAGTTATAGAAGTGCCTAGTGGATTCCTTATCTTTTTTGGAACAGTGTATTTTTATGTATTAGGATCATTATTAGGGAGGCCTTACACTGGACCATTAATCTCCATGTCCCTCTTTATGATTTTATAGGTTGGTACAGCGTCACAATAGTTCACCAGAATCTTCAAGGTCTTCTGGATGCGACAACAACAAATGACTATATAGAAATTGAAACTGCAGACATGCGCGTCTCCCCCGACAGAGTTTACAAATTGAAATTGCAACTTGAAGGAGACATTTAGCGCACAATTAAAGTAAAATTATGGGAAAACTTAACACCATGCTATGATATCCTATTGACAGAAACGGATTGCCCACCAGAATTTGCACCCAATCTTCCATTTGGGGAAGAAGTTACCATGTCTTCTTGCTCACCTTTCATTCCTAGTGAAGTAGGGGAAGCTTATCCAGTAGATTGGGCATTGGCACAAGCCCCTGCATTGTATTGCAATCATGTGGGGTGGGACAAAGACTATCCCTATCACACAGTACCCATTGGGTCACAACCACAGCCTCAACCCCAATACCCCATGAAGCATGATGCTAAAGCACAAGTGAGAGAAATACTCACACAACTTGAGCACCAATTTGTAATTGAGCCATGTGTCTCACCAATAAACAAACCCTTGTTTCCCATAGCAAAGCCAGACCATTCTTACGGAATAGTCTTTGATTACAGACACTTAAATAGTCATACACACACATTTGCTATTCAAAATGCACACAGCACTCATTCATAATTTGCCGAAATAGTTTATAAATTCAAACAAAGCTGTAGTCAGGACTCTTCTGACCTGATAGCGCACATGTATACATAGCGTGAAGGACTTACCAAGGTCCTTTGGACCTCCTCTTTGCAACATACTTGGCATTAATGAACCTTTTGATGCCCTCTACTTTGTAACATCCGGAATAGTATCTCTACTACGCACTTTTTTGGAATACAGCTTTGTTTTACCATTTCTCCCAATTGGACTTTCAACTCTTTAGTCTACAAGTTTAGCTTTTGAAAAAGTAACTGTGTGACGAAACACGTGTTGGCTGTGTTTGCCTGACTGTGCCTATTGACCTACATCCTTCTGAAAAACTAAGAAGATTACTGTATTATCCATCAACGTTTTCTAGACTTACCGAAGCTTTTACTAGTGTTTTATTATTGTATATGCTTTCTGTGTGCTGTGGTCATATTTTTTCTATGTTACACGGTGTATATCTATATACACCTCGGTGTGCCTTGGGGTAGTAGGGCACCTGACCACTTGCACCATTGGAGAACTTACATATTTTATGCACTAACTTTGGACACCACCGGGAGGTGCAGTAGCTTACGCATTTACACACATATGATAACAAAACAAATGTGGTCATCAGAGTAATTTCTGGTGTCATCGGATTCACCTATGTAACATTCAGTAAAGGTGATACCGTACCTATAGCATATAAATCACACCAGTATGCCAGAGCTACACACCACTTTGCTCCTACTGAAAGAATTCTGACTGCTGTTCAGATGGCTGTCATAAAAAAAGAGACCTCTGGCTCGGGGGAAATGCATTATTGTCATTACCCCTTACCAACCCTAGAGGTAGTTACAAAAGCCACAGTTCCAAATGCAAAAGCATTACATCTGCAGTGGCTACAATAGGCATCGTCTCTGACTGCCACTTAAGTAGACTATGGCCCTCATTCTGACCTTGGCGGGCGGCGGAGGCCGCCCGCCAAAGTCCCGCCGTCAGATTACCGGCGCAGCAGACAGTGAAATACATGTAGGGGCCCTCTTACGGGGGCCCCTGCAATGCCCATGCCAGTGGCATGGGCACTGCAGGGGCCCCCAGGGGCCCCGCGACCCCCCCTACCGCCATCCGGATCCCGGCGGTCGGACCGCTGGGATCTGGATGGCGGTAGGGGGGGTCGGAATCCCCGCGGCGGTGCAGCAAGCTGCGCCGCCGCGGAGGATTCAATGGGGCGGCGGTACACTGGCGGGACCCCGCCAGTGGTGCCGGTCCGACCGCGGCTTTACCGCCGCGGTCGGAATCCCCATTGGAGCACCGCCGGCCTGTCGGCGGTGCTCCCGCGGTCCTCCGCCCTGGCGGTCAAAGACCGCCAGGGTCAGAATGACCACCTATGTTTTTGACCCAAAACTACAGACACAAGAATTTCTCGAAAGCAAGCTTGAATAGCTAGTACAGACAAACACCCTGCCTCTGGAACAGTATCAAATGATAACTTATACTGATGGTTTAGTGCAACCAGCAGTAGGCACCAAACAACAGTACTCCGCAGCCTGTGCGGCTGTGAGTGGTATCATGAAGGATGGAAAATTCCTTCCTCAAAACACTTACACTCAGACCCTAGGGGCCTGTACTGCACAATTGGCAGAGCTTAAGGCTCTTGTATTTGCACTGGAACATATGGATCCTTAACAGCTAACACTAATAGTGTGTGATTCATACTATTGTGTCCAGTCCTTTAATGAATATCTGCATTACTGGTACCAAAATGGGTTCAATGATTCAAAACGAAACACAATCAAACATAGATTACTGTGGAGGAAAGTAGAAGATCTGAAAGAAAGGCTACTGAATGCCCATGCAGCTCATGCGTTGGGTCAACAACGTATAGGAGTACATGTTACAGGCAATAACTTGGATGATGAAGCAGCCGAGTCAGCAGTAGCCAAGGCTTCTGTTGCTGCGATTACTCATGCAAGAATGAGGTTGGATGATGAAATAATGGCTGCTGTAAAAGCTTTGCTGAAACAAGCCCTTGCCAAAGGTGTATCCCGCCAGAAATTCCTATCACAGAATATTGCCTTTGTAACAATACCAAGGGTCAGTGATCCCCAGCCAAGAACAAGGATCAAATTTATTAAAAGCAGTGCATAAGGGAATTGCTTCTGCCCATGCAGGTGTGGCGACTACTATTTCCTTATTGCAAAAATTTTACTGGTGGCCAGGTTTCATACAAGCAGACCAAACAGTATGTCCTTTGCTGTGACATCTGTCAACAAATAAAAGAAGCCACTGTCAAGCACCCATCGCAGACACCCCTCCTAATTTTCAACAAACCACTACAATGTGTGTATCGGGACCATTGCTGTCTTCTGTCACCTGATGGTGCATACAAATACATCTTAGCCACTGTTGGCTCTTGCTCCAGATTCCTATGGATATGGCCAAGACACTTAGCTGACAGTCAAGCTGTTATTAAAGAGTTGCACATCTTTATTGGACATATGCAGTTGTGGCATTTCATTCAGACCAGGGCCCTGCCTTTGCCTCAAGGCCATGTTGACTTTGAAGATCCAATTGCATTACTCTTCTCCCTATCATCCTGAGGGTAACAGTACTGTGAAGGAAAGGAACCGAGATTAAAGCAATCCTTAACAGCAAAAGTACTAGGCATGGGTCATAGTTGACCACCTACATGGAGTCCAGAAAGTACCTAATAATCTGCCTAGAAGGTCCCTGGGACCCCCTTTGAAGTTCTGTTTGGCATACCTATATATGTCCCGGATCTCGATGGCTCTGACGTGGTGGTGGCAGACACATCTTTTGACATAAATGAACATGTCACTGTCTTGCAGGAATTACAGCAGTTCCATGACAAAACCTCAACAGCATGTTCTGCCACCTTGGGAAGAAGGGATGCTCCAATAACACTGACAGGCTGGATCAAAAAATTGGGGATCGGGTTGAGAAAAGATTGCTGTAAAAAAAAAAAGAATTTGGCCCTTCATATTGAGCACCAGTTCTAGTCCTAGGAATACACAATGGTACCAGAACTGTCATCTTACCACCGCTGCCTTGTTCTAAAGGAAACCGCTTTGTTTCTAGTGACAATGCCAAGTTACACCATATGGGGGATCCTACATAGCAGACCTAGAGGATTCCTGGGTAGTTCCCAAACCCCTATCACTACCAACCAGGATGTACCACTACAAGTTTTAAACAATGATCCTCTACAGGTCTCAGCCAACAATGCTGACACTTCCCCGAACTTGGGGAGAGTGTAAAATGATCTTTCATTAGTACCAGTAACTTCTTCGGTGACAAGAAGCGCCCATATTTGTGAAATGTGTATTTTCCAATTCAACACAAACGGATGGAGTAGTTTACTACCAACCACCAAGGGACACATCTGCCAGTTTTCCTTTTTTGACATCGGCTCCAGTCTTTGCACAACCTGCTTCTGGATATTTTGCCCACATCAATGATTCTTTGTCTGATTCTTTTAAGTCTTCTGCAGTACCCGCATCAAGAGCACATAAGCTGTTCAGTTACCCTAAAATTATCTATCTGATTCTTCTATGGAACTATCTGTGGGTTCTCTTTACAGTGCTTGCCTTTCTCCTTTGGATTGGCTTTGTCATCATTTTCTTTTTATTGATACACGGTCATTAAGGGGGTCATTATGAACACAGCTGAAACAACCGCCGTGTTCATGCTGGTGGTCAAAACACTGACCGCCAGATTATGAACCTTAATGAGAGCCGGCGGGCGGAAACCTTGTTTCCGCCTGCCGGCTCACAGAACGGCTCGGCCGGGACATTGACGGTACCTGTCGCGCAGATCACTGCCCGAAAATTGGACAGTGACCTGCTTGACGGGGCTCTGCACTGGGACCCCTGCACTGTCCATGCAAAGTGCATGGGCAGTGCAGGAGCCCCCAGGGGTGCCCCGGGGCACCCCGTCCACCAGCCTTTTCCTGGCTGGATATCCCACCAGGAAAAGGCTGGCTGGAAATGAAACATTATCCGCAGGGTAGCGCCGCTACACTGGCGGATAGTGTTTCATCCTGCCGCCAGGCTGCCTCACAGCAGGATCCTGGCGGTGGGTGATGGCTACCGCTGGCGGCCGTCATCATGTTTGTTATATGGCAGTTCGGCCCGTCATGCCGGCTGGCAGCTTCGTCCGCCACTGCCGGCATGGCGGGCCGAACCATCATGATTGTAATGAGGGCCTATGTCCCTTAACACTCTGCCGTTGAACTGGTAGATAAGGTCCTAAAACCACATTTGTCTCCACACACGGTCCAAATAGACTTGTCCCTAATGAACATTTCAGCTATACTGTTTCCTGGTGGGATTGTTTGGGATAAAGTAACGTTCAATGTCTTTCGGCCAACAGAGATCCTTCAAATATCATTTGGGTTTAAAGTTTCAATGGCTTTTGTAATAACACCGGGAGTAGTTTCTGATGATTGGGGTGTAAAAACAGTTGATGTCAATGCTTTCTGAGCTTGAATATTATTATATATTTCAAAGTGAGATGTTTATCAAAAAACTGCAAATCATGGCGCTATATTCTGTTACAATCATTACGGACATAATTTTATACATAAAGCAAGCACCCTGAGAGATGCTTATAATTATACACAATAGGAACATTGTCCAGCCCTTGCAGTGGGGAGTCCTAAAACATATATGGACAAGTTTGCATATTTTCCTGAGGACAATGTCAAAGATGCTGAGTCTTATTATTTTAAATTACCGCTGATGAGAATGCAAAGTATTTTGTTAACTGATACCAAATTGATTCATTTATTCTGATTCCATTGTTTCCCAGTTGGCTATATAGGATGTGAACATTGGTTGAAGTCAATTGACTTAAATAGTGCTTTGGGAACTAAACATTAGCAAATTCAGGGAAGGGAAGCTTTGTTTAGAGCATGCCTTATCCAGATGCAAATTATATTTTTAAATGTAACTGTACAGCAAACTAGTTGTCTAGGCTTGGCGAAAATTAAGGAGATGAATGTGCCCAGTATTCCCACACCAGCTAAATTTAATAATTGGCAAAAGATAATAAACATAACTGAAGAAGTGCTTGATGGATGGGTCAAGGAAGGAACATTTAAGACAACACTTTCAGGTCCCGACAGTGGTTATTCTGGCCAACGGACACAAATAGTTGTCATGCACATTTTGTAAACTCCACAGGGACTGACCTGTCCCTCATTACATATCATCACAATAGTTTGACATGATCACCACATGATGGTCAAAACGGTATTCCAAACGCCATGTTTAGAGGAGACCCTTCATTCTGGGCCTATTATTTGGCGCTGCTTTTTAACGAGCTCCGAGGCACTACGGGTCTCCCAGATGCATGGAAATGCAGCATTATTCACCCTATATACAAAGCAGGTAACCTCGAAAATCCTTAAAACTACAGGCTAATAGCATTGATAGACGTGGAAGCAAAACTCTACGCATCCTGCCTACTGCAACAACTAGCAGAATGGATTCATGACAGACAGTTAATTCCACAATGCCATACAGGTTTCAGAGCTGGTATGGGTGCTTCCACCAAACTGGCAACCCTGGCCCTGCTGGGAAACAAAGCTAGGCGTAAGAAAAAAAGGCTACTTGCATGCTTTATTGATCTAAAGGCAGCTTTTGATTGCGTACCAAGAACCCGCCTATGGGAGAATCTGAAAGGGTGGGGCTTACCATGCAGCCTTCTTAGCGCAATGATGGACTTCTACACCGGTACTTGGGCGCAAGTAAAAATTGGAGAGGGCAGCCACCTCACCAACAGAATATTAACAGCAAAAGGACTTATACAAGGGTGTGCATTGGCTCCCACGCTGTTCAACTTATATCTTGCAGACCTAGCCGAGGCTCTAGCCCCCGTAAATAGCCACCCGCCAGTATTAGCCAAGGAAGGAATTGCATGGCTACAGTACACAGATGACATAGTTCTACTCAGCCAAACACCTGTTGGGCTACAGCATAGCATAGCTGCATTTTATACATAAATAACAATGCAAGTCCTAGAATTGAATTTGAGTAAAACTAAGGTTGTCTGCCTAGCTGACAGGAAGTTTAAATCTGCTTCATGGTTCATAAACGGATACCGAGTGGCGGTTGCACCCACATATAAGTACTTGGGATTCACTATGGACCGCCTCCTGACTTTCAAGCCGCAGCTTGCTGTCACTCAAGCAAAAGCCCTCTCATTGACCTATGGTTTTAAAGTTCTAAAACAAAAACTGAGTTGCCCTTCATACACTCACCTGCTTTCTGTCATGGCAGCGTGGCTAATGCCCACCGTCACTTATGGCACCAAAATTATGCTGGGGAAGGAGGCAGTTTTTTTCAATCAAGTCCAGACGAAGGCCTACAAAACAGCTTTTCGGATCCCACGACCAGCATCTCCAGCTCAGGTTCATTTAGAATTGGGTCTGAAAAACTAAGAATTTCAGAGTAGATGTGTCCTCATTAAACTATGCTGGAGGATGCGTGCAGCTGAGACTGGTACTCTAAACAACCAATGTTGGATGGAAATTGAGGAGCAACAACGACACAAAGATAAAAGCACCTGGGGTCATCACTTAAATAACTCCATTAAAGCACTAGGTTTGCTAGAAGCCTGGGAACAGAACCCAGAAAAAAAGGAGTTTTTTCAGAAGGCAAACTCTATCACTAAGAAGAAATCTTTAAATTTTGATAAACAAAAACTGGCAAGCAGACAGCACGCCTGGACTACAATAACATCATACAAAACTTTACGGGCACAGGAATACCTAGCAGCAACCTGCAACCAGTTGCTGAAACATCGGTTCATGCTTTTCCGCTTTGGGTTGATGGAAACGAAGGACATGGTCCCTTCATGGAGACATCAGGATCTGACACATTCCTGTTGACTGTGTGGGTACAGACAAGAGTCATTAGAACACATTTTTTGTGTGTGCCTGGCTTTGCTAGGCCTCAGGACATTATGGTGGTCATTACAACCCTGGCGGTCGGTGTTAAAGCGGTGGTAAGACCGCCAACAGGCCGGTGAAAAAAAAATTGAATTACGACCGTGGCGGAAACCGCCAAAAAAGACAGCCACTTTAACACTCCAACGGCCACGGCGGTACAAACAAGCAGCATGGCGGTCACCGCCAACAGACAAGCGGAGGACAATGTACCGCCCACAGTATCACAACCTACCAATCCGCCACCTTTTCCGGGGCAGATTCACCGTGAACAAAAACACGTCAGAAACAGGACTTCAAAGGGAAAACGCTCACCTCTACACACCCCACGAGGAACCAGGACGCCATGGAACCAGAGCTCCACATTTTCCCTGCCCTTATCTTCTTGCTCCTCTACCAGGAGCACGAACGCCGGCGGCGAAGACCATGGTGAGTACTGCTCCTGCGACACAGGAGAGGGAGGAGGGAAAAGAGAGTGACACACACACGCAACACCCCCACCCCCACCCTCATCCACTAAAACACACACACTAATACATATAGATACATCATAGTTACAACCCACAAGCCCCCCAGAAGAATGAAAAGACAAAAGGAAATGAGTGTAACCATTGTAATATAATAAAATCCAGTACACAAAAATATATATACACTATTAACAAATATATACACCAAGAATAGTAGTCCAGGTATTGCTCCATTGAAGTCCGTGGAACACTGGGCCCACACTGCATGGGAGAGGCCCACACAAGGTACCGAACATGACGGAGAGAACACTGCAGGGGCATCAGATAGAAATAAAACAGGCACCTCAGGGGGAGGGAAAGGGGGGGCACCTCAGCCGGTTGAGTGCACGACGCCAAATCCACGAGGGGGCCACATGCCCACTGTTCAATCCTGGGGAGTGCAAAGCCACAGTCTCTCAAGTCTCTACAGTGGGTGGGTTGCCCACTGTTCAATCCTGGGGAGTGCAAAGCCACATTCTCTCAAGTCTCTACAGTGGGTTTTGCCCACTGTTCAATCCTGGAGAGTGCAAAGCCACAGTCTCTCAAGTCTCTACAGTTGGTGGTTTGCCCCCTGTTCAATCCTTGGGAGTGCAAAGCCACAGTCTCTCAAGTGGATAACAGTCTCCACTGGTTCTGGGGGGGCTTTGTGCCCAGAGTGCTTCATCCTGCCGAGGACAGAGGTAGTGGATGCCTTTCTCCACTGGTTCTGGAGGGGGCTTTGTGCCCAGAGTGCTTCATCCTGCCAAGGACAGAGGTAGTGGATGTAAATCTCCACTGGTTCTGGAGGGGGCTTTGTGCCCAGAGTGCTTCATCTGCCAAGGACAGAGGTAGTGGATGTAAATCTCCACTGGTTCTGGAGGGGGCTTTGTGCCCAGAGTGCTTCATCCTGCCAAGGACAGAGGTAGTGGATGCCTTTCTCCACTGGTTCTGGAGGGGGCTTTGTGCCCAGAGTGCTTCATCCTGCCAAGGACAGAGGTAGTAGATGTAAATCTCCACTGGTTCTGGAGGGGGCTTTGTGCCCAGAGTGCTTCATCCTGTGTCCGTGGCGGACACAGTAGCATCAGTGCCCTTGGTGCTCATGGGCCAGCGGTGCTTGTGGTGGTGGTGTCCTTGGCAGCGGTACTTGTGGAGGCAGTGTCCTGTTCAGCGGTGCTTGTGGCGGCGGTGTCCTGTTCAGCGGTGCTTGTTGTGGCGGGGTCCTTGGCAGCGACTCAGCTGCTGCCCGTCCTTTCTGGCCAAGCGGAGCTGGTGCTGGCGGATCTGTCTGGCCCAGCGGGGCTGATGGCGGTCCTGTCTGGTCCAGCGGGGTTGATGGCGGTGGCCTCCTGGGCAGCGGGGATGATATCGGTGGCCTCCTGGGCAGCGGGGATGATGGCAGCGGGGATGGAGGCTGTCGTGAGGTGGATGGCTGTTGGGTGGGTGTGTGCCTGCATTTGTGTATCTTGGAAGGGGGCATCACAGACACACTGGGAGAGGACACAGGGGACGCGTTAATGGTAGTTGGGGTGGTGACTGCACATGAGCGGGGTGTGGTGGTGTGTGTGCTGGTGATGGAAGTAGTGGCTGTAGATGTAGTGAAGGCAGGTGTGAGTGGAAACGAGGAGGAGGGGGACACAGTGGAGGCAGTGGATGTTGGTGTGTCTGCATGTGTGTGATGCTTGCGTGAGTGCCTGTGGGATGTGTGGTGCTTATGTTTGCCAGAGCTTCCCTTGTGTGTTGACGTGTCTGCATGCTGGTCTGATGGTGTGCTTGGGGAGGCTTAGGTATAGGGGTGTGGGTCTGGGTGGAGGTAGTTGGAGGGGGAGGCTAGAGACAGGGACAATAGCTGCCATCAGTGCTGAGGCCAGAGTCCGAAAAGCGTGCTGAAGGTCTGCCTGACCAGAATGAATGCCCTCCAGGAATGTATTTGTTTGTTGCAACTGCTCTCTACACCCTGGATGGCATTCAAAATGGTAGACTGCCCAACAGTGAGGGACCTGAGGAGGTCAATGGCCTCCTCACTTAGGGCAGCAGGGGTGACTGAGGCAGGGCCTGAGGTGCATGGGGCGAAGGTGATGCCCACCCTCCTGGGTGAGCGGGCACGGGGCAAAGGCTGAGGGGCTGCTGGGAGGGCGGTGCTGGTAGGGGGGGTGGCGGCTGTACTTATAGATGCGGGGGGCACCGATGTGGCCGCCACCACAAGGGAGCTCCCATCAGAGGACGAGTCCGTATCACTGGTCTCAGCTCCTGTCCCCGCCGTGGAGCTCCCCTCGCCCTCCGTCCCACTGGTGAATTCCGAGTCCGTAGTCTCGCCCTCCAGGGTCATGTGGGATGCAGCTCCCTCCTGCTTTGGTGCCACTGCTCCTCCTCCTGATGATGCTAATGCACACAAGAACAGGGAGACCACAGAAAGGGGGGGGGGACGACAGAAGAAAGACATGTTGAGTGCATGCAATACCGCTACCGTTGGCGGACATGGCAGACACAGAAGCCCCCTGCACTATGCCACACACTTGGGGTCCACTGTTCAACCCTGGGACATGGCCTAGAAGGCTATGGCCGACATCTGCACACATGGATGTCACAGGAGCCTGACTAGGCGTAGTTGGCACTGTACATAGGTGGGGTGCCACAGGGTCTGCCAGAAGAAGGGGACCTAACTAGCACACTTGCCCTGGCCTAGGATAACCCACAGCCCACCTCCCCCACCCAGACACCTCCACTGCACGCTGAATCAGCTGAATGGGAGTGTACTCACCCCCTTGTGGCTGCTGTGATGCCCCTCAAGTGCCCATCCAACTCCGGGTACGCCACCGCCAGGATCCTGAACATCAGGGGGGATCATGGTGCGACGGGCACCCCTCCCACGTTGGGAGGCCATCCCCAGCTGGGCCTCCGCCGCCTTCTTGCTCCAGCGGCGAATGTCCTCCCATCTCTTACGGCCGTGGGTGCTCCATCTGTGATAGACCCCCAGGGTCCGGACGTCCTTGGCGATGGCACACCAAACATCCTTCTTCTGGTGGGCGCTGACCTACATGAATTGTACAGGGGAAAAAGAAAAGTCATTACCAACATGCACTCACTGTCGTTTCATGCACGCCTCAATCTCCCCCCCATCGTTCATCCACCCCACTGCACACATGCATAGCCCATACAGCATGCTCCCAGTGTACTTACCTGTTTGTCTGGAGGACCGTAGAGTAGCATGTACTGGGGGAGGACCCCATCCACGAGTTTCTCCAACTCCTCTGATGTGAAAGCAGGGGCCTTTTCCCCAGACGCACGAGCCATTGTCTCTTCCAGACTGAAGTCACAGCAGCACTTGCAGTGTAGGTCCTCTCCTGTCGAAGATCAGGTATAGAGTGATTGAACAGATAGAAAATGGTGGTCACGTCCGCGGCAGTGCATACCGTCACCGCCGGCGTAAATCGTCATTGGCTCCTGGGACCCACAGGGTCCAATTTTAACCAATGCAGAATTGTGCCACAGTCTTCGGCCGCCTACCGCGACGGTGTACAACGCTAGCGCAGTTACCTCACATCCCATTGTCCCACTTTACAGGTCAGGCAGCCACCATTTCAGCGGCCCACATGGCTTAATTTTTAACTGTGTCACACATACCCAGGCCTTGCCTCAACACTCATACATGCAAATTTTGAATTATGATTAGTGTTCTGTGTAAGCTGTGTGTACGTACCTCTGTGCTCGCTGTTGTCCTTCATAGGCACCGTCCGCTGGGACATGTAAGGAGATCGCGGCATCCTCCGGTATACAGACCGCTGGTGGACCTGTCGACAATGGAGGAAAGACATGTGATCATCACCTACAGGCTTGATCGTGCCACAATCCTGGAACTGTGTGCCCAGTTGGAGCCAGACCTGATATCAGCTATCCACCATCCCACAGGAATCCCCCCTCTAGTGCAGGTGCTGTCTGTACTCCATTTCCTTGCAAGTGGGTAATTTCAAACAACAGTCGCCATAGCATCAGGGATGTCCCAGCCTATGTTTTCCAACGTGTTGTCCAGAGTGTTGTCGGCCCTGCTGAAACACATGCGCAACTACATCGCTTTCCCTCAGGTGGAGGATTTGCCTGCAGTGAAAGGTGATTTCTATGCCCTGGGACATATCCCCAACATTATAGGTGCAATTGATGGGACACATGTGGCTTTGGTACCCCCCCCCCGCAGGACTGAACAGCTGTACAGAAACCAGAAGAGTTACCATTCCATGAATGTGCAGATGGTGTGTTTGGCCGAACAGTACATCTCCCATGTGAATGCCAAATTCCCTGGCTCAGTGCATGACGCTTACATCCTGCGGAATAGCAGCATCCCTTATGTGATGGGTCAACTCCAGAGGCACCGTGTGTGGCTATTAGGTGAGCACCTGGAAGCAAGTCAGTGGGAATGTTTGTGTGGGTCTGGGGATATCCCTACTGGTTATTGTGTGTCTAACAATTGTCCCTCGCCATTTGCAGGTGACTCTGGTTACCCCAACCTGTCATGGCTACTGACCCCAGTGAGGAATCCCAAGACAAGGGCAGAGGAACGCTACAATGAGGCCCATGGGTGAACTCAGCAGATTATAGAGCGGACCTTTGGCCCCCTGAAGGCCAGGTTCAGGTGCCTCCATATGACAGGTGGATCCCTATTCTACTCACCAAAGAAGGTGTGCCAGATCATCGTGGCATGCTGTATGCTTCACAACTTAGCTTTGCGACGACAGGTGCCTTTTCTGCAGGAGGATGGTCCAGATGGAGGTGTTGTGGCAGCTGTGGAGCCTGTGGACATTGAAGACGAGGAAGCAGAAGAAGAGGACATCGACAACAGGAACTCTGTGATCCTGCAATACTTCCAGTGAGACACAGGTAAGAATACAAACCTGCCTACTACATGTACTTTAACACTACTACCTCTCTACTGTCTGTCGTTTTCACCCAGTGTATGGTCACTGAGTTGTTACTTTCCCTTATGATTTCACAGATGTGGGTCCCACTGTGTGACATCTGCTTTGTTTCCTCATGGACTAGAGCTGTGTGACATAGGTATGTTGACATTACAATTGAAAGAGCATTTTGCCACTGTAATTGCTAATACACTAATTTGAAATCACAGATAGACTCCAGATTGTTTTGTGCTTTAAGGGTGTTTATTTAAGTGCTCAATATTGGAGGGTGCTGTAAAATGGTGAGGGGTGATGGTGGAGGAATGTCTATGGCAGAGTCCAGTCTATTAGTCTCACAGGTGCATTGCCCAAATGGGCATAGGAAGTGGAGCTGGGGAAGTTTGAGGATGGACAGGGTGACAAGGTGGCACAGAAGGAAGACAATCAGGGCGGTCTCATTTCTTGGCAAGGGTCTTGGCATTGTTCTCTGTCTTTGTCCTGGATCTCAGGGACCGTTTGCAGGGTGGTTCTCCCTCTGCAGGGGGTGGGATGCTGGTGTGGTGGTCCTCTGGTGGTGCCTCCTGTCCACTAGCGCCGGCGGAGGCAGTTAATCATCCAGGCTAGTGTCAGGGGCCCCTTGTTGTGCCACAGTGTCCCTCCTGGTGTTGAGGACTTCCTTCAGCACCCCTACGATGGTGCTGAGGGTGGAATTGATGGATCTGAGCTCCTCCCTGAAGCCCAAATACTGTTCCTCCTGCAGCCGCTGGGTCTCCTGAAACTTGGCCAGTACCGTTGCCATTGTCTCCTGGGAATGGTGGTAGGCTCCCATGTTGGAGAGGGCCTTGTGTAGAGTGGGTTCCCTGGGCCTGTCCTCCCCCTGTCGCACAGCAGCCCTCATAGTTCCCCCGTGTTCCTGGGCCTCTGTCCCCTGGACCATGTGCCCACTGCAACCGCCCCCAGGTCCCTGTTGTTGTTGGGGTGGTGGGTTAGCCTGGGTTCCCTGTAGCGGTGGACACACTGCTGATTGACGCGTCCTGGGGACAGAGGTATGGGCCCGCTGGGTCGATGCTGTGCTGGTGTTTCCAGAGGGGGAGGCTCTGTGGTGGCCTGTGCCAGTGTGAGGGGAACCGACTGTCCCGAGGTCCCAGATGGGCCGGGCTGGTCATCTAGATCCAGTTGGGCAGAGCTGCTGTCATCACTGTGGGCTTCTTCTGTTGGTGGTGTGGACATGTGTGGACCCTCCTGTCTGGTGACGTTGGGTAGGGGTCCTGCAGGGGTATAAAAGGACGTTTATTGCATCTGTGTGTGCCATGGTGTGCAATGGGTGGGTGACCGTGTACCCCAGTGCTTGCATTCCTGTGTGGGACCTTGTGTGATGGTGTTTTAGGGGGGTGTATGGGTATGTGCATTGGCCATGCATTCGTGATGGGTGTCCATGCTTTGTTGTTGCATGCAGGGCTTGGTGTTGGGATGTGTGGTTTGTGATATTGGGACATTTGTTAGGAGTTGGAGTGATGGGGGTGAGGGCGAGGGTGGGGGTATGTGATAGCATGCAGGTAGGGTGGGGGATGTAATAGTTAAGAATTGACTTACCAGAGTCCATTCCTCCATTTACTCCTGTGAGGCCTTCAGGATGCAGAGTCGCCAAGACTTGCTCCTCCCATGTTGTTAGTTGTCGGAGAGGAGGTGGGGGTCCACCGCCAGTCCGCTGAACCGCAAGGTGGTGTCTTGATACCACGGAACGCACCTTCCCCCGTAGGTCGTTCCACCTCTTCCTGATGTCATCCCTATTTCTAGGGTGCTGTCCCACTTTGTTGACCCTGTCCACTATTCTTCACCATAGCTCCATCTTCCTAGCTATGGAAGTGTGCTGCACCTGTGCTCCGAATAGCTATGGCTCTACCCGGACGATTTCCTCCACCATGACCCTGAGCTCCTCCTCAGAGAGCCTGGGGTGTCTTTGCCGTGCCATGGGGTGGTGTGGGTGATGTGTTGTGATAAGTGGGTGATATTTTGTGGTGTGTCGTGTCGTGTGAGGTGCGTGGAAGTTATGTTTCTGATGGTATTGTGTGCCTGTGGATGCTTGGTAGTAGTTTGTAGTGTCTCTCTCTGGCCTTCTTTCGGTATTTTGGCCGAAGGGGTTTGTGGGTGATGTGGGTGTGTGTTTTATATTGTATTAGGTGTGTGGGAGTGGTGTGTGTATGTGTTTCAGGTGTGTGTATTTTGATTTGTCCAATGTAGTTGTGTTTTGTAAATGTGTGTGTATTTTGAGCGCAGCGGTGTGTACCGCCAATGGAATAACGTGGTTGAAAGACCGCCATGTGGATTCATGGGTAGTGATAGTGTGGGCGTATTTCTGTTGGCGTGACGGTGGAAGTTTTGTTTTCGCCAGTTTATCACTGACCTTTGGTGTGGCGGACTTCTGTGGGTGTCTCAATTTTGGCAGATTCCGAGCAGTGGGTCGTAATTGCTTTGGCGGAATTCCGTGGCCGCGGCTGTGTGTTGGCGGTCTTCTGCACGGCGGTAAGCGGTTTTTACCGCCAATGTTGTAATGAGGGTCTATATCTGAACAACATTTTTAAGACACTGAACATAAACTCATGCAGACCGTCCATTATAAGCTTGCTTAGCGGACTTTCAATCCCGTTTTCTTGTCGAGGGACCAAATTCATGGTACAGGCTCAGAAAGAATTAGTGAATAAAGTTGAAGCCGAGTGTGCAAGGGCCATCATTTTATGATTAGTAAAGCTCCGAAAGTTTAGTTTCAGCCAGGAAACAGCCCCAGGTACTACTTATGATTCTCACTCATCTACCATTATAGTGTTCGTAAGGGAGCAAGAAAGTCCTACAGTTAAGCTCAAAACCAAGGTTGGAATTAGTGGAGAACATTTTAGCTATGCACAACTCTTTATCATGATATGTTTTAGTTCCAAATAAGTTTTTATTATGGGTCTCTATTTATAAAATGAGTAGGCAAAGTATTTATATTATTATGCATTTTGGAATTGCAATGGTATTAATTAACCGAGTCAATAAACTTATACTTGATCACCACATATAGCATAGAAAAATTATGCCAACAGTGGCTGAAATCTTCCTCCCTAGCAGCCGTAAATGAACACCTCAGTCTCCTATCAGAAGACACAGCTTTACACGATTTTCTATTGGGCCCCAGAAAACAAAGGAATAAGGGCTTCTTAGAAGCAATTTACAATTAAATTTGTAAACTTTCCCAACAACAAGCTGCAGCCCAGTTGAGGCAAATAGATTACAGAAAGCATTAACCCCTGTAGATAATGGAATGAACACCTTTTCCAACCACATATATTTAGTGAACAACACAATTTCTTATGAGATCGACATTACACAAACTGGCATGTTGTCTTTACAACATGGGCAAAATCAACTAAGGTCCATTATGCAGTTAGGTTGGACATTACAAGTCCTAAAAAGTGATTGCATATCATGGCAATACACTAGCCCAAAAGACCTGTTTGCCACATGCAATCTAACGAGACAACAGCAAATAATGGCTAATAAAGAAGAGAATTATGTCACACTTAACATCAAAAAGTTGGAAAAGTTGCCATTTACTGTGGCAGAAATACCATCTGCTGTCTGGTTAATTCATGGGGTCATTAATCTGCCTATTTCGATGCTACAATTCACATTGTGTTTGAAGCACATTCCAGTGGGCAGATATGAAAGGCTAGAGGATAGTTACATTCACAAGGTGATTGAGCTGCCCTTCTCCAACAAATGTTTCAGTGGCATGAAAGAGTTCTTTCTCAGCAGAAGCGAGTGCAAGATTTCTGTGAGCCATTCAATGATTTGTAAACAGCTGTCCTTGCACGGAGCATGTAATGTTTCAGTTGCAAATTTAGGGTATTATCTGAAGGGAGTTCCAGTTTCTTTGATTCATCCAGCATTCCAGTTGCTCTCGAATGGGAGTTATGCGGTTCTGAATAAAAAGAATTGCTGTGGAATGTGAGCCAGAATCAACAATGTAGTTTCGGTCTTCAAAATTTTCACCTGTTGAGGTAATGTGGTCCCCCCCATGCGACAGATGAAAGTAGCACAAACTTAACCTCATAATGCTACTTCTAATGTAAAATTTGACAATCTAAGCAGACTAAATTCTCTTCTATTTAAAAACATGTGGTGCTAACTTCTGCACGCGAGACCTATGCTCTTCAAGTGGCATTGTCTTCTGCAGAGATAGTCCCTTTCAAATACTGAGGGGCAGATTTATGAAAAGTGGCACTACACCTAGTACAGTGCCACTTTTCCTGCACCCCATAGCGCCACCCTAACACCACTATGTGTGCACCGTATTTAAAATATGGCACAGCATGGCAGTAGTTAGGGGTACTAGTGTCACAATTTTTTACGCCAATCTGGTGCTTTGCAGGATTAGCGTCAAAAATGTTGACACTAATCCTGCAAAGCACCCAGAGGCCTATGAAACCAATGGAAGCCTCCTTTTAACACCTGCTCTGGGCAGGCATTAAAAGTGCAGAAAAAAATGGCTCAAGGAAATCTTTTCAATCTCCTTGTGCCAATTTGTTGCCTCTCCCCCTATTGGGGGGATGCCCCATTTGCATAAATTATGCTTGGAGCAGGCATAATGTGGCAGGGTTACAAAGTAAATATGGAACTGCTTTTTTGGCCTTCTAATGCCACATTAGCATTAAACAAATTAGCCTAATGTGACTTTAGAATGGCGCAAAGCCCTCTTAAATCTGGGCCTGAGTTTCTAAAACATCTAGGTGTATTAATTGAACAACTTTTTTACGCATCCAACACCGCTGCCATTTTACATTTCTTTAAGGTTGTTGGTTCTGGTTTTGTCAGCACGTTTACCTCTATATTCAGCATTATACCTTCAGCCATACACTCTATTCACTTGAGAATTTTCGGGGGATTCCCTATTACTTTGGCATTAATTGACTTCATTCTGCTGTTGCTATTCTTTCTTTGCAATGGCTTCCCCATCTCAACAAATAGGACTGATGGCGTTTCCACCAGCCCAACTGTTGTGATTGCATAATGCAGTATTTCGTAGCACCACTTCTAGAATAACTGGAGTGCAACTGGTCTCTGTCATTCACTCTGTTTTTGAAGTGTGTGTAGCCCGTCTTTCATTGCTTGTGGTGCACTTTCGAACACGCACTGGAAGTGTATCTTGCTACACAGCGCATACCTTCTTTGAATGCTGATCGGTTGATGTTCTCGCTGAAGGCTCATTACCAATCATGCACATTGAGATTGCGTTTGCTGCAGCAGGATTCCTATCAGACTCCATTTGTGGATCAAGTGGATCTTGGTGCTACAACACCTGACACTCCACAAGATGCTGCTGCATCGGCTGGAGCTGAAGTCCCGGAACATGAGTGCTCTCTCACCTTCCTTGTCAGCAAATTGGTTTCATTAATATCTGCCAAAATGGGATCTTTTCTGGATTCCATCATCCTTGATGACATTGGCGACTTTTTAAAAGACCATGATTTTTTTAAGACTGCTGACGTTTGGCTTTACACGTTTTTAAATTCTGATCTGACCTGTTTTAATTTGACCTGCATTTTGGTCAGTTGGCTTGTCAACATAGACATTTCATTTTATACATTTTAGTCTGATTTTAAATATAATACATGTAAATATGGTGATCCTGCTGTAGGCTTTATTAGGGACCTTTACACTATGAACCGTCAATGGGGAGGTTGTTGTAAGGTTGATTTAGCTAGGATACAAGCACATTATTTTAGCCTTTTTTAGCTTAGACCTGCAGTTTGAGACCTTTCATCTAGATACATGGCCCTTTACTCATTTTATTATTTCAGCAAAGGTTTTGTTTAGTGGAGATGTTTTTATTATTTTATCAGTTGTTCCTCTGTGCAGAATTCTGTTATTCTTTTCTTGCACTACATAGTCACTTTGTGCTACCTACAAGGTTGACTATGATAAGCTTATTAGTTATTGCCAGTACAGAAAGTTCATCATGTCCCCAACATTTAAATATGTGTGTTGTCACATCAGGGCAGTTTCTCTGAACATCTGATGTTTTATTATAAAACACCTCACTTCCCCCTTTATGTTACAGGGCATTTCCATCCCATGCCACAGTGAGCTGCCTGCCGATTTTGCAGATCTGACGTCTCTACTGCCTGTAGGTGGGAGCACTCTCAGTAGAACAACATTCCTCATCTTTACCTACAACCACAGGTATGGGTTCCTTCTGGGGGGCCTGATGGGCAGATTAGGGCTTACACTGCCATGCTTTTGTATAGAATGTTAGTGGGCAGGCAGGGACACTAGAACCATTATTGTGACAATATGGTGGGACTTTTCTATATTTCACATTCCTTGTCACTGCTTTGCTTCTATTATGTTTCATCATTCCTCATAATTGCAATACGTGCCTTTTTACAAAGAATGCAGTTGATTCAATAAAACTTATTGAACCTAGTCCTGCCTCTGTTTGTCCTTTGCCTGTATGAGACATGTGAGACTGAGAGAAAGGGGTATGATCTGTTCCACAGCAGTTTCCCTGAGAAATTGAAGAAGTCATGCGAAGGGCTGCTGAAAATCACCTTTACTCTAAGGTACTGGTGAGGTGCTACTAGTTGGCCAGGAGGGTTAGGCTGACAGTTGTCACACAGCGCACGATCAGACTCAGTCTCCCGTACTAGGTGGTGCTGCCACCAAAATTCAGCAGTCTTATTACCATAATGAAAGCCTCTCCACGACACCTTGGTTCTCCAGTGGAGAGTCTTTGTGTCTTTTTGTACAGGCAATGGTTCCTAGCTGCTGCCTCTTTCACCTAGGCTGCTAGCTGATCTTGCAGCTGCAGTGGATTGACTTGTAAGTTGCACCAAGGCTTCCAGGTAGCTTCTGTTGAAAACAAGGCCCCACATGCTGGTCTTTTTACCTTAACAAACTCCCTTTAAAATGAGTTGTGGATAGAATGTGATGTTTGGCCCAGAAAGATAGACCCTTGTCTGCCTAGGTAAGGTGTACTCAGTCTGGGCCATAGTTGGAAGGGCCTGTAGGTCACTTAGGTTTTTCTCATGAATTGATATCCATACTGTGCAACAAAATGCGGCATGGTGCTGTTTAACCTCTCTCTGGGATCCCTGTCTCTTTCTTATGATTTTATTCCATCCCAACATCGTTTGGGAATAATTTCAGACCATATTATTTCTGTGCCACCAAGTTTTCTTCCTATAACCACAAGGGAGCCCTTCATCTTTTGAAATAGCGCCCTTGTTGGACCTGGCCCTTTTTGCAGGGTCATCCCCAATTTTTTGCCTCCTGTCTCCTATTTTTTCTGACCTGTTTTTGTTGGATTTAGAACTCTGAGCACTTTACCACTGCTAACCAGTAGTAAAGTATATATGCTCTCTGTATAAATTGTACTGTTGATTGGTTTATCTATGATTGGCATATTTGATTGACTGGGACGTCCCTAGTACAGTGCACTAGATGTACCCAGTGCCTGCAAATCAAATGCTACTATTGGGCCTGCAGCACTGATTGTGCCACCCACATTAGTAGCTCTGTAAACGTGGCTCACACCTGCCACTGCAGTGTCTGTGTGTGCAGTTTTAAACTGCCATTTCAGCTTGGCAAGTTTACCCACTTGCCAGGCTTAAACCTTCCCTTTTCTTACATGTAAGAAACCCCTAAGGTAGGCCCTAGCTAGCCCCATGGGCAGGGTGCAGTGTATGTTTAAGGCAGGACATATCATAATGTGTTTTATATGTCCTAACAGTGAAATGCTGCCAAATTCGGTTTTCACTGTTGCAAGGCCTATCCCTCTCATAGGTTAACATAGGGGCTGTCTTTAAATATGATTAAAGTGTAGATTTCCTTTGGGAGCGGTTAGACATGTGGAGTTTGGGGTCTCTGAACTCACAATTTAAAAATATATCTTTTAGTAAAGTTGGTTTTGAGATTGTGTGTTTGAAAATGCCACTTTTAGAAAGTGGGCATTTTCTTGCTTAAACCATTCTGTGACTATGTCTGTTTGTGAATTCCCTGCCTGGGTCAGTTTGACAGTTGGGCTGTTTGGACCTCTCTCTAGACAGTGACACAAAGGGAGCTGGGGTGTAGCCTGCATATCCTGATGATCATCTGTGCTTGGAGGGAGGAGAGGAGTGGTCACTTACTCCTGAAAGGGCTGTGCCTGCCCTCACACAATGCAGTCTCCAACTCCCTGGTGTGTGTCTGGGGCCTTGCCTGGGTGATCCAGGATTTCATAAACAAGAGAGAGTTTCCTTTGAAGTAAGCCTACTTCAAAGGACAAAATGGGTATAAAAAGGGCACCCAAAACCACAGACTTTAGATCACTTCAGGACATCAAGAGGAGCCATTGCCTGGATAAGAGCTGAAGAGAAGTGCTACCCTGCCTGTGACAGTGCTTTGTGGAGCTATCCTGCAGTTGCTGCTTCTGCCTGTGCAAGGGAACAAAGACTGGACTTTGTTGTGCATGCCTGCTTGTGAAGAAATCTCCAAGGGCTTGTTACGCCGCGGCTCTCGCCGCGGCGCTCACCGAGGCCACGGGCTCACGGTGCCGCGGCGCGGCGCCTCAATATCTCCGCGGCCGACACCCGGGTCACGGAGAGCGCCGCGACCGGCGCTCGGTCCACAGGGGACACAGCGGCTGATGCCTGGGTCGCGGGGGATACCGCGGCTCAGGCAGGAGCCGTGGAGGCTCCTAGGAGCCGGTTTACGGGTTGCGGCACTCGCCGCCTACCTTATTTTAAGCTCTGCCATAAAGGCAGACGCTATTTGGCAACGTACAGCGCTTTATGCGCTTAACCATTTATTTACTGCATGTTCACTTACCGATATCCTGGGAACAAACCCGAACCATTACACAAGGAGCACTTTATACTTCCCCTTTTTCTTCCCAGCATGCTGACCTCTTCCTCTCTGCCCAGCATGCATTGTCAGACGCATGTTTCTGATTCACTATTGTTTTCTTTTCCCCAATTCAAGATGGTGGCATTTCTACTTCCTGTTTTTTACTTCCGGTCTAGGGGTATATAAGGGGATTTCAACTGCCTGTTCATTGCGTTGCAACACTCCTTGGTGATAGTCACGCTCCTATTTGATATCCTTCTGCGAATCCTGTCTGTTCCTGATTTGCCTTGTTTTCCTGCCTTCCTGAACTGCGGTCCTAATACCCTGGTGTCCTCCTTTTCGTTTCAGGGAGTTCCCGTGGAGGTTTTTTACCCTACTGGGGTTTTTCCTCTGGGACTCCTTCTGGAGGGCACGGACTGTAGTGGTTCGCTCATACCAAACAGCACCGTGGCTACCGGAAGGGGTCGCCCCTACCTCGGCCAGAGCAGAACCCGTCGGAACAAGGACCGTTCCCCTACACCTCTCCGCTGTGAGGGTAAGACCATTGAGAACCGCGACAGATTGCAACGCCCACAATTCCAGTTGCAGTCCGGAACTATGGATAACCCAGTGGCAAGCACAGAACCTGCTAACCAGGACCTACTGGCGACGATACAACAACAGGCTCAAGAACTCCAGCAACTACGTACTGAGAATACTGTTTATCGGCAAGCCTTTGCCTCCCGGACCACAGATGTCCCTGCAGTAGCCGCCTCTACACCTCGATTTTCCGTGGATCCCACCACATTAAAAGAATTCTTGGATGCCTTAACGGTGTACTTTGCCTTTCGTCCCTCGCAATTTGTACAAGATAAGACCAAGGTGGGGTATTTGATTAGCGCCTTATCAGGACCAGCCTTGGCCTGGGCCACACCTCTAGTAACCAGAAATGATCCCTGTCTATCTAATTATTCCACCTTTATCACTACTTTTAAACAGATGTTCGAACGCCCTGGACTCGAGGCGTCAGCAGAAGAGGCTCTTTGCGAAGTCCAACAAGGGAGTTAAGATGTATTACAATACATCACCCATTTCAGACAATTAACTGCAGAAACAACCTGGGTGGAACGTACCTTGGTGACACTCTTCCGTAGAGGTCTAAGAGAGGACATCAAAGATGAACTAGTACATTCTGCCAGGATAGAAAACCTCAAAGGGTTGATGGACCAGGCACTAACGATAGAGTATCGGTTGAGTGAACGAAGAATGGAGAAAAAGAAGAGTCGGTTGCCTTCTCACTCAGTACCATCTCGTCCCTTCACCCATCGTTCCGAGGAAGTCCACCCTGAATCCAAAGGGAATACCGAGGAAGAGCCCATGCAGATTGACACAGCTCGCGGACCGTTATCCGCCAGTGAAAGGGAACATCGACGAAGGAAGGGGCTTTGCCTATATATTGTGGTGCAGCTGGTCACCTAATTCGCGCCTGCCCCATTCGTCCAACCAAGCCCTTGGGAAACGCCAACTCCCGTCCCCGGTAAGAAGGGCGAGGACGGGATATCGTGATATACCTTCTATTTGCTCTTCCAGGGAGGGAGGAACTGCTCTTTTTCTCTTACCAGTTACCCTCCATTTAACTGATGGACGTGAAGCAAGAACTTTGGCTTTATTGGACTGCGGAGCCAGTGGCCTTTATTTAGATGAAACCTGGGCCAAAGAACGACAGATAGCGCAAATACCCAAAGAAATACCAGAACAGGTACATACCGTTGATGGATCGCTCTTGGCCTCTGGGCCTGTACAATACACCACCCCTACCTTCTGTTTACAGTTCGGTAAACATCAGGAGATTCTCTCGTTTGACTTAATCTCGTCACCACACCATGTCATGATCCTGGGAATTCCATGGCTTACCCGCCACAATCCTTACATCAACTGGGAAGCAAAAACCATTTTGTTATCCTCCCATTTTTGTCAACACCACTGCTATCCGGCCGGGGATTATTGGTCCCCAAAAAATCTCTCAACAACACCTTCTCAGGTGGGAGGATCCATTAATGTCCTACAGGGAGTTCCCAGACAGTATCAGGACTATATCGATGTATTCCAGAAGCCAGAAAGACCTGAATTGCCACCCCACAGAGAATACGACTGTGCCATTTCTTTAGAGCCAGACACTGTAGTTCCTTTTGGGTGGATGTACTCCCTCACCGAACCAGAGAAACAAATTTTGAAGGAGTACCTAGATGAGAATCTACAAAGTGGGTTAATAACTCCCTCCTCTTCACCCGCCGGGGCTCCTCTTTTCTTTGTACCAAAGAAAACCAAAGATCTGCGTCCCTGTATCGATTTCAGAGGGTTAAACAGGATCACTATCAAAGACCGGTATCCGTTACCCCTCATCAAAGACATCTTAGAAGCAGTCAGAGGAGCCAAGAGATTCACTAAGCTGGATCTCTGAGGAGCCTATCATCTACTAAGAATCAGAGAAGGTGATGAATGGAAGACCGCCTTTAGAACACCTTTTGGTCACTTCGAATATAGAGTAATGCCCTTCGGACTCACTAATGCCCCGTCCATCTTTCAAAGATTCATGGATTCTATCTTTTCTGATCTTTTGCAACAAACAGTGGTAGTGTATCTTGACGATATTCTAATTTATTCGGTCCATCCAGAGGAACATTCCAAGCACGTCCGCCAAGTCTTAGAGAGACTCCGACAACATCATTTGTTCTGTAAGCCTGAAAAATGTGAATTTGATCAGATAGAAGTAAAATATTTGGGATACTGTATAGACCAAACCGGAGTTGCCATGGACTCAGACAAAGTACAGGCAATATTGGATTGGCCATCTCCTTCTTCCATTAAGGAGACTCAATGTTTTCTGGGACTAGCCAACTTCTACCGACAGTTCATAGCAGACTTTGCCCAGAGAACCAGCTTCATTACCCAAACCCTCAAAAAAGAACACCTAAAGAAAGGTTTTTATTGGACACCAGGCGCTGAGTCCGCTTTTCAGGACTTAAAGAAAGCCTTTATTCAAGCCCCTATTCTTCGACACCCAGACACCAGCAAACAATTCATTGTTGTCACAGACGCCTCAGAAAGAGCCATTGGGGCTGCCTTGTTACAAAAACAAGACGATGATGACCTAGAACACCCTGTATTTTATCTGTCACACATACTATCTGATTCCGAGCGAAACTATTCTGTGCTAGAACGTGAATTACTCGCCTTAAAGGTCGCGTGCACCGAATGGAGACACTTTTTGATGGGATCCAAGGAGCCCTTCGAAGCCCGGACCGATCACAGAAATCTACAGTGTTTAAGAAATTTCCAGTGCCAAAACAGCCGGCAGGCTCGATGGGCCTTCTTCTTCAGCCAATATGATTTCTATATCACCTACATCCCTGGTTCTCAGAACATTCTGGCGGATGCCCTGTCCCGACGTTATCCTGGGTGCGGTGATTCTGTGGTTCAAAACTTATTTGACAACAATAAAATCATAGGGGTAACACAGACCTTTTTAGATCAAGTCAAGTCTGAATATGCCCGTCTACACGAAACAGAACTAAAAAGGTTACGTCCACAGTTGCACACAGATCGTGACTACTATTATCATGATAAAGCCCTGTTTTTACCCACTAAAACAGTGCAAATCGAAGCTTTACGCATGTGCCATGATTCCCCCATTGCAGGTCATCGAGGAATGAAAGCGACTCAAGATCTTTTGCTTCGCTCTTTCTGGTGGCCGACTCTCAAGGCTGACGCTGAGGCATATGTGTTATCCTGTCCTACATGTGCTCAAGCCAAGACACCCGAACCAGACCTGTGGGGTTACTCCGCCCATTACCTGTTCCCCCAGGCCCATGGCATACCATATCCACCGATTTTATGTGCGCTTTACCTTCCTCAATGGGAAACCACGTCATAATGGTAACTGTGGACTCCTTCACCAAGATGGCCCACTTCACAGCCTTGAGAAAGTTACCTACGGCAAGGGAATTAAGTCAGGTCTTTACTCAAGAAATATTCAGGCTACATGGGCTACCCCAAGTTATTATATCGGACAGGGGTCCTCAATATATCTCCCGTTTCTGGAATCAATTCTGCAAGATCTTGGGGATCCAGGTAGCCTTATCATCCGGGTTCCACCCTCAAACCAATGGACAAACGGAACGACTTAATCAGGGTCTCGAACAGTACTTACGTAGCTTCTGTAACGCTACACAAAGTAATTGGGCTCCCTACTTACCGCTTTCAGAATTCTCCTATAATAACTCTCTACACAGTGCCTCTAAACACTCTCCTTTCTATGGCTCTTATGGTTTCCATCCCAGGGCCTTCCCAACTCCCCTGAGGGACATCTCCAATCTTCCCGCCATCTCCTCTTTCGTTCGACGGCTACGGGGTATACAGCGAATTATCCATTCCAACCTTGTGTCCACCAAGTCCCGTATGAAGAAGATGGCAGATAGGAGACGCTGTGCAGCTCCTCTATATCAGGTCCATGATAAAGTCTGGCTCTCCTCAAGATTCCTACCTCTCCGACTCACCCAAAACAAATTCAAACCCCGCTTTTATGGTCCCTTTCTCATTCTCAGGAAAATCAACCCAGTATCTATGCGTCTTCGCCTACCTCGGATGTGAAAGATCCACCCTGTATTCCATGTCTCGCAACTGAAACCTTACCGTCCTGATTTTTTCATAGGCAGTTGCCCGGTCCCCCTCCTCTGTTGGTTGATAATGTGCCTGAGTACGAAGTTCAAGAGATCTGTGACTCTCGGTTTTTCCATGGGCACCTCCAGTATCTTATTCATTGGAAGGGCTACCCTATGAGTGAATGTTCTTGGGAGGATGCCTCCTCAGTTCATGCTCCTCTTTTGATCCGCCGCTTTTTTCGGCTTTTCCCTCACAAACCCGGGGCCTCGGGGAGGGGGCATACTGTTACGCAGCGGCTCTCGCCGCAGCGCTCACCGAGGCCGCGGGCTCAGGGTGCTGCGGCGCGGCGCCTCAATATCTCCGCGGCCGACACCCGGGTCACGGAGAGCGCCGCGACCGGCGCTCGGTCCACAGGGGACACCGCGGCTGATGCCTGGGTCGCGGGGGATACCGCGGCTCAGGCAGGAGCCATGGAGGCTCCTAGGAGCCGGTTTACGGGTTGCGGCACTCGCCACCTACCTTATTTTAAGCTCTGCCATAAAGGCAGACGCTACTTGGCAACATACAGCGCTTTATGCGCTTAACCATTTATTTACTGCATGTTCACTTACCGATATCCTGGGAACAAACCCGAACCATTACACAAGGAGCACTTTATACTTCCCCTTTTTCTTCCCAGCATGCTGACCTCTTCCTCTCTGCCCAGCACGCATTGTCAGACGCATGTTTCTGATTCACTATTGTTTTCTTTTCCCCAATTCAAGATGGTGGCATTTCTACTTCCTGTTTTTTACTTCCTGTCTAGGGGTATATAAGGGGATTTCAACTGCCTGTTCATTGCGTTGCAACACTCCTTGGTGATGGTCACGCTCCTATTTGATATCCTTCTGCGAATCCTGTCTGTTCCTGATTTGCCTTGTTTTCCTGCCTTCCTGAACTGCGGTCCTAATACCCTGGTGTCCTCCTTTTCGTTTCAGGGAGTTCCCGTGGAGGTTTTTTACCCTACTGGGGTTTTTCCTCTGGGACTCCTTCTGGAGGGCACGGACTGTAGTGGTTCGCTCATACCAAACAGCACCGTGGCTACCGGAAGGGGTCGACCCTACCTCGGCCAGAGCAGAACCCGTCGGAACAAGGACCGTTCCCCTACACCTCTCCGCTGCGAGGGTAAGACCATTGAGAACCGCGACAGGGCTTGTCTTGAGCTTGTCTCCTGTTGTTGAAGTCTCAGGGCCATCGAAGACTCGCTACTGAGACTCCTGCCTGCCAAGAGGTGCCCCATCCAGTTCCTGGGGCCTTGGAAGATGAAGCTGGCAGACCAAGACTGAAAATCAACGCACAGACTGCAGTATGGGAAAAATTTCAATGCACCTTTCAAGACGGGGCTGAGAAATGACACACCGCCAGCTGCGCGGCTGAAATCAATGCTCCACCTGCATCGCGTCTGGAAGATCGATGCACGCAGCTGGAGAAACGACATCAACACCTTCTGACGGAGGCTGAAAATGTCGCAACCCACATAGCGTGGTTTTGCAGATACCGTGCGGCAGGATTTTGGAAGCAAACCTCGCTGGGTGTGGAAAAATGACACAAAGCCTGCCCGGACCTGAGTGCTTGCCCAGATCGATGCATCGCTCTCCTGCAGAGAGGAAAAATGACACACGTCAACCCGACCGGAGGAGAAATGATGCCCGGTCTCACTTGCAGGTGAGAAATCGATGCATCGCTAGCCTTTCCCAATGCACACTCGTCTGTGCGTTTTATTTTGATGCTCCCCAGGTCCTTTTCAACACTAACAGTGTTTTTACTGTTTTCTCAAGCATTTAAGACTCTTTCCTGCTTTTTCATTCATAACTTGACTTGTGTATGGTGGATTTTTGTTGTTTTGGTCTTGTTTTGTGTAGATAAATATGTTCTATTTGTCTAAACATGTGTTGTGTCATTTTGTAGTGTTTTCAATGATTTACTGTGTGTGTTGGTACAAATACTTTCCACCTAGACTCTGAAGTTAAGCCTGCCTGCTTGTGCCAAGCTACAGAGGGTGTGAGCGGGGGTTAGCTGATGGTGATTCTTCTTTACCCTGACTAGAGTGAGGGTCCTTGCTTGGACAGGGGATAACCTGACTGACAACCAAAGACCCCATTTCTAACAGCCCTCATGCCCCTGGCATTGAGGTCATTTCCATCCGGGTGTATTACTATAAAGTTTTGTGCAGTGGAGTGCCTCATGTGTAGCTTGATCCACCCTTTCAAAAGGTTCCACTGCATGCTCAGCCTGCTCATCCATGCTACTTTTGTGTAGGTGAAATTGTTTTCTCCTCAGTTAATATTCATGCAGCCATGTTATGCATCTCTCGATACAAGTGCCTCATCACTCATACCATTCTACTAAGCAAAGAAAATAGTCTGACATAGTTAAGGTGGAACCAAATCTCATTTTGTACTAGTGAATTTACTATTAGCAAATTATTCTACGGTCAAACTCAAGGTTAATAAGACTGCCATCCTTGTTTGTACCTTCCTCACACTTCAAAACAAAATTCCTACATGCAATTGTGTTCTAAACATCAACCACAACCAAAGCACCAGTTTCTCAAATTATTAAAACATGCACTACTCAACTCCTGGCACAAACAAATACATTGTGTTGGTGATTATTAGGGTTGCTGGACTGGATGTTTTTTTGCTCTACAATGGATGGCCCCTTTGAAGGAGGTTGTTGCTGTGCCAATCTGAAACATGTGGGTTGTGAAATGGCTTGTGAGAAACCTTGCCTTTGCCAATGGAATGGCTAGGTCCTTCTTGAACTGGTATATTATCAATAGGTACTTATCATTGTGGACAGGAAAGTAGCTATTCCCTTTTCTCTGCACTTCCAAAAAGGAACATAACAGTATCACAGGACAATAATGGTCGAACAACCCAAAACTGTTTAGCATCACAACCTTCTTCTTGCTATGTTGATCAGTATTTGGCATGCATACTCACAACTTGATTCAAAACGTTCCCATTTCCACACCTTTGATACATAACACTCTGAAGGTAGCATCATCTTCAAATGAGTCTCCAGCTCTGTTACCCGAAATTCCCCAAAGAACAAAAAGGAAAAATGTAGAGAAGTGTTTCATAACGGGATTTGCTTTTCGCAGACATGTGGTTTAAAATGCATTATAGTATGGAAAAGTTGATGAGAGTCTGTAGTCACAAACCTTTCAATGCTTGGTGCAGGAAAGTAATGGTGGGATCTGTCAAAGTTTGGAGCCTGTGGAGTCAAGGCAAGGCTGCCAAGCCGTAAGTGAGCCAAAACATTGATTTCTCTGTCATTTGCCAAAAGGGTAAACAAATTTACCTTGCTCTCAATAAAGCTGTGAGGTTTGGGTGTTCTATCAGGTATCTGTGTGTGGTAGTTTAGTCAAAAGGACATTTGCAGGTGGTAGGTTCATGTAGGTAATAGTGTTTATTTAAGGGTCTGTCTAGATAGTCACTGTGCTTCTAGGTTTCAGTCTACAAATGTGCAGCATCTCTTTTTCATGACTAGGGCAGAATGAGCGAGCCAACCTTGCGATCCCTCCTTGGAGCTCTCTTCCGCTTGCCCCCTGGGTATCTGGATTCCCCTCCTTTTTGGCTCTGGTGCAGGTTGCAACCCTCAAACAAAGAAAACAGTATTTGCCCAAAAAATAAAAAAATTAACAAAATACTGGTGTGTTTTCTTGGTGCTCTGGGATTCTTGGGGTGCAGTAGTGATCACCAAGTGCTCAGGGGTTTCATGCTTGGGTTCAGTGCCTGTTTTCACAGCTCCCCCAGTGCTCTTGTCTCTCTCCCCGTGCATCCCTGCCCATCACTGGCTAAAATAAAAGCCCGCTGGCACAAGAACTTGCCTGAGACCACAGCCCTCCAGGACTGTGGTTGGGGAAGCCTCGGCATCCACCGGTCCTTGGGGATCACCAGACTCAGACTTTTTTTTGGTACCTCTGCTCACTGCCCTCCTGGCTGTCTTCCTCGCATTCATCCTTCTTCTCCTTCTTTACGGTCCGCCTTTTGGGATCCCTGTGCCTGGCATCCTCCTTCCAGTGGGCCACACGCGCTGCTCCACGGTGCCCTAGCGTCCGACGAGGGTACTATGATTAATCTGTATTTTATGTTGTCAGTCCACATCGTGCTGTGGAAGTTGATGTCTTATCAGTGTCTTACATCGACAGGCTGAATATTTGTGGCGGCCATGCTAGTGGAGGACGGCACAGCCGGCTCTGTACTACACTGTGCTAAAAACCTCCTACAACATCGTTAATGATGTGTGCTTGTAACCAGAACTTGGATCAGACTGTATGATATGATCTTCACCACACTGAACCTGCTGAAGTGGACTGCTGTGTACTTGGTTTTGTTGTGCATGTAACATGAAACAGGCGACATTTCAGGATATCATGCAGTTTTTAGCAGGGATCCAAGGGCCAGATGCATGTCCATTTCATTTTGGGGTCTCTAGTTGCCACTTTGTGCTAGTCGCAATTAGAAACTCACAAAATGAAATGTACAAATCTATCTCAGACACATTTAGCAATGTCCAATGGGGTTTCAAAGAACTACCCCATGAATATTCATGAGGTAGGTCTCAAATTGCGACCCCATTTGGAATGGCTGCACTCACAAGGATGGTCACCAGCAGGACACCATATCTGTGTCTGCTTTTAAATAAAGCACTTTTTTTAAATGCACCCCATTTTCTTTAAACGTTTCTTTTCATTTTTACAGAGTAGGCAGTGGTTTGTGGGACCAGTACCTGCTCTGAAAAAATATTTACACTTCCATTCCCAAAGAGGAAGGGGTCTCTGGGGACTCTTTGTGAATGGGTTACCACCAACTTGAAGTTGGGGGTAACTGCAAATGTTTTGCAGCTGCATTCCTGGTCGCAAAACATTTCTACATGCCAGTGCAATTTTGTATTAGGAAGGGATGCCCTAAACACAACCCTTCCTAATACCGAATTGCAAAAGCAAAATGTGATTCAGTAAACAAGTTACAGAGTCACATTTTGCATTGGTACATAGAAAAAAGCATTTTTTCAGTCACAACTGGAAAAATGCTTTGTTCAACTGGCTGCAAATCCTTGTCTGCCTGAAGCATCCGTAGACAGCTGTTCCTGAAGGCTGGACATCTACTTGGAATGCCATAAAAGGGAACCACCTGAAATTTGTTAAACATGTCAGTCACATGCCAAGTCCTCATTCAGGAACAACGTAGCCTGATGAAGTGATTGTTTTGTGCTGTGCTTTATTTGCACTTAACACGTGCCTCTGCCTCATAGTCACTTCATCATCTGGAATGATGTGGCCTGAAACTTTAAGCTTCACTATCAGTTCTTCTATAAGCTTCAGAGTGGCCTTGCCTTTTGAATGTACCACAAAAGCTTCCGAGCATCCAATCAGGTAGTGAGACTTTACGTCTTGTCAGGAGCAAGATGTACCCCTACTGTCACTGTAAATGCAAAGAAGACAGGAAGGGTGGCACTACAATCTGTGGTTCCACTTGTGCCTTCCAAAATAAAAACATCCATGTAGTGGACTTTGCCTCCAGCTTTTTATGCCTGATCTATGGGCCACTCTAAAAAGGAGCTCCATTTCCAAATATTGCACAGGATATCAAGCACCATAGGAGGCAACTGTCCAAGTAAACAAGTGTACTCTAAATGCTGACTCGATGTACACCTTTGCCAAAAGAGCACCTTTCCCAGCTGCCCTTATAAGCCCCAAAACTTCATTGAGGGAAGTGCAGGAAACTGAGCAAGCACCTGGGTCAAGCCAATCATTTTCTGAGTTGCCCCAGTGGTATGGCAAGTGGTGCATGAGGCAGACCTTTTTTTCATTTTTTTGGTACCACAACCAAGGAGGACACCATTAAGTTGTTGGACTTGGCCCTCTCTGCAGGCTCACCCCTAAAATATTTAGCTTTACCTTGGTAGTTGTGCTCTCCCCTTAAAACATGGTACAATTGTCTTACACCTGACTGGTGGACTTAATGTACTCACAAGTCACTAGCAAAGTGGTACTACATGTAACTTGACCTGCAAATTAAATGCTATTACTAGGCCTGCAGCACTCACTGTGCCACCCACTTAAGTAGCCCTTTGAAGTATGTATCAGGCCTGCCACTGCAGCATGTAATGCAGTATTAAAACTACCAAATCGACTTGGCAAAATGAACCTTTTGCCAAGCCTAAGTTTTCCCTTTTTAATACATATAGGTCACCTCTAGGATAGGCACTAAAAAAGCCAAAAGGGCAAGGTGCATTGTATTTAAAAGTGGGACATGCATTTTTATGTTTTACATGTCCTCATAGTAAAAAATTCCTCAATTAATTTTTCACAACTCTAAGGTTTATCTCTTCCATTGGATAATATTGGGTTACCTTATTACATTACATTTAATAAGTGCTTACTGCTGATTGGCAACGGTAAAATGTCATTTTTGGAATCAAACTCATTGTAATTCAAATTCCTCTTTAAAGGCAAAGTTGGTCATAATTCTGAAAATGGCACTTTTAGAAAGTTGACATATTCCTCCCCTAACCATTTGGTGCCTGCTGCGAAGGTCCTGAGACTCATGACTGTGAATAGCTTGACAGTTGGTCATTGCATATTCTTCCTGGTCAGGGAGACAAAGGGAGGCTAGGAGTTGGCAGGATGGGCCATCATGCCACGGTGCAAGGGCTGAACTGATCCCTGCCCTATTTATATTCCAACGGGCTGCCTCCAGCAACTTTCAACTTGACACCAGTGTTTTTTACCTTAGACTACTTGGAGCCCTGACAGGGGAAGGGTGGAGCTTTCTCGAACCAAATGTGGGGTAGCCTAGAAGTTTCCCTTACTTCAAAGGCTGGCTCCATGTATAAATAATCCTCAGACCAACTATTCAGTACACCCCTGGACCTGTGGAAGACTTCAGAAGGACTGCCTTCTACTACAGAGGACTGCCATGCTGTTTGAGGCCTGCCTTGTTCTTCAGAGGCCTGCCTTTCTGTTTGAGGCCTGGTTTTCTGCTTGTAGGAGAGAAGGCTGTCTTCTTGAACTCAGGACTACCGAGTGACTGCAACGGCTAGTTGCCTGGCCTCCTGTCTGAGCTACAAGGACATCACAATCTCCATAGACCTTGAGCTCTTCACCTGGCCTCTACTGGAGTGAGTCCTGATCCCCACGTTGTGCCCCTCAAGTCTTGGACCCTTGATTGGCATCAGAGTGCACTCCTCATTGTATCACAAACTTTGCTGATGCTGGCACTGACCGGTGTATCCCATCGCAGGACTCTACATTACAGTTCCTGATCAGTGGCTTCATCGGAACAGATGCTGCACAACGCACTTCGATTAAGGACTTCACATCACAGCTCCTAATTGGAGGCTTAGTAAGCCTTTATGCTGCCCAACACATCTCAACACCACACCTCACCTTGTCGCTTCTGATCAGTGGCTCCATCAGCATCAACGATACAAAACACATCTCAATGGAGGGCCTCGCACTGAAGTTCCTGTTCGACACCTTCAGCGACACCCACTCAGTGCAGTGCAAGCTGATGCTGACCTTGCACCTCGACACAAGGTACAATCCTCTGTGGATTAAACTTGGTCCGTTATCCAGTCCACGCCCCATCACAGTTGGCTTGTACTTGTGACTTTGTCCCAGTCCAGCTTGAACAGATAACTGCAGTTGGCACTTTGCGCTTCTGGACATGTTTTTACCTGAATTTTTTATATTCTATATCTCTGGGTCTACTGAATGGATTTTTTAAATTTTCATCTCATATTATTTATTAAATTGAACTCTATTTTTATAAATTGGGTTAGTATTATTCTTGTGTTGTGTTTTCACTTTATTACTGTTTGAGTGTTCCCTAAATAGTTTGCACATTGCTTCTAAGTTAAGCTGGACTGCTTTTTTGCCAAGCTACCAGATGGTTAAGCACAGGTCAATTTAGAGACTTTTGTGGTTCACCCCCTGACAAGGATCGTGGTTGGTGCTTCAGTAGAGTTTTACCCATTTGGCCTCAATAATTATTGCCTAAGCCCGGGCAAAATTTTAACTACAGCAGAGAAACTGGAGTAATTTCAGTAATTACGCATTACTCTTGTGATGTGAAATTACCTAAATTACACAATCACTTCTGGTTGATTAATTAAGAGCAATATGGGACAAAACTCCTACTGCAGGGGTATGGGAGCAATGAACTAAGAGAGAGTGAGTGGCTGCTGGCTATTGCTGTTCGTGACCTTAATGATTTAGTGCTATTTTTTAGAGCAAGCTCCATCATTGTGCCCATGTTGGATGCAAGTGTGCATTTTGACCTAAGGAAATGGACCTATATGCTGGTTCAGGTTTCTCATTTAATTACACTTAATTACAGGTAATTTTGCAGTAATTAGGAATATTTTCTATAAAGAGAATTACACCAGTTATGCCTACTCCTAACAATAACCCAATTTCTTACAAAAGAAATGTAGGGGAGACATGCTTAAAGACCTCACTATCCTATCAAAGCTTACTCTTTTTGGATTATCTTTACCACCATCTGAGGTAACTCCTTAGCACAGTGGAATATAGTTGGAGGCTGTGGGCTGACTGGCTTGTTTGGATCCCTGGTAAAGAATAAGTAACCCTTTCTTGAATGTTTCAAAAAGGATTACCTACTGGCTGTCCTGGGATATGTGCTAAGAAGGATATTGAGTAGGTTTTTCCTAATCGATGAGCAGCCTTTGGTCAGTGTTCCTTGCCTAAGTTTAGATTGGGAGAGGCGCTCCCATGCCACCTGTGGTTTTAGGTTTGTAGAAAGCAAAGAATGGGCCTTATCCTAGGAGCAGTTACCTAGATTGTTGTATCGGCAAAAGTTGTCCTGGCTTCTACAGGGCATAGCTGACCTGTTGCCCTATGGCCCCTTGGTGGAACAAAAGAGCAGCACTTTTCATCAAGCCTTTTGGGAAGGGTCTCCGGTTGTTTACAGGGTGGCCACCTGATTGATATTTAGAATGGAATGTCTGTGATTTTGGACGTGTGCCCATTGTCCTTAAATGGTCGTATGACAAACAGCGTTTGCTTGTAATTTTAAAGTTGTTGAACTAAGAGCTGCATGCTGACCGCCAATCAGTGTAGTTAATGAGTAGTATCCAGCCAGTCCGAGTGAATTCTGATGAATTTATTAGCATGCTGCTTACTTTTCAATTGGAGCAGCGACTTGCAGCACATGAAGGGGATTTCGTATTTTCACTTTCAGGTATGCCAAACACAAGAGCAAAAGTCCTTCTTTGGTTCGAGTCTCCCTGACAAGGAACCATCTGGAGCGAAAAACCTAGATGCCAGTGCCATAGAGGGAAACAAAGGCACTCTGCTTATTGTTAACTTCATAAATTCTTAGGAGTCACTATGGGGCATATTTATACTTGTTTTGCGCCGAATTTGCGTCAGTTGTTTTGACGCAAATGCAGTGCAAAACTAACTCCATATTTATACTCTAGTGCAAAATTTATGGAGTTAAATCATTTTTTGGACGTGGAAACCTACTTTGCCTCAATGAGATGCAAAGTAGTGGTTGCCGTGCAAAACCCACCCACGGGAGGGAGGAGGAGTCAAAACATGGTGCAAAGCTTGTTTTGCACCATTTTTTAACGCCTGGGTCAGGGCAGGCGTTATAGGATCTGTGGGCCTATTTCCATGGGGGAACACCATGGAATAAGCCCACAGGTGTCCTCCCCAGGCCCCAGGGTCACTCCGACCCATACCAGAGGGACAGCAGAGGATGGGGGACCCCATCCCAGGTAAGTATAGGTAAGTACAGATAAGTATTATTTTTTTTTAAGTGCCATTGGGGGACCTGAAATGGACCCCCCTACAGTGCCGTGGCTATGCCCAGGGGACCCTGGTCCCCTGTGCTGGCCATTGGGGTGATGGGCATGGCTCCTGTCTCTTCTAAGACAGGAGTCATATGGTATGTATGGTTCTGCGTCAGAAAATTACTCTAGGCAGATTAGAGTCATTCTTTTTTCACTCTAACCTGCCTAACGTCATTTTTTAATACAAAAACCCCTTCTTCCATACCGCCAGCCCCACTCGACTAACGTCATGTTTTTTCACGCTAGCCTACTTTTGCACCGTCTTGCACCATTCCTTAAATATAGTGCATGGCTGGTGCACAGAAATGGTGCAAGCTGGTGCTAAACGTTTCGGTGCAAAACTGCGTTAGTGCAGTTTTGCTTCAAAAAGTATAAATCAGGGCCTATAATTTGGAGGTAAGGTTTTGACTTTGGTCAACTGCTGTATGTCAGTGATATGCATGCACTGTAAGAATGTCGTATTTATGTGACTACATAGGTAATTGCACAAATAATGAGGTTAACTTTACTTATTTGTTTATTTTTTATTTCATTTCTTTCATAGCTCCATTCATCTCAGTGAGTGTCAAAGTGCTTTCCATCACACACATTACAGAGAGACAATGAATCATACAATTGCGTATGTCAACCATATGTACAGAAAATATTACATAAGACAGTGAGGGTTACAAGGTGTAGTAGTCATATAGTACCCATAATGGTCGGCATTGTATGCTACAAGTCTTTGGCCTGGAGAAACACAAAGTCAGGATTTAAAACTTAACACAGTGGATGTGTGTCCTTTATTATTAACGAAATGAACTCATTTTAGCAAACGTACATTACTAAAAGAATGAGAAAAAACTTTAAGGTTCTAAACCTTTACCTTCTAGTTTGCATGTAGTTCCTTCATATCGGTTCATAAATTTGCATGCAGCTCCTTCTGGTTCATAACTTTAGAAGGATTGTAACTTATAAACTGCAACCAACAAAAGGATCTCTGTGACAAAAAGAGTAACCCACCTACCTATCCCTATAAAATACTAACCTTTGATCTGTATGTTGCACACGTGCCTTGAAGAGTGATGTTAAATGAAATAAAGTTGTTTAAAGTAGATAAAAAGTTAATATTTTTAACTTAATGTAATAAAATTATCTAAAACTAAAATATTTTTAATCTTATTTTAAGTTCTTTTTATATCCTTTTTGAATTTAAAAATTAAGGTAACATTCATTTTTATTGAACATATTTAAATTATGTTTAATTAATTCTATTTAAAATTGGACTTAAGGTGGTTTTCCTAACGGGGCTTTATATATAGCTTGTTAAATACACCCCACTGGGAAACATCTGTGTTATACGGTTCATACTATGATAATAGGACTGCCTATTAGAACAACAGGGATTCAGATTGTGGGAGACTAAGGGCCTGATTACGAGTCTGGCAATTGGACCACCACAGCGGTGGCAGTACGACCACCACATTTAGAGTTTGGCGGGTGTAGTCGGACCTCCACAGCTGTGGCGGTCCGACCACCACATTACAAGTTTAGCAGGCAGGCCTGCCAATAGGACGCTGTCCACGCCGTCTACACCAGGATCCAAGATCCAGTCTGGCTGACGACGGTCCTGGTTGAAATCAGCCAGGGGGCACTAAACACAGCGCCACCCTGGTGATTCCAACCTTTTTCTCCATCACCCTTTTGATTATGGTTTCTCCACCATGAAAAGGCTTGTGAAGTACAAGTGCTGGGGGCCACAGGGAGGCCCCTGCACTGCCCATGCCCATGCCCATGGCATGGGCCGTGCAGGGTCCTCCTGCCCAGAACCATCGGAATGTGTGCTGTTTACTTTGAAGACAGTGTGCATCCTGAGGGTGCTGGTCGCCTCCTCTGTGCTACAAGATAGCTCTCGGCTCCTTTAAGTGAGCTGGGTGCTTTCTTGTAGCACTGTTCCCGTCAGTCTGACTGTTGTGAAAACTATATTTAAAAGTTTCTGCTGTTTAGCCAGGTCAGAGCGGTGGAAATAGTGTAATAGGGCAGGGCATGCCACCCCATTGGCGGTGCCGTCCTCCCCGCAAGATTGATGGTCTCGCGTTGTGACCACCAAACTTGTAATCAGCCTCTATGTCTGTCCACACCTTCAAAAACTGTTGGCCTTATTTCAGCTTAGCGCACAGTGCGTCACCCGGACCCTAAAGCAACGGGGATGGCACTGTGAGCTAGCCAGGAGTTGGACCAAAAGTTTTTGATGCCCTGGACAGACCTAGGCCTTCATTATGACATTGGCGGTAAATCCCACTTACCGCCATGATGACGGCTGCCAAAATACTGCTGCGGTGGCGAATATCTGTTCCCCATGACACACACACACCAATCCGACAGAATACAGCCACGTTCACAAATCTGCCAGCCCAAAGGTCAGTGCTAAAGTGGCGGTCCCCAAAACCCATACTGTTACGCCAACAGAACAACGCCCACCACATTATGACCCATGAATCACCACAGCGGACATTCAATGGAGGTAAACCATTGGCTGTACAGACCGCCGCGCTCAGAATGGACACCCACATACAAAACAACACTATAGTGGCAAATACTAAAAGCACACACCTGACACTAATGCACACACCACACCCACCCACCCACAGCACCATAGAACACACACCCGCACCACCCACAACCCTTTACAAACAGCAATTACTGCCAATAGATTGACACAAGCAGCACAGAGACAACTAGACACACACACACCATGTACACCTATACATCCCTCACGCACCCCACATCACACACCGCACCACATTGCTCAATACACTCTCACCAACACACACCACACAACACCCATGTCCCCACAAAGGCACCCCCGTTTCACTGATGAGGAGTTAAGGGTCATGGTGGAGGAAATTGTCAGGGTAGAGCCACAGCTGTTTGGAGCACAGGTACAGCAAATATTCATTGCCAGGAAGATGGAGCTATGGCAGAGAATCATTGACAGGCTGAACGCTGTGGGACAACATCCATGTACAAGGGACGATAACAGGAAAAGGTGGAACGACCTACAGGGGAAGGTACGTTCCGTGGCAGCAAGGCACCAGCTTGCCATACAGAGGACTGGCGGTGGACCCCCACCTCCTCCCCCACAGCTCACAGAATGGGAGGAGCAAGTCTTGGCATTACTGCATCCTGACAGACTCGCTGTGGGTAGCCGGAGGACTGAACACTGGTGAGTCAACATTTACCACTTATCACCCCACATACCTGCCATTACACTCCCTCACCATCACTCCCATCACTCCACTCCATCCCACACACTGCACCTACACATATGACTAACCCCAATGCCTGCATGCTATACCAATGCATGGACAGCTCCTCCAGCCCTGCATGGACACCAATCACTAAAGCATGCACAGCATAGGGAAACTAACAATCACACAATACATCACCATACACAAACAAAGGTGGCAGGGCAACAGCAACAATAGAGGGGAAGCCAGGGATGTACAACATGTCACAGACTTTCATCTTCACGGGTGCCCCAGTCAATGTCAGTGGCGAGAAGGTGCCACGACAAACCAGTCCTCCAACAGATGATGCACCCAGTGATGACAGTAACTCTGGACTTCAGGATTTGGATCAACAACCTGGCCCATCAGGGACCACTGGATAGTCGGTTACCCAAACCCACTCACAGTCTACCACAGACCCTCCCCCATCAGTATCCAACACCACAGCACTCACCCATCGTACTCACACCTCTGTCCCCAGGATGCATCAATCAGCAGTGTGCCCACCTGTACAGGGACCCCAGGCCACACCTCGCCCCCAAGATAATCAGGGACCTGGGGTCAGTGGCAGTGGGCACACGGTTCAGGGGACAGAGGCACAGGACAACAGGGATACTGGGAGGACTGCTGTGCACCAGAGGGAGGACAGGCCCAGGGAACCGACTCTCCAGGAGGCACTCACCGAGATCCTGGAAGCCTACCAACATTCCCAGGACACAATGGGCCAGATCCTTGACAACGTGTAGGAGAACAGGTGGCTGCAGGAGGAACAGTATCAAGGGATCAGGGAGGACTTGCAGGCCATCAACACCACCTTGATCTCCATAGCAGGGGTGCTGGCAGGCATGGCCAACATCATGAGGGACGCAACAGCACAGCAGCGGGCCCTTACCACTAGCCAGTCCATTGACTGACCCTCCACTTCTGCTGCAGCTAGTGGGCAGGAAGCTCTGCCACAGGTCTCACAGGCCACCAGAACCCCTTCCCTGCAGAAGGTGAACCACCCCACAAATGTTCCCTGTGACTCAGACAGATGCCAGAGACACTTGCCAAGTCCACCGCCAGGAAATGAGACTCTCCTGATTGCCCCCCTTGTGCCCCACAATGTCACCTTGTCCACTTTGAACTGACTTTGCTCCCCTTCCTATGGCCCCTTGGACACTGCACCTGTGCTACAAACAGACTGGAACAATACCCTGAACTTTCATCCATCATCACTCCATTCCATTACACTTTTCTCTCAATTTCATAGCACTACAATAAACACGCTTCGACACTACTTCACTACTAGTATTTTATGTGTTGAAAATATGCATTTATGGAAACTGTCACATTTAGTGCAAATGATCTGAACACTGTGACAGCATACAAATAATGACCTGTATCTGTCTGTACTCATCACATCAGTACACAGTTGTGATCTCACCAACATCTGTAAAATGACAAGCCATAGGTGACAGTACTTTGAGATGCAATGGAAGTTAATGCCATCATGCAACAGCGTCACAGAAAACATCAATAGTCAGAGGAATGGTCAGTTGCACTGTCTCACCTGTGTGTCATTGGAAGTATTGACATATAACTGATGTTCTGTTGTCCTCATACTCATCCTCTTCCTCCTCATCCTCACTGTCCTAAGGGTCTACTGCTGCCACAGGGGCATCTCCAGTCTCCTCCTCCTGCAGAAAAGGTACATGCCATCTGAGGGCCAGGTTGTGCAAAATGCAGCATGCCACTACTATCTGGCAAACCTTCCCCGGTGAGTAGCACGGGGATCCACCTGTCAGATGGAGGCCCCTGAACCTGGCCTTCAGGAGCCTGAAGATCCTCTTGATGATCCTTCTGGTTCACCCATGTGCCTCATTATAATGTTCCTCAGCCCCTGTCCTGGGTTTCCTTACTGGGGTCAGGAGCCACGATAGGTTTGGGTAGCCAGAGTCACCTGCAAGTTTTGAGGGAGAACAGTTAGCCTCAAACAATGATTTGGGGATGACACCTGAAGGCATACACTAACATACAGTGGGTTTGGACCATGGCTCACCTATTAGCCACACCCTGTGCCTCTGTATTTGGGCCATCACATTTGGGATGCTGCTATTCCTCAGAACAGAGGCATCATGCACTGACCCAGGATACTTAGCATTGACGTGGGAGATGTACTGGTCTGCCAGGCACACCATTTGCACATTCAGAAAGTGGAAAGTCTTCCGATTCCAGAACACCTGCTCATTCTGGTGGGTTGGAGACTAACTCAATATGTGTCCTGTCAATGGCCCCAACAATAACGGGTATATGTCCCATTGCATAGAATCCGGCCTTCACAGTGGCCAGATCTTCCACCTGGGGGAAAGCTATGTAGCTTCACATGTGTTTCATTAGGGCTGACAAAACTCTTGCCAGCACGATTGAGAACATTGGCCTTGAAATTCCTGCTGCCAAGCCCACTGTCACTTGGAAAGAACCAGTTTCCAGGAAGTGCAGCACTGATAGCACTTGCACAAGTGGGATGACGGATAGCAGATATCGGGTCTGGCTCCAGTTGGACACACAGCTCAGTGATTGTGGCCCGGTCCAGTCTGTAGGTGAGTATAATGTGCCTGTCCTCCAGTGTAGTCAAGTCCATAAGGGGTCTGTACACGGGGATAGGTCTCCTGCTCCTATTTATCTGCAGCGCTAGGTATTTAGGGGACACAAGAGTGAGTAGGCTGTCACAATTTGAACAATGGAACCACAACTTCAATGTGCACAGTGCATTTATGTGACGGGACAGTGGGAATGGCGAGGTATGTGCTGATCTAGGTTGTGACGCAGTTAAGGTTGATATGACCGTTGTCCGCCACCATGAAATGGCGACCATCTGTCCATATGTAGGGAAAGATGAAAGTGAGGTAACTCTTCCGACGTTGGGCGTCGTGGCGGAAGGCAATCTTGCACCGCCGTGCAATTCCTCATTGGATAATATGGGGCTCTATGGAGTACAGTGGTCAATGGGCATCTGTGCCGGCGGATGATGGTGTACACCGCCGTGGACGTGACCGCCATTTTCTATCTGATTCCTCACTTGTTTCCTGACCTTCTACAGGAGAACATCTACACTGCGTGTGCTGCTGTGACCTGTGTCTGGAACCTACCATGGCCCCTGCCTTCACTTCCGAGGAGTTGGAGCGTTTGGTGGATGGGGTCCTACCCCAGTACGGACGGCTGTATGAGCCTACAGACCAACAGGTGAGTACACCTTGGGCACAATGCATGTGGGAAGGATGCATTGAGATGTGTGTGCAAGCATTGTGTCATAGCAGGGGATATCTTGTGGTGTGCACATGGTGTGCGTCGGACAATTTGTGTGCCATTGGTGGGCCACATGTGTGAGAGGCTGGATTGTATGTGTAATAGTGTCCTCCTGTCTGTATTATCTCTGCAGGGCAGCGCCCATCAAAAGAAGGGATTATGGCATGCCATCACCAAGGACGTGCGGACCCTGAGGGTCTATGGCAGGCAGAGCACCCACTGTCAGATATGGTGGGAAGACCTGCGACGCTGGGCACGGAAGACCGTGGAGGCCCAGCGGGGGATGGCCCCCTAACGAGGAAGGGGTGCCTGTCGGAACCTGACCTCCCTGATGGCCTGCATACAGGCGATGGCCTACCCAGAGCTGGATGGGCGCTTGAGGGCATAACAGAAGCCACAAGGGGTGAGTACAGTGGGCATTACTACAATAATTGGTAAGGGGCATGGGATACTGGTGGTGGTCTTTGTGAGTTAGTGGGTGCCCCTTAATGCCAGGCCAGACATTGCAGCGTGATCCAGCTCAAGGGTAATGGGCGCATGGTAAATGCAGATAACCTAGCTTGTTTGCATTCCATATAAGTCAGGGCTTAGTGGGTCCCAGGAGGGGTGAAGTTGGTGGCGTTTTGCCCTCATCTTGCTGTGGCATCTAGCCAAATCAATGGCAGTGCAATGGATACTGCTCAATCCTGATTCCAGTGTGTGATGGTGCTGTGTATGCCAACTGTGGTGTTGGTGCAGTAATTGACCCAATGTTTCCTTTTTCTGCCCCCCTTTTTTCTTTTGTCATCCTGTCCTTGTGTGCATTACCATCATCTGGCAGATGAGCAGGAGCACCGGCGACAGAGGGAGCTGCATCCCACAGGACCCAGGAGTCACAGTCCACGACACCAAGGGAACCAGTGGCACGGAGGGCGAAGGGAGCACCACAGCGGAGACAGGAGGTGACAACACTGACTCAGATACCTCCTCCGATGGAAGCTCACTGGTGGTGGCGGACACCTCTGTGACCACCCCAGCTGCAGATAGAGCTGCCACCCCCTGTACCAGAACCACCCTCCATTATCCCCTCAGCGAGTTGCCTGTGCCTGCTCATCCAGGAGGGTGGGCATCTCCTTCGCCCCAGGCACCTCAGGCCCTTCCCCAGTGAGCCCTGCTGCCCTGAGTGAGGAGGCTATTGACCTCCTGAGATCCATCTATGTAGGGAAGTCAACCATTGTGAATGACTTCCAGGGGCTGGCATCCCAGATGCACCATTGCAATGCATTCCTGGAGGGCATCCACAGTGGATTGGTGGCCCAACAGAGATCGATTCAGGCTCTGGCCTCCTCTCTGATGGCAGCCATTGTCCCTGTTCCTACCATCCCTCCTCCAACTACCACTTCCCAGTCCCAGTCTCCTCAACCCCAACCCATCCCACATACATACGAGCATGCACACAAGACAACACAAGAGAGTGGCACATTCAAACACAGGCACCACACTTCATCCCACAAGCACTCATGCAAACACCAGACAGTTGCAGACACAACTACATCCACTGCCTCTACTGTCTCCCCCTCCTCCTCCTCCACCTCCCTCACAGTCTCATCCACAGTCACACCTGCATGCACTGCATCAACATCCACCACGGGCATCACCAAACCAAGCAGGACACACACCTCACTAGCAGACAACTCCACAACATCCATGCATGCGTCCCCTGTGTCCTCTCCTACTCTGTCTGTCCCCCCCACCTAAAGGACACAAACGCAAGCACTCACACACCCAACAGCCATCCACCTCACTTCAGCACACTGCCCATGCACCTGCACCCAAGTCCAGCAGACATACACCTCAAACAACCACTCCCTTAACCTCTACTCCCATCCCTATTCCCTCATCCCGCCCCACCATCCCTAAGAAGCTTTTCATTGCCCAACTTGACCTCTTCCATCCCCCTCCCCCCGCCCTGTCTGTAAGATCAGGGTCCCAATGACCCAACACCTCAGCCAAACAGTCCACACAGACAGTGGTGACACCACCTAGTCACAGTGGCAAGTCAGTGAAGCATCCCACTAAACCAGTCTGGAATGTTGAGGATCCCACACCTCCTGCCATGAAGGGGAAGGAGTCCACACCTACCGCCATGAAGGGGAAGAAGCCCTTGACTCCTGCCAGGAAGAATAAGAAGCCCTAACATCCTGCCATGAAGGAGAAGAAGCCCTCAACCCCTGCAAGGAAGGGTAAGGATCCAACGCCTCCTTCCATGAAGGGGAAGAAGTCCTCGACTTCAGCGGAGGCTGTCAGGGTGACACCACCGCCACCACCACCAGTGGTCACGAGGCCCTCACCACCAGCTGAGGAAGTGCATCCCTCACCTCCAGCAGAGGCTGCTGAGGAGGCACCCCACCTGCCAACACAGTGCATCCCTCACCTCCAGCAGAGGCTGTCAGGGTGACACCACCAGCACCATCACCAGTGGTCACGGGGCCCTCACCGCCAGCTGAGGAAGTGCATCCCTCACCACCAGCAGAGGCTGCCTAGGAGGCACCTCCACCTGCCCACATAGTGTAGCCCTGACCTCCAGCAGAGGCTGCCCAGGAGGCACCTTCACCTGCTGACACTCTGCAGCCCTCACCTCCAGACGACACAGTGCAGCCATCACCACCAGCGGAAGCCATGTAGGCCACCCTTCAGGGACTGCTGTACAAGGGGCCTCCTCCAGGAGCAGTGGGCATGTTCCCCACCTGAGAGTCTGTGACCTTGCACTCCCCAGCAGAGAGAAATGGGAATGGAGCCCCCTCCAGAACCAGTGGGAAAGTCACCCACTCCAGAGACTGTGGCCATGCACTCCCCAGCAAAGAGAAATGGGCATGGAGCCCCCTCCAGAACCAGTGGGAAAATCACCCACTCCAGAGACTGTGGCCTTGCACTCTCCAGCAACGAGAAATGGGCATGGAGCCCCCTCCAGAACCAGTGGGAATGTCACCCACTCCAGAGACTGTGGTCTTGCACTCCCCAGCAGAGAGAAATGTGCATGGAGCCCCCTCCAGAACCGGTGGGAATGTCAACCACTCCAGAGACTGTGGCCTTGGACTCCCCAGCAAAGAGAAATGGGCATGGAGCCCCTGCCACAACCAGTGGGCTTGTTCCCGTTTTTGGCTGAAGTGCCCCCACCTCCATCCCCCTGAGGTGCCTGCCCACTTGCAAACTGATGCCCCTGAAGAGTTCTATCCAAATGAAGTCAGGATTTGAGTTGGGCCTTGGACTGTGCCCTGTGACCATGTGCATCCTATGTACATTGGACTGGGCATTGGCCCTTTGTGTACATTTGTACATATCTGTTTTTCGTACAATTGGTTCATTTGGTAGCTGTTTATATCAATACCTTCTCATTACTGCATTCTTGTTGTCCGTGCATTATTCTGCTGTGTATTGTGTGCCATTGTTTTTCATCTGCAGCTGGTTGTGTGTATGGTGTGTGTGTCGGGTGTGTGTCGTAGTTGTGTGTCACTCTCGTTTTCCTACCTTCCCCCCTTGTTTGCTAGGCGGCTGTACTCATCATCGTCATCTTTGTCAGCGTTGGTGTTCCAGGTGGAGCATGACGTAGATGAGCATCGGGAAGATTTGCAGTTCCAGTTCCATTGCGGTGTTGTTCTTCCCTGTGTCTCCGATGGTGAGTCTTACCTCTTCTGTGATGTGTTTCCGCCAGGCTTTGGATGGCGTTGATACCGCCCCAGAAATCCTGGTGGATTGCAGAGTCAAAATACAGTGGGCAATACTTTGTCTTCCGCCTGGCTGTTGTCGGCTGCCACCATGGTCAGTGCTCTCAACGCCCTGGCGGTTGTTGTGGTACATTGGCTGTCTATGGGAGTTTTCTCTGCCATGGTCATAATTTGACGGTAATTACCGCCAGCCTATTTGCAATATTACCGCCACTTTGTCGCTCACCACCAGGGTCATAATGAGGGCCTTAGTCTCCCACAGTCTGAAGCCCTGTGGCCCTAATACACAGTCCTATTAGCATCGTAGGAACTGTATAACATAGCGTCATACATTGGGCACCATGTTATATTGTTCCTACTTTGATAATAGAACTGTGTATTAAGACAACATAACTTCAGTGTGTTGGAGACTAAGCCTATCCACACTATCAGAAACTGCTGTCCCTATTCCGGGCTATCTCACAGTACCCTAAACCAACTGAGATGGATGATGATTATGGTAACATAATCATGACACTCTGGCTCCCCAGGTAAGCCGTGGAAACAGATCTTAGACTTTAGTTGTATTAATCATGCATGCTCAGGCCAAACACAAAAGACATGCAAGATAAGTTTTCTATATGCTAGATTGTGATTGTTTTCAATACATTTATTGAAACAATAGCAATCAAGCTTATGGTGAAGAAGCTGAGATAATTAGGCAGATGGCACAAAGCAAAGTAATCAACATTACAAACATAGTAAAGAAAGTGAACAGTTCAAACATGATTCATGTGGTTGTAGATGTTCTAGAGGTTAAAGAGGTTTCTACCAAACCCTAACATTATACTTGAGAGCATACTGGGTGTACCCGTGTGCCTGGCCCGATCTAAGGGATTAGCCCAGCCCCATACCTGAGGATAGAGTCAGGATTCGGCCTGCACTGTAGATGGCAACCTTTTCAAGGGCTGGTAGATTGCCAGTAGCTGAAAAGACGGTCATGGCCGGAATTCCTTCTACCTCTTCTGAGTCAGTGCATCACATTATAATCCTGATGTAATGCTATGTCTAGGTTTTAGGAACTGTTGCCTAAGCAGGCATCACAAACTAGCATATTGTGTACCATATTCCTAGCTTATAAAATACGTAAATGGTTACTGCTGAAAGCAGCCTTACTAAAAACAAATCAAATATAAAATATAAAATTAAACTAAATGAAGCTAAAATGTGGAACCAACACAGACCCAAGTTGCTGCTTTAGTTAATGAACTGTTAATCGCTGAGTTTTTAGATTTCCCTTCTAGAGTGTCAACTGCTGAAAAGTGCTTTGGAGTGTTCTATTATCCTTTGTGTCAGCTTTCAGGAAGTAATCAAGGGTTCTGGAGATTGGCAAGTAATACATTTCTTCTCCCAGTACTGGCCATAGTGCTAGGCGCTACTCCTTTCTACACCTGGAGGTTAGAACACGTGTTCCCCGCTAGAACCTACATTTGGGTGGTCTTCCTCATGAGGCACCCGACAATTATCCTGGTCCTTTGATCTCACCCTGCGGGGAACGGCACATTGTATATGTTGAGGCCAATGTATCCAGTTTGCAGATCACACTTGCTGCACCACTTACATCTCAGATCTCAATCCTTGGCTTGCCTCTGTGACATTGCTGACTCCTACTGCTTAGCTGTTCTGGGCTACCTTGTACCAAGAAGCTCACTTGAGGAAGCTGTTAACAGTATGGAAAGTATGGAGAATGTACAGGGTTGGGTAAATGAAATGAGAACTCCACAAACTCAATCGGGTACTTCAAGTGACACACTGAGTGCAACTGCATTGACCACTGCACTGACCTCCTGGTCAGCGTGTGCTGCCCTCCCCAGCTCCTCTGGCTGCTGCCTCTGCTTGACTGGGACGAACTGAGAGCCTCATGACTCTTAGTTTGAGGCCCTCGTCCACCTGGAGGCTCGTCTCTGCACCTCATCCCTGGTGGTCTACAGGCCATCACAAGTAAGTATTTCTCTCTATCGCTCTTTCACTCTTGCTTTTTCTGCCTTTTTTCACTTGTTTCTCCTCTTCTTTTTCACTCATTTTTCCTTTTTCTTTTCTTTTCTCCCCTCCTTTACTCTGCCTTCCTTCTCCCATGAAGCTTTTTTCTCGCTCTCCCGCCTCCCGGCTGACCGCTGATCGCTACCCCATTCCCTCCCCTTCTTAATGGCGGCCACATGCAGCAGGTGCGCCAAAGGCTCACCAAAGGCGCACCAAAGGCAAGCCCGTCTGCACCCGTCCACACCCAGACCACCCCAAGTGCCAGGAACGCTGGATCTCTTTTAAACCACACCCTGACCTGCATCCATTACGATGCTGAGACCCTCCTCTGCCTCAACACAGGATGTCTCAGCAACTGCTGCATCATATCCCCCAAGGACACCCACAGACCTTTCACCTGCAGGAACTGCAACTTGAGCGCCAGCCTCAACAAGCTGAAGGTACTTTCCACACACAGAGATACCAACAACCTCCACAACCTGATCAACTGCTTGTTCCTGAACATCTGCATCCTCCACAAGCACACTACTGATCTCTGGGATTTGATCAACACCACCCGACCGGACATCGTGTTCCTTACCAAGACATGTAACAACCCCACCTCGGGACCAGACATTGCCATCACCATTGCCATTTCCAACAGATACAGAATCCTAAGGAGGCACTGGCCCTCGCGGCCGGGCGGAGGACTTGCCATCGTACACAAGTCCTCAGTACATATCAAGGCCATCCCAGAAGAACAATGCACCACCATGGAACACCTTCACTTCCTCATCCAATCCAACCACAACTCCTCCATCCGCGGCACCCTGGTCTACAGGCAACCTAGCCCCTGCCCAGCTTTCATTGATGACATTGTAGTCATTGCTACCACCTAGGCCCTGGCATCAGATTGCTACCTCCTCCTCAACTACATTAATTTCCACCTCGAGGACTGTGCTGATCCAAAAACCACCACTCTACTCGCCAACCTCGCCAACCTCAGCCTCAGGCATCTGGTTTCTGCACCCACACGCATCGCAGGACACACACTGGACCCCATCTTCACCTAAAGCAACCGGATCAACATTGAGACCATCTCCACCCCAGACTGGACCGACCACCACTGCATATACTTCACAATCACCGCACCCATCAGCCGTACTACAAGGGACCCCCACAGGAAATGGAACAAAATCACCAACAAGCAACTAACCTCATCGCTGGCCAAATCCCTCCCTCCTCCTCTGATGATGCCAACTCAGCAGCATGCAAACTCAGTGCACAGATCTCCGAATGCGCTGACACTCTAGCCCCTCTCTTGCTGACATCGGCCAAACATGTACATAAGAAAGCCAGCTGGTTCACCACAGACATCCAAGAAGCAAAGCGCACCCTCAGACGTTTGTAGAAAAAATGGAGGAACAGCCAAATCAGCGAAGACCTCACCTCATTCAGAGCCGCTACTGCCACTCAACGCTAGGAAGGACACACTCCGGGACTGCATCAACTCCTCTGCCCACAACTCTAAGAACTTTTCTCATCAACAACTTCACAGATCCCCCCTCCAAAGCCACCAGCATCCCCCATCACATGACCTCTGCAACAAACTTGCCACCTTTTTCCATCGCAAGATCCAGGACATCTAAGACAGCTTACTCCCGGAAAATCCTGGCACTGGAAACTGTGACGAGCCTCCCACCATAACCCACCCAGACCATCAACAGCTGGTCCATGCTCTCCACAGAGGAAACAGTCAGCATCATGAACAGCACCCACTCTGGAGCCCCCATAGACCCCTGCTTGCACCACATATACAACAGAGCCAGCGCATCCATAGCCCGAGCACTGGAACGCAATCAACTGCTCCATCAACACTGGCACCTTTCCAGAGGACTGGAAACATACCGAAATACACCCTCTCATGAAGAAACCTTTGGCCAACCCATCAGAACTAAAGAATTTCCGGCCCATCTCGCTGCTACCCTATCCCACCAAAGTAATGGAGAAAGCTATCAATGTACAAGTATAGAATTTCATCAAGGCCAACAACTCCCAGGACAGCTCCCAGTACAGCTTCCGCAATAACCACAGCATGGAGACAGCCCTCCTGGCAGCCACCGACAACATCCAATTACTCCTAGACCGCGGCCACACCACTGCGCTCATACTCCTTGACCTCTCAGCAGCTTCCGACATGGGCTCCCACAACACATTGTGCACCAAACTCCACGTCATAGGAATCCGTGGAAGAGCTCTGGAATGGATTCACTCCTTCCTCTCCAGGAGGACGAAGAGGGTCAGACTCTGCCCTACACATCCAGACCCAAAGGAGTCAACTGCGAAGTCCCACAAGGATCCTCACTGAGCCCCACATTGTTCAACATATACATGGCCCCTCTCGCAGCCATCGTCAGAAGCCACGGTATTAACATTGTTTCATATGCCGATGACACACAACTCATCATTTCCCTCACCCAATACCTGGACACTGCCAAAAGGAACTTCCACTTAGGAATGGGAGCCGTCACCACCTGGATGAGACTAAGCTGCCTCATGGTCAACTCTGACAAGACTGAGCTCATCATCTTCGTAAATGCCACCTCAGCTTGGGACGACTCCTGGTGGGCCACAGCCCTCAGCACCCCCCCTGCTCCGACCCAGCACGCCGGCAACCTAGGCATCATCCTCGACTCCTCCCTATCCATGACCCGTCAAAAAACTCAGTCGCCTCCTCCTGCTGGCACACACTTCGCAAACTTCAGAAGATCTTCAGATGGATCCAAGGAGACTGTCACAGGACAGTCACCCACACCTTAGTCACAAGCAAGCTTGACTACGGCAATGCCCTCTACTCCACGCTGCAACCTCAACTAGTAACATAAAAAAAACTATACCTCATCCAGAACGCCACCACCCAGACTCATTCTGGACCTCCCATGCCGAGAACACGTCATCCAACACCGGAGGATCCTCCACTGGCTACGGGTCGAGAAGCAAATCACCTTCAAGCTACTTACCCATACATACAAGGCCATACACAACGCAGGATCAGCCTACCTAAACAAAACTGTGGGGGTCATTCCGACCCTGGCGGTCATAGACGGCCAGGGCCGGGGACCGCGGATGCACCGCCAACAGGCTGGCGGTGCATCCAGGCCAATTCTGACTGCGGCGGTAAAGCGGCGGTCAGAAAAGGGAAACCGGCGGTTTCCCGCCGGTTTTCCCCTGGCCTGAAGAATCCTCCATGGCGGCGCTGCAGGCAGCGCAGCCATGGGGATTCCGACCCCTTTACCCCCTGTTCAGGCTGGCGGTAGCGGGTGTCGTGGGGCCCCTGGGGGCCCCTGCAGTGCCCATGCCACTGGCATGGGCACTGCAGGGGCCCCCTAACAGGGCCCCACAACGATTTTCAGTGTCTGCCAAGCAGACACTGAAAATCGCGACGGGTGCAACTGCACCCATCGGACCCTTTCCACTCCGCCGGCTCCATTCGGAGCTGGCATCCTCGTGGAAGGGGGTTTCCCGCTGGGTGGGCGGGCGGCCTTCTGGCGGTCGCCCGCCAGCCCAGCGGGAAACTCAGAATGACCGCCGCGGTCTTTTGACCGCGGTAGGGTCTTCTGGCGGCTCCCGCCGGGCGTGCGGTTACCGCCGCCGGCGGGAGTCAGAATGACCCCCTGTGTCTCCTTCCACACCCCCACTAGATCCCTCCGCTCCACCCAGATGGCCCTGGCTACCATCCCTCACACCTGCAAAACCTCCACTGGAGGACGATCCTTTACCTACATTGCAGTAAAGAGCTGGAACTACAACTCCCGCACCTCAGACAAAGCCCGTCGCTCACCATCTGCAGGAAGAACCTCAAGACATGGCTCTTTGGATGAGGCCCCTCTTCTCCCGCCAGCACCTTGAGACCCTCACAGGTGAGTAGCCACGCTTTACAAAAACTGATTGACTGATTGACATCACTCAGTGCTGCTGCAGCATAACCAGTGACTGTCTTCAACAGATCAGACCTCAGTCATTGGAATTTAATAGAATCGTCAAGTGCTTGTGAATTGAAGAGCTGAATTCTGTGGGGGGAATAATACAGTCAAAAGGAAAAGCTACTTGCTATCATGACTATTGCATTGGTGACAAAGTGAGACTCAAGGGTGTCCAAAAGGCTGACTAAAACTTGCAAAGCTGGATGACAAACTTGAATTTCTACAGTTCATGTTGCTCTTATGGCATACCAAACAAGTTTTTTCTAATCACACATCAGTCTTTCAAGGACATCCTCTTTCTTTATGCTCTAACTTTGGGAAGTAAGTATCTATAAATATGTTATGGTGGGAGCCTAGCCAAAAGGCAGCAAATCACAGTACCTGTACAAAGGCAAGCTTAAAGTCTAATAGTAGTAGGGGAGGATGCTAACTTGTAGATTGTTGAGATACAAGGCTTCATTACAAGTTTGGCGGTCTTTTGGCAAGACCGCTGCTGTGGCGGCCCCCAAAAGACCACCACACTGTGAAGGCCGCCAAAAAACCGCCAGGACACTGGAGGACGGAAAAGAGATAGTCCCACCACCAACACCGGCAGCCCAACAAAAATCCACATATCAGATTACGAGCCACAAATCACCACAGCGGTTCTCCTATGGTGGAAACCATTTGTGGTATGAACCATGGTGGTCACAACTCACTTCAGTCAGAACACCACACCACATTGAACAGTTTGAACACCTCACATCAGACACACATCCACACTCCGACACACGTACTCACTGCACTATATAACACAGCCCTACACAACCCACAATCCTTTGCATACAGAGCGCCATCCAGATACTCCGAGAAGCCAAAAATTTGAATTAGCTCTTTTACACCAAAGTCACACATACACATCTCAATCAGCACAACTATCACAATATACACATCACTAGCACACACAATCTGCAACGACCGTTTCCAACTCACATTGCAGCACCCACACCTCACCAATTACCTAACACTGCAATCTTACACTCACAACACCCCCACACACCATATACACAACCACTACCATGTTCCCACAAAAACACTTATGTTTCACTGATGACGAGGTGAGGGTCACAGTGGATGAAATTGTCAGGATTGAGCCACACCTGTTCGAAGCCCAGATCCAACAAACATCTATTGCCAGGAAAATTGCTTTGTGGCAAAAAATAATCGACAGGGTCAATTCTATAGGCAGTCATCCACACACAAGCGACGACATCAGGAAGAGGTGGAACAACCTACGGAGGAAGGTCCATTCTATGGCATCAAGGCACCAGATAGCCGTGCAGAACACTGGACCCCCACCGCCACCCCTACAGTTCATATCTTGGGAGGAGAAGGTCATGGACATACTGCATCCTGAGGGCCTGACAGGAATACATGGAGGACTGGAGCCCAGTAAGTACCCATAACATTCATGTCACACAATTGACTATTCCTGCATGCTTCCTCACCACTCAGATCCTCCCTATTTAACTATTTAAGCCACTACTCCTCTCACCTAATCACCTAAAGCCCCTCTCTGGCATGCCACCTCTCCACTCAGCCCAACTGCCCTCACAGCCCTTGAAATTGGCATGTTTACTAGAGGTTGATCAGATCACTACGACTCCCAGAATGCACTAACCCATCATTGTGAAATCCTGGATTGTGTACATCACATCACATGTTATGCATGTATAACTAAAGTACTAGCTACAGCATCTAGATTGTTCCAGTGAGGTCCAGTACATGGCAATAATAGTAATGCAATGGCACACTCACAATAGCAACCAAATCAAAACACAGCTACCGCTGAGTGACCATTCCCAATGACCACAGATCCCAAACCAGAAATAGACAGACCTGGGTTGGAAAGTAAGATGACAGAGATGATGTGCATGCACAACATCTAGTTACAGGACAATTTCCCCTGCATACTCACACACTGTGTCCTCACTAGGACACCATGGTGCATTGTACACCTTTAATGTGTGACATCTAGCAAGCCTGACTATTCACTAGGAAACAGAGCTGAACAGTAAAGTCATATATCAGACATAATCAGAATGCATTTGCACTCAATTCTATACCCAATTAGTATGACAGCTCTCAACATGGAGAAAGGAAAACAAGTCACAGAGTTGTATGTACAACTAAGGTATGATATGCAGCATCTGTCAATGTCATTGCAGGGAATCATGTTAAGTCACTCTCTGCATCTCACAAAAAAGCAACGAAACACACATTCTAACCTGAACTCTGTGTCTCACTCCCTCCACAGGTAACTCTGCCTTTGCCACCATGGAGAGGATACTTGAGACTGTCAGTCCCCCTCAGGTTGAAGGCCCCAGCGAGGACAGCACGCTTGGATTTCTGGACACTGACGAACAACCTGGTCTATTTGGGACATCTGGTAAGTCACTGACTCTCAGCCCTACCCTGCCCACATCAACTCCTCCCAACACTGTTGCACCCACATCACAGGCAAACCTGTGTCCCAAGAACTGTTCCATCTTTTGTGGGCCTCATAGACAGGCACCCTGAAACCCCAGGCAATAATAGACCTCCAACCACTGGGAGTGGGTGCACTCTGCCAGGGGCACAGGCACGTGGGGGTAGGGTGCATGGGAGGGATGCTGTGGGCCAGAGGATGGGGACTCAAAGGGACACTACTGACCAGGAAACCATCTCCGAAGTCTTAGGAGCTTACCAAAGTTCCCAAGACGGGATGGGCCAAATCATTCCCATGTTGAGAGAAAATCAAAGGCTGCAGAGGGAACACCACCATGAAGTCATGCAGCAGTGGCAGGCACAAAATGCCCACATGGCTAATATTGCATGGGTGCTGAGGGACATCAATACCACCTTGCTTAGTTTCTCTACACTACATCAGGCCCCTTCCACTAGCAATATTACATCTGCCCCTTATACATCTGCAGCAGCTAGTGTACTGGAGGCCGTGTCAGGGGAAGCAAATGCCTCAGACACCCCTCCCTCTGTAGCTGAAGAACCCCCCACACATAAATGTGGATATCCACCCAGACATCCAACTGAAGCAGATGGCAAGACCAAACCCACTGCCAAGAAGTGAACCTCTCCTGATTTGTCATCCTTGTGTGCTACAAATACACCCTGTTGTCTGTTCTGAAACCTAACTCAATGTTCCCATGATACAAGGACACTGGACTTGTGTAATCAACCGGTATAGCAGCTACCATGATGAACACATCAACCGTGAGTTCACTCATCACTTTTATTTTCATTTATGCACTTTAATTCTAACTGATAGGATTTTGATATGCACAATAAATCACAGCTACTGTGTATGTGTCCTTTATAATACATGTACAATAGTCATGCTTGCCAACTGTGATCTGGTTATACCCCCCCCTGTATTGAACAGCCAGTGTAATAGACATCAGACAGAGACTCCCTCAGCAGGAGACACATTACAACAGAAATGTCACAGGACAGATGTCCAAGAGGTTGAAATCCAGGTCAACACAATTATATAGTCTGCATTCCAATCTGCAAATAGAGCATGACAAAGAGTATCATCAGTATGTAAGCCATGGTGTCATGCAATGCAAATGCACAGGTCATAGATGTAAGGCTCACTGTAATTTATCTACAAAGCAGCGGTCCACAGATGGGTCCTCTGTATTACCAGGTTTAGGCTCTTCACATACCCATACCATAGCTACTAAATCACATATTCCAAAGAACACACAAAGATTATGACAGAGGAACCCACTACAAAAAACATACACTAACACTGGCCCCATACCTGTAGGATTCTCACTCACCTATGTCAGTATACAGTTACATGCACCTTGGACAGTAAAGTTAGAACACAAACACAGCTAGGTTCCATGGCCATCACAAACTATTCTACCCATTTTGAAGCGAGAGGCCATGATCCAACCATCACACATGTGCCAGAAACTTCACCTGACACGTTATACACCATTTTACATCCTCCTCAAACCCACAGGTAAAAGAAAAGGACTAAGCATTTACCACCCCACTTTTATGAAGGATAAACTATCAAGGTACCACCCCACTGAAACTAATCTTATTTTACCTGGTATCTGTCAGGTACACCTCTCATGTCTGTCAGCAAATACCATTGGCTACTGACACAGAGTACTTGAAGCCTAGGTTGCAGAGCCAAACTGGAACTAGCTAAGTCAGTGAGTGGAAGGAAAAGAGAATAGGAGATTGCGCAAAACATACCTCAAATCTTAGAAGTCTTTACCAGAAGTGTACGTAAGCATCTGCTGTAACAATACATGAAAAAGCAGAACATTCTGATGGTCATTACAACCTCGGCGGTCTTTTAAGAATACGGCCGAGGGACCGCCGTGCGGAAGACCGCCAGTAGTGGCGTATTATGACCGTTGGCTGCCCTCCGTCATTTTTCCGACGGAGAGCCGCCAACAGCCATACTTGCAGGCGGCGGGGAAGTGGAGGTTGCTCCACCGCCACGCCAACAGAACACCGCTGAGCTAATCATGTCCTGTGATTCTGCGCGGCGGTGTTCTGTTGGCGGTGTGGTGTTGGCGAAGCAGCCCCCATGGCTCCCATCCCCTCCCGGAGGATCGACGGAACAGGTAAGTCGATCGTCCGTTAGGGGAGGGGGGTGGAGGGGTGTTGTGTTTTGTGTGGGTGCATGGGGGTGTGCGTCTGTGTATGTAGGGGGGGTGTGAGTGCGTGTATGCTTGCGGGGGTGTTGCATGTTTCGGAAATGTGTGCGTGTCTGTCTGTATGTATGTCTGTATGGATGTGTGCGTGAATGTGGGTGTACGTGTCTGAGTGTGTGTGGATGTTGGCATGTATGTCGGTGTGTGTGCTTGTATGTGTGTTGGTGGTGCCTGCATGCGTGTCAGGTGTGTATGTGTAAGGTAATGTCGGGGTCAGGGTGGGGAGGGGGGCCCTGCCACCTTTGGGGGGTGGCAGGGGTGGTGGGGGGTGTAGGGGAGGGAATCGGGGTGGGGGGTTGGGGAGACCCCTATCAGTGCCAGGAAAGGAATTCCCTGGCACTGATAGTGCTTACCGCCATGGATTTCATGGCGGTTCCTACCGCTGGAAATCCACGGCGGTAAGCCGGGTCACAATACTGGCGGCGGTATTGTCACGGCCGCCGGGCTGGAGACCCAGATCTCCAGCCCAGCGGTCGTCTCCGCCCTGGCGGGCGGAACGGGGAAGCGGCGGGAACCGCCATGGTCATAATACTAAAAAAAAGACCACCAGCCTGTTGGCGGTCTTACCGCCGCTTTAACACTGTCCGCCAGGGTTGTAATGACCCCCTCTGTCCTGTACACATTACAATCTATCAGTCTGCATCCACAACTCACACATAGGCAGTGAGCTCATTACACCCCCACTGATGAAGCAGAGAAGGAGGTGTAATGGCTGCCATTTACCTCAAGATGTGCGCCTTCATCTTAACAAAAGGTCCACTTCACATACCTGTTTGTCAGTTGAAGTGCTGATTGATGCGATCTGCCCTAGAGTCACCTGCTCTATCTTTCTCTGGCTCTTCATCACTTGCCATATCAGCATTTCCAGCTACTGGTCCACCTGCCTCCCCCTCATCTGCTTTCAATGGTATCTGAAGTCTCAGAGCTAGATTGTGGAGCATGCAGCAGGCAACGATAATTTGGCATACGTTGTGGGGCAAGTAGAGGAGGGCTCCTCCAGAAAGGTCCAGACACCTAAATCTTACCTCCAGGAGCCCAAATGTTTGCTCTATTACACGCCTTGTCCTCCTGTGGGCCTCATTGTAACGGAGTTCCCCTGGCATGGTTGGGTACCTCACTGGTGTCAACTGCCAAGGATGGTTTGGATAGCCTGAGTCACCTGTGAACACAATGGTTGAACAACACAAAAATGGATGTGGGACTTGCTATATTGTGGTGACAGGAGATATCACTTACAAACACACACTACAGTGCAAACTTATCAACCAGCCAGGCTCTCTCTGTATGGAGCTGTGCCATTAGCTGTGGGACAGTGCTGTTCTACATGATGTCAGATGTACCTCCTGAATGTTGATTGAGTGGAAGTTCTTCCTCTTCCTATACACTGGCATTGGGAGGGACCAAGGCTACATGGGTGCCATCAATAGCTCCTACCACATGAGGAATGTGTCCCATTTCATAAAAGCCTTCACATAGGCCAAATCTGCTTGGTGCAGAAACCTGATGTAGCCGTCCAGGGATCTCAACAATGCACCCTTCAAAACCAGACTGAACATGGGCTGAGACATCCACACTGTTAACGCCACTGTATTCTGAAAGGAGCCTGTAACCAGTAAGCGTACCACTGACAAGACTTGAACGATGGGAGGTATCCATAGGGATTATGAATGGCAGGCATCAGATCTGGCTCCAACTGAGTACAAAGATCCATGATGGTATGACGATTAAGACGATGTCTCTGACTGACATGCCTATCCTCCATGATGTCCTGGCCCACTAGTAAATGGTACACTGGTGGTTGTCTCACTCTCCTCATGGCAGGATAACTATGTGAAAGCAAGTGAAAATATTATGAGTTATGCAGTATATACACATCATGTACACTTTGTTTATTACCTCATACCTAACATCTGTAGAGGATACCTAGCACATCTGGCATACAAAGTACAGACCATAGATATGCACCAATTTCACCCTCCTTGGTGCATATTGGAAACTATGACAATGGGATTGTGTATATGATACCACTGTTAAAGTATATGTGTGTGTAAGACTTAGCTGTCCTGCACTAATCACACACATGTTTTGGAATCAATCAATACCTTTCCGTGGCCTAAGAACCTCTGAGTAGCTGTGCATAGTTATCACCATATTTACTCATTAAACACAGCTTTTACTTCACATTTGCACAATATGTTACACAAACATGATGGCACGGCATACAGATATACAGCACTTTAAGGGAGTAAGTGAATGACACAGATTAATAAACACTTCCATCTATGAAATGTGCCCAAAATGGCAGAGAGCTGATTTACTGGACTGGACAGGTGGAGTGACCTAAGTCTGCCGGGGGGAGTTGTCATGGCATAGGCGGTTGAAAAACATTGCTGCCTTTAGGGGACTTGGGCCAAATGTCCGCCAGTGGTGACAATCATGTATGTGGTGGTCGGGACTGTCGTCTTCAGCACTATTGCTCACTTGACTCCTGACACTGTTGCCAGCAAGACCTCTATGATGTGAGCTGCTGTGTACTGCCTCTGGGAGCCATCATGCCATGTCCTGCAGGTGTTATGGCCCCTGTCTTCACCCCGGAAGAGCTTGAGAGGCTAGTGGAGGAGGTCCTACCCCTGTATGAACAGCTATATGGGGCACCCAAGGAGCAGGTGAGCCCAATGTCCTAGCTATGTGTGATAGGTGTCTTGTGTGATGCTGCACCGGGCATGTGAACTTATGAGGGTTTAGATGCATGCAGATGGCATAATTTGAAGGTGTGTGTGCAGAGGTGATGGGTACGTGTGCCTACTTGCTGTGACTGATGTGTACTGACCACTCCTATTAGAATGGTGCATGTGTACATGACTTTCTCCTTTTGTCCGTGTCATCCATGCAGGCCAACTCCCATCAAAAGAAGGGCATTTGGCGTGCCATCACCAGCAAGTGCGGACCCTGGGGGTCCACATCTGATGGATTACCCATTGCAGGAAGCAGTGGGAGGACCTGAGACGCTGGCTCCGGAAGACCGCTGAGGACGAGCTGGGGATGTCCTCCCAACGAGGGAGGGGTTCTCGTCAGACCCCGAACTCCTTAATGGCCCACATGTTGGCAGTGGCCTACCCTGGCACAGCAGCCACAAGGGGGTACGTACTGACTGACTCCATGTACTTTCCTCTGGTAGTTAGGTGTTTGCTGTCACACTTTAGTAGGTGCTACATGTATCTTGACTACTGTGAATGCATAGTACTCAAGTTGCCTGACTAAAAGCTGGAGATCTGGCCTTAGTGTTGCGCATGTGGACGTTTAGATCACCTGTGTCAAAGAATAGCTATGACTGCATGTGAAGATGCACATTTGACAGTACCACATGTGTGACTCCACCCAGCCATGTATATGTCTGTAAGCTACTGCATCATCCTACCCATCTAGTTTTTTCACGTCAATTAATCTGAATATATAATTACGTAGCTCTAAGGTGTCAGAGCACTCCCATCTGTTAAGATCAGCTGTATGTGCTACATAGGGCCTGACATATTTGATACAGGGCCTATTCTCCTTGTGTCCTAGTACAGGTATTGACTCCATGTAAGGCTGGCATCTCATTCAGTCAATGGGTATAGCCAGTATTGGACTGTTCATATAGGTTTGTGGAGGTGTCCTCATTGTCCCTTGATGTTCATACTATAGGGTAAGTGAAGGTTGTAACAAAAGGACATCCAACAATTGGTGTCTGATTCTGTCTATTTGCCATTACCATGCACTTACATGCCATTGACATGTGGACAAATCACTTTTATCCCAAAGCCTTTGTTGTAGAGGCGATACGTGGGTAGGCTGTCCTACTGTTTGACAATGTGCAATGTCCATGCTGTATGTGCCAATGCCCTACCAATAAGATTGTAACAAATGGTATTAGCTGCCTACATCATGTCTCGATGGTTACTTGAGGAAAGGCAGGTCTTGTAGAGTGGGACAGTGATTGCTATCCTTAGCCTAGCTGATGTGGGAGGTTTGGACAGGAATTGGTATTACCTCACCTCACATTTCAAGATGTCATGGTTTAGCTGTACTACTATTTCTCTAACAGGTGTTGTTGTGGCCTATGTTGTCAGTGCAATGGAAGTCACGTAGCTCCATGTGTTCTTCATTGGTACATCATGGGTACATGTCTTTTCAGCGGGATATCTGTGTTGCCTAGACTTAGCTACTGGAAATCACATGTCAAGAATGGTGTGAGTGATGTTGGTATTGTAATGTCATGGCTCTGTATCTGCATGTCGGGTGGATTATAACGTGCTCTCCTAGGAATTAGTAGGCTGTCATTTGTTTAGTAGTTGTAACTATGCTCTCTATGATTGTCAGTGGATGTGTCATGTGTGTTTAGGTAGGCCACTGTAGCTGTACATGCATCTTTGGTGTGATATGGAATATCTGTTAATATTGACTGGAGCTTTTCCTGTAAGATTTGGTACATGTAGTGACATAGCTGATCTCCAGACATGGAATGTAAAAATGTGATTGTAACTGTATGGGACCACCACATGTTGTATCTTCATCAGAGATTGTTGCCATTGTGTCATATATGTACAAAGGGATCAGATAGGCATGTTATTGGAATGGCAGGTGCTGTGTCGTTTGTAAAGAGAGTTGTCTTTACTTGCATTGAACAAGACTTATGGTCATGGACTTGTCAGGTGTAGATTTGGAATAGGCATGATATGGTGGTGTCCTAAATGATAGGATTATGGAAATGAATGACCTGGATTAGGGCAATATATCAGCTTTAGCCAGGGCATGATGACCATACTGACCTAGATTTACAGGTGATTTGATGGGATGCTCCAGTTGTGGTTCCTTAAATGGATTATAATGTTGGTGAGAGAGATGACAAATGGGGTAGACAGAAGTAACCTGTTTTGATATGATGTAGGATCTGTGGGATTCAATATGGGATTACCTTGCAATTACAGTTGGGCAAGTTGCAATGTGTGTATGTGAAGAATGTGATGATCCTCTCTGTCCCTCTCTGTCTCTCTCCCCCTCTCTCTCTGTTCTTGTGCATCAGCAGGCAAAGGAGACGGGGCAAAGGCAAGTGGGGATGCAGCCAGCCATGGGATCTGGAGTGCTGATACCACCGACAGAGAGGGACCCAGTGGGCCAGAGAGCGAGGGGAGTGCCACGAGGAAGTCTGGATCCAGCACATCATCTTCGGAACCCTCCTCCAGTGGACACTCCCTCGTGGTAGAGGACGCATCTCAGACCAACCCAGCACCATCTTTGTCTCCCACCCCCTTTTCTACCACCGCCCACCCTGTAGCTTCTCACCCAGTTGCCTGTGCCTGCTCACTCAAGAGGGGGGATGTCTCCTTTGTCACAGGCACCTCTGCCCCTGTCAGCCCTGCTGCACTCAGCGAGAAGGCTATTGACCTCCTGAGGTCGATCTCTGTGGGTCAGTCGACCATTGTGAATGCCATCCAGGGACTGTCAACTCAGGTCCAGCAGACTAATTGATTTTTGGACCCCACACACTCACACAGCAACCCTACCCTCCTCTCCTGTCGGAGAACCCGACCTACCTGCTTGCAGGGGGTCCTCCGTCAGGAGATGGGACGCGGCGCTGCTGCCAGTAGCAGCATCCGCCAGCAAAACACTGCCAGGCCGTATCATGGAACATGATACGGTTGGCGGTGTTTTGCTGGTGTGGCAGCGATGCTGACAGCAGCACCACCTCACCACCGTCTGCCGCCATGACCATAGCCGGAATTCTACCAGCTATCTGGCTCAATTCCGGCTATGGTCATAATTGCATGGACGGTCGGCAGCCACGGCAAAGGTATGTTGGTGGCCGTCACCGTATCGGTAGGCGGCATATGCCGCCAAGGTCCTAATGAAGGCCTATATGTGTTATACATCGAAACACAGAATAAAAGCATAAAACAAATCCACAAGATGCACTAATATTATTTATGATTATCTACAACATCACAGGAAAGTTCATAGTACATCTTAAAAAAATCCCATATGAAAATGAGATTTCAACATTAGTCCCTAAAAACATGTGAGAGGGGCCTTCCCCTTACCCTCAAAAAAGTTGTAAAAATGTAGCGAAGAAATTTCTCACTCTTTAGCAAATATTTACAAAAGGAGGACAGATCAGAAGTTTTTAAGTTTCCTCATAGGTAGCGCAAGTATACCTACACCAAATGAGGGCAATTCATTTGTTTCTAATTTCACTCAAAGCAGGGCAAAAAAACAAAACACACACTAAGGTGGTCATTATGACATTGGCGGTAAATCCGGGTGACGGGCGCCAACATAATGTTGCAGAGGCGAATATCTGTTTGCCATATTATGACACGCACACACTAAATTGACAGAATACTGCCAAAAACACATATTTGCCAGACCAAGGTAAGTGTCAAACTCTCGGTACGAACACCCACACCGTCACGCCAACAAAACAACGTCCTCCACATGACCCACGAATCACCACGCTGGACATTCAAGAGTGGTAAACCATAGGCGGTACACACCGGTGCGGTCAAAATGGCCACCCGAATAAAAAACAGCACAACTTTGGCTAATACCAAAAACACACACCGGACACCAATACAGACACCACTCCCACCAACCAACACCACTGAAAAACACACACCTACATTACCCACAACCCTTTACGAACACGAAAATTAGCCATGAGACAGACACACAAATCACAGACACAACTACACATACCACTAACACCAAGCTATCCGTCACGCACCCCACACCCCACCACATCATTCAACACGCACTGCACAACACACACCACACAACGCCTATATCCCCACAAAGGCACCCCCATTTCACAGATGAGGAGTTGGGGGTCATGGTGGAGGAAATAGTCTGGGTAGAGCCACAGCTGTTTGGAGCACAGGTACAGCAAACATCCATTGCAAGGAAGATGGAGGTATGGTGGAGAATTGTGGACCTGGTGTATGCCATGGGACAGAATCCAACAATGAGGGACGACATCAGGAAGAAGTAGAAAGACCTATGGGGGAAGGTATGTTCCATGCAGCAAGGCACCAGCTCGCCATCCAGAGAAGAGGCGGCAGACCCCCACCTCCTCCCCCACAGCTGACAGATTGGGAGGAGCAAGTCTTGGCAATACTGCATCCTGAGGGACTCACTGGAGTTGCTGGAGAACTGGACTCTGGTGAGTCAATATTTACGAACTATCACTCCCCATACCTGCATGCCATCTCACCCCTCACCCTGTCTCCCATAACTCCACTCCATCCCACACAGTGCGCCTACACATATGACTAGGCCCAATCCCAAGCCCTGCATGCCATACCCACTGCATGCACACCCCACCCAGCCCTGCATGTACACCCACCACCTATGCATGCACAGCATGGAGAACTAACAATCCCACATTACATCACCATACACAAACAAACATGGCAGGAAAACTTATATAGGATATAGGAGAAGCTAGGGATGTACAATATGTCATAGACATGAAGCATAATACATCACTTACATCCCTGCAGGTGCCCCAGCCAATCTCAGTGGCGAGGAGGTGCCACGGCAATCCAGTCCCCCAACAGAAGAAGCCCCCATGACAGTAACCATGGACTTCTGGATCTGGATGAACTTCCTGGCCCATCAGGGACCACTGGTCAGTCGGCCACCCCAGCCCACTCCCAGTCCGCCACAGAGCCTCCCCCTCAGTATCCAACACCACAGCACCCACCCAACATCCCCACACCTCTGTCCCCAGGACACATCAATTAGCAGTGTGCCCACCTGTAGAGGCACCCCAGTCCACACCTTACAGCCAAGACCATCAGGGTCCTGGGGTCAGTGGCAGTGGGCACACAGTTAATGGGACACAGGCACAGGGGGACTGGGACACTGGGAGGACAGCTGTGTGCCCAGGGGAGGACAGGCTCAGGGTACCAACTGTCCTGTAGGCACCCACTAATGTCCTGGGGGCTTGCCAACAAGCCCAGGACAAGATGGTCCAGATTCTTGACATCATGCAGGAGAACCAGCAGCTGCAGGAGGAACAACATCGTGAGATCAGGAAAGATTTGCAGGCCATCAACACCACTATGGTCTCCATAGCAGGGGTGCTGGCTGACATGGCAAACATTATGAGGGAATATACAGCAAACTAGCCTGCCCCTTCCACTAGCCAGTCAACCGAACAGCCCACCACATCTGCTGCAGCTAGTGGACAGGAAGCCCTGCCACAGGACCCACAGGCCACTAGCATCCCTTCCCCTGCAGAAGGTGAACCACCCCACAAACGGTCCCTGTGACCCAGACAGATGCCAGAGACACTTGCCAAGACCAAGCCCACCACCAGGAAATGAGACCCTCCTGAATGTCCCCCTTGTGTTCCACTCTGTCACCTTGTCCACTTTGAACTGCCTATGCTTCCCTCCCTATGACCCCTTGGACACTGGACTTGTGCTACTAACAGACTGGACCAATACCCTGGACTTAACCATCCCTCCATTCCATTGCACTATTCCGTCTATAAATTTAACTACAATGAACACCCTTGAACACAACTTGAGTGATAGTGCTTTATGTTAAGAAAATGTGCAATTATGGTAACAGTTACATCTTGTGCAAATGACCTGAACTCTGTGATAGCATACTAATAAAGACCTGTAGCTGTCTGTAGTCATCACATCAGTACACAGTAGTAAGAACACCAACATCTGCAAAATGAGAAGCCATAGGTGACAGTCAGTTGAGATGCAAAGGAATTGACTGCCATCATGGTACAGCCACACTGAAAGGGTCAATAATCAGAGGAATGGTCAGTTCCACTGTCTCACCTGTGTGTTGTTGAAAGTACTGCCGCATAACTGATGTTCTGTTGTCCACGTCCTCATACACTGCCTCCCCATCCTCACTGTCCTCAGGGTCCACTGCTGCCACAGGGGCATTTCCAATCTCCTCCTCCAGCAGATAGGGCACATGTCATCTGAGGGCCAGGTTGTGCAACATGCAGCATGTGACAACTATCTTGCAAACCTTTTCAGGGGAGTAGCACAGGGAATCACCTGTCAGATGAAGGCATCTGAACCTGGCCTTCAGGAATCCAAAGGTGCGTTCTAAGATCTGCCCATGTCCATAACTATACTGATTCTCAGCCCCTGTCCTGGCATTCCTCACAGTGGTCAGGAGCCACAATAGGTTTGGGTAGCCAGAGCCACCTGCAAGTATTGAGGGACAAACATTAGCCTTACACAATGGTATGGGGGATGACTCCTGAAGACATACACTGACATAGAGTGGGTGGGGATTCTGGCTCACCTATTAGCCACACCCTGTACCTCTGTAGTTGTGCCATCAGCCATACTGCTATTCCTCAGGATGAAGTTGTCATGCACAGACCCAGGAACCTTGGCAGTGACGTGGGAGATGTACTAGTCAGCCAGGCACACCATTTGCACATTTAGTAAGTGGAAACTCTCCCGATACCTGTTCATTGTTTCAGGGGGAACAAATGCAATATGTGTTCCATCAATTGCGCCAATAATATTTGGTATATGTCCCATTGCATAGAATCCAGCCTTCACAGTGGCCAAACCTTCCACTTGGCGGAAAGCGATGTAGCTGCACATGTGTTTGACCAAGGCAGACAAACCCTTGCAAGCACTACTGAGAACATTGGCTGTGACATTCCTGCTGCCAAGCCCACTGTCACTTGGGAAGAACCAGTTGCCAGGAAATGGAGCACTGATAGAATTTGCACAAAATGGGGGATCCCAGTGGGATGACACATAGCTGATATCAGATCAGGCTCCAATTGAGTACACGGCTGTGTGATTGTGACCCTGTCCAGTCTATGGGTCAGAATTATTACTTGATTCCTGACTTTTCACAGGACAACATCTCTACTGCGGGTGCTGCTGTGACCTATGTATGGATCCTGCCATGGCCCGTGTGACAGGGAAAAGGGCCCCTGCCTTCACTTTGGAGGAGTTAGAGCGCCTGGTGGATGGGGTCCTACCGCTAAATGGACAGCTGTATGGGCCTCCAGACCAACAGGTGAGTACACCATGGGCATGATGTATGTGACAAGGTTGCATGGAGATGTGTGTGCTAGCAGTGTTTAATTTGGGTGAGAAGTATGTCTGGTGGTAGTGTACATGCAGTGCCCCGGGTGATGTGTGTGCCAATGGAGATGGAAATGGTATTTTTGGGCCATATGTGTGACTGATTGGATTGTATGGTTAATGGTGTCCTCTTGTCTGTATTACCTCTGCAGGTCAGCGCCCATCAGAAGATGGGATTGTGGCGTGCCATCACCAAGGACGTGTGGATCCTGGGGGTCTATAGCAGGCGGAGCACCCACTGTAGGAAAAGGCGGGAGGACCTGAAACACTGGGCCCAGAAGACCGCAGAGCCCCAGCTGGGGATGGCCTCCAAACAAGGGTGGGGTGCCTATTGGAACCTGAACCCCCAGATGGCCCGCATACTGGCGGTGGCCTACCCAGAGCTGGATGGGTGCTTGAGGGCAGCACAGCAGCCACAAGGGGGTGAGTACAGTGAGCGTGACAACAATTTTTTTTGGGTGGCATGGGATCCTGGTGGTGGGTTTCAGTTAGAGGGTGCCCCTTAATGCCAGCTCAACGAATACTGCGTGAACCAGCTCAAGGTAAATGGATGTATAGCAAAATCTGGTAACATAGATAGGTAGCATTCTATGTCACACAGGGCTTAGAAGTCTCCGGAGGGGTGCAGTTGGCGGTGGTTGGCTCTCATCTTGCTGTGGCACTTAGACAATGCAATATCAGTGTGATGTATAGTGCTCAGTCCTGCACCACTCCCATCCCTCCTCCCACATCCCGCCCCAACACCCCTAAGAAGCATTTCCTTGCACGTCTTGACCTCTTCCCTCTCCCTCCACCCCCCGCCCTGCCCGTGAGAGCAGGGTCCCAACGACCCAGCCCAGCACCTCAGAAAAACAGTCTGCCACTGCTCCAATCAAATCATCAGCTGCCGGCACAAAGGGGCCCCAGAGTGTGATGGCTGCCACTCCTACTGAGAGCACACCTCCGGCTCAGAAGGAAGGACTAGGGTGATAAAAAGAAAGGGACGTGAGATGGGGAAAGTGGAGGCATCTCCTAGTCCTGGAGGCAAGAACACAAATGACACGTCTAAGGCCAAGGGGACCAGTCACAAGAGGGGACACATAGATCCCCTTCACCAGCAAAGAAAGTGAAGGTTCCCACTCAACCACCAATGAAAGTGAATGTTCCCACTCAACCGTCAATGAAAGTGAAGGTTCCCACTCAACCAGCAGTGAAAGACAAGAGGCCCACTCAACCACCAATGAAAGGCAAGAGGCTCACTCCACCAGCAGATGTCAAGGAGCCTCCACCTCCAGCAGAGATACAGCAGCCCTCACCTCCAGCAGAGACACAGCAGCCCTCACCTCCAGCAGAGGGCAGGGAGCCCTCACCTCCAGCAGAGACTCAGCAGCCCTCACCTCCAGCAAAGACACAGTAGCCCTCACTTCCAGCACAGGGAGCAGAGCCCCCACCTCCAGCAGAGACACAGCAGCCCTCTCCTCCAGCAGAAACACAGCAGCCCTCACCTCCAGCAGAGGGCAGGGAACCCTCACCTCTAGCAGAGACACAGCAGCCCTCACCTCCAGGAGAGACACAGCAGCCCTCACCTCCAGCAGAGGGCATGTAAGCCACCCTCCAGGGACTGTTGTACAAGATGCCCCCTCCAGAACCATTGGACAAGCTCCCCACTTCAGAGACTGTGGCCTTGCACTCCCCAGCAAAGAGATATGGTCATGGAGCCCCCTCCAAACCAGTGGGCAAGTTCCCCACTTCAGAGACTGTGGCCTTGCACTCCCCAGCAAAGACAAATGGGCATGGAGCCCCCTCCAAAACCAGTGGGCAAGTTCCCCACTTCAGCTGAGGTGCCCCTTGTCCCTCCCCACTGACGTGCCTGCCCGTTTTCAACATGATGCCCAAGAACAGTCAATTCCGGAAATTGTCAGGTGTCAAGTTGGGCCTTCGACTGTGCCCTGTGGCCATGTGGCCCTTTTGTACTTTGGACTGGCCATTGGCCCATTCTGAACATTGTCAAATTACAGTGTTTGCTGATTCTCATAGTTCTCCTTGTTTTATTTTAACATGTGCCCTGTGGTATTGGTTTAACTCTGCAGCTGGTTCTGTGTATGGTGTGTGTGTGAATGGTGCGTGTTGTGTGTGTGTGTGTCAATCTCCTTTTCCTCCCTCCCTCCCTTGCTTGCTAAGTGGCTGTACTCACCATCGTCGTCTTCATCTGCTTTGGCATTCCTGGAGAACAATGGCATAGAATAGCATCGGGAAGACTTGAAGTTCCGGTTTCATGGCGGCAGCGGAGTCCTCTGTGTATCTGTTGGTGAGTCTTTAGCTTTCTGTGTTCTGTTTCCGCCAGGCTTTTGATGGCATTGGTACCACCCCAGAAATCCTGGTGGCTTGATATGTCATATTATGGTGGGCGGTACCTTGTATTCCGCCTGTCTGTTGATGGCTACCGCCGTGGTCAGTGGTGTTAACGCTCTGGCGATTGGTGTGGTACATTGGCTATTTATAGGAGGTATTTACCGCTATGGTCATAATTTGGCAGTATTTACTGCCAGCCTGTTGGCAGTATTACCACCCACTTTATCACTCACCGTCAATGTCATAATGACCATCGATATTTTGAGACCTAGCATTGCAAAATTGTGAGCTGTAGGGCCCTACTGCCTTTACCTAAGGATTCACTTCTAAGAGAGGCAGACCAAACTTAAACTGCATAAAAATGCTCCTTACAAAAGGTTCAAGATTTGCTTTGAGTTCAAACCAATTCTGGATACAGTGTAGCTCATTTAAAATCTTGAGATCTGCAGACAATGTTCAGATCGGTTTGAAAACTCAAAAACCTTGACTTTTTTTATTTTAAAGATAAACATTTAATTAAGTTGCTTGCGAAAATGTCCTCACCCCTCAAATTAAGTTGGCCAGTAGAGCATAAAAATAGTTTAGAAACCGAAAAACCTTCACTAAATCATGAGAGAATGCATTCCAAATACATTTTGATGGAATTTTCAGGATTTAAACAGAACCTATAGTCATAATGTAGGATCGGTGTATACACTTTGAAATGAATGCCTGTTTAAGCCAGCTCAAATCTAAAAATCTGTAGGGTTGATGATTGCTGTAGACCTAGGAACAGAATCCATAGTTTAGATTCAATATATGCATACGTTTTCAGGGTAGCAGCTGAATGAGCCTCTGTGGCATATAATGACATAGGAGACATGTCTTCTGCATACACCCTAAGTAAAGAATGGATAACCCTAACCCCTACACTGTTAAAAAAAAAAAACTAACACCAAAGCCAATAGCAGTTGTTCTATAAATTTGTACCTCAGCATGGTTCGCCCAAGATATGTTGTTGGAGAGGTTCATCCTTAATAAGTATACGCTTGTACAATTTCAAGTTTTGAACCGTTATAGAACCACGGAAATCAAGTTTTTAATCCTAAAACCCCTATGATCATTATTTTAATTTTACTTTTATTAACCAATACATTTTGACTTATTGCGTAACCTTCTAGAGCCTTGAGCTGCCTCCACAGGTGCAAGGGACATCAAGATTAGTTAATCTGCATACATTAACAAGGAGGTAGATTTAGAAACCAGTTTCGGCAGATGTGCCATAACTGCATTTATCCAATAATGAAAGTCAGGAAAATATAGAGGAAAAAGCAAAGGAGCTAAAACATATCCCTGGTTTAACCCATCTGGAGTCGGTATTTCAGAAGGATAGTTGGAGTTTGCACCTAATAATACTCTTCACCAGGTTTTTAATCAAGGGCCTTTGTAAGAAATCAGGGATACGCCATTTCATTAATTTTGCCATAACCTTAGATGGTCGACTTTGTTAAATGCATTGTTGAAGTCAACAAATGCAATGTACAGTTTTAATTTTTTTACTTTCACATAACTCTTTCTGATTATCATTATGGATAATATATTTTCCACATTTAAGCAACCCTTCCTAAACTCACTCAGTTCAATGGGGAGTAGATTCTTTGACTGAACCAAAGTTAAAAGTCTAGAAATTTCGAAAGTAGGCAAAAAGCAATCGGGCAGTAACTTTTGGGATAATTTTGTGTCCCCTTTTTGTAGCGAGAGAGTTCCCTCTCCACAAATTCGGTATAGAGCCAAATTCTATACAATAGTGGAATAACTGTTTATGGTAAAATGTCCAGGTGTTGGGACAAGATTTTAAAACAGCTACACTAATCTCATCTGGGCCAACAGATTTCGAGTTCCTCTGTTCCTTAACTACCTTAATAATTTCATCTGGGGATAGATCTTCCCAGCTAATGACATTCGATGAATGATAAGGTAGTATCAATTTGAGGAGTGGTATATTAAAAACTGCAGGTAGTTCTTCCATGTGGGCTCGCCACTGCTCTTTATCAATTGCATGGGTCTTTTCAGGTGATGATTTGCCAAAACAAAGTGCAATAATGCACCAAAATGTATTTACATTTCTAGTAGTTTAAGCACTCTGATGGGACAACCAAAGTTTTGCAATGTTGATTTCAGTCTGTTCTTTCATTAATTTTGTGAGCACGTAGAGCCTTATGTTGCTTTAAGTAGAAGTGGAGGAGGAAGTTGGGGTGTTGGTTAATAACTTATGAATTGGATACATCAAGAAATCAAAGGATAAAATGTTGACATTCCCACACATATAGGGGGTCATTCCGACCCTGGCGGTCCATGACCGCCAGGGCCGGGGACCGCGGAAGCACCGCCAACAGGCTGGCGGTGCTTCCTGGGCCATTCTGACCGCGGCGGTAAAGCCGCGGTCAGAAAAGGGCAACCGGCGGTTTTCCGCCGGTTTACCCCTGGCCCAGGGAGCGCCGCCAACGGGATTCCGACCACCCTTCCCGCCAGCCTGTTCCTGGCGGTAATTACCGCCAGGAACAGGATGGCGGGAACGGGTGTCGTGGGGCCCCTGGGAGCCCCTGCACTGCCCATGCCACTGGCATGGGCAGTGCAGGGGCCCCCTAACAGGGCCCCATAAAGATTTTCAGTGTCTGCAAAGCAGACACTGAAAATCGCGACGGGTGCCACTGCGCCCGTCGCACCCCTTCAACTCCGCCGGCTTCATTGTTGAAGGGGCTTTCCCGCTGGGCCGGCGGGCGGCCTTCTGGCGGTCGCCCGCCGGCCCAGCGGGAAAGCCGGAATGGCCGCCGCGGTCTTTTGACCGCGGAGCGGTCATTCGGCGGGAACCGCTTGGCGGTCGGCGAACGCCGCCCGCCGCGGCCATAATCTATTATGAGTGGAATTTGTTGCTTTGTTACTTCATCTAAAGCTTACCTCCGGGAACAGACTCTATTTGCCTGAATTCTTATATTAACAGGGACTGTGTTTTACTAGTTCCCCTGGTGATTGGAAAGCCACATCTAACTGGCTATGCTCACTCCAATAATTCTTACCTAGAGTTATGGCAGAAATGATATTGTAATGATATTGTAATCTAAGCAGTAAAATTTTATCTTTCCACGTTGCCATGAAAAGTCTTTAAACAAACAGTCAATAAATATACTATTGATTAGAGCCACGTTTAATTCCAAGTCCCAATTGAATTTCAATGGGGGTCGCTTATCCTTCCTTTAGTTAGGAATGGGCTCCCTCAAATTCCATTAGATGTCAAGCTCTGAAATCCCCTGCAACTAACATAATGGCATTTCGATACCGACTCTCAGCAGTTAAAATAGCATCCTTAAACACAGACAGTGCGTTTTTAAAATTAAAAAAATGCCCTGTGTGTCAACAATAGATCAATAAATCAACGGTGTATAAAAATCAGTCTTAGCATCAGCCAACGCATCACTGTTTTCAACAAAATATGTAAACTTCCTTCAGCATGACCATTTGTTGAGGGGGTAGCTGTCACAGAGAAAACCTTAGAACAATTTAAATTTAAAACAAAATCCATACGTACCCATGTTTCTTGCAAGCAGATGACAATAAAAGGGTCAAAAAGAGTGGAAAATTTGAGCAAGAGAACAAATTATTTAGGCACGCAATATTCCAGCTACAAAAGGACCAAGAATGTACCTTAACATCAAGCTGAGCTCAAGACTCTGGGAAGCCAAGCCCATGTTGCATGGTCCTCTTCTTCCACATAAGGGCGAACCAAGGTGTAGTATTCACCAGTTGGATATAAGTTAATATGTATGCTCAATAGTATGTCTACTCTTTATGTTACTTGTCCTATTGTAAAGGTTGGATTGTGGATGTAGAACCGAGCGCGGGGAAGCAGAGCCAGTTGAAGAGCTCGGAATGGGCTGGGATGATTTTTAACTTCAAGTTGAATATCTAATTAAAGTTCATTTACTTTAAAAAATGTCCGCGTTCAGCTTACTTCACAAGGGTTTCTGAAAAACCAACCTGGCCCCATTTTGCTATCAAATGATAAAATTTCCTACCTGAGATTTTAAAGATGAAGGCAATAGGTCTTGAAACATTTGTCTCTGAACAGAGCTTTTCAATAGATTCCCTGCTTCATTGGTCGTCAAGAATATGTCAATTCCTATCTTTCAAAAGTTTTCCTAAACTTTGAAATTTGAGACACAACCAAAATTGGAAAACAATAAAGCAGTTGAAATGCGATACAATTGCCCATTTATCTGCTTGTAGGAGATTTTAACCAAAGCATTGTAATTTGAGATTATCAGTCTCAGCTTGTAAACATTCTGAACACTATCTAGAATGTTATTGCAGTTTGAAAAGTAATCTACTTTATGCAAGGGAAACGATCTGCAAACGTTATGGCGTTTTGTAGTTGGTGAACAGCTTGGTTCTTAAAATCAGAATTCATTGCACACGGTAAACCAATGAAATCTTCCTAGGAGATGACCTTGGTAAAAATGGGTTAAGAAGGCAAATTAACACTTTCGTGGTTGCAGCTTTATTCAAAATTCTATTAACTCTCTACGATGCCGCCTGAAATTCTTTAAGTATATTAGTCACGCATATTCGAGAGGCATCTTGTTTAACAAAGTTTCCTGACATAGGTTTAGAATTGGCTTGCACTGACAATCATTCTGCAGGCTTTCGAAATTTGATTTTCCTAGCAGGTTTCTTTTTTATTCGCTTTTTGTAATTTTGCTCGCTTTTTTTCTAGGTTTTATTGCAAGCTCTGTGTTTTTAATTCATAAATGGGCCTCCATCCATTCCCTTACTTCTACTTAATAATGTCAAAGAAGGGATTGAATCGGAGGTTTTAATTATGGTTTGTGAAGTAGAGACCTTCCCCGAATCCATTCCCGAGTACAGCCTCTACAATTTGGTGAGAGCCATTGGCAAGTCCATGTCTAACTTGTTCTCTCCCTTTTTACCATCCATGATAACATTTTGTTTATAGAGCTTCATTCTGGGTTGACAATACTGGTGGCCTTAGTGAGCAATGGATTAACAACTTTTGCCACATCATTGTTGAAAGCTTTTAGAACCAAAGAAAGTGTTGATAATGATGGCTTTTTTGGGAGGATACATTAACCTATCTAAATGATCTTGTGCATTTGTATAACTGCTCAATAAACCATCCGATTCACCAACAGTTAGTGTTTTTTTTTAGTTAATTTACCGATTTGAAGCTCCTTACTTTGCCTGGTAATTCTGAAAGGAGTGAATAACTATCCACACCAGATGTATAACAGTTTCTTAATGCCAGTTCAAGATGTACAAGTAAAAAGAGAATTAACAACTATAATGACTTACCTCCTCATGTAAACTCCAAAATCCATGAACACACCTTAAGTGACAGGTTTCCAGAGTGTTTTGCACAGAATCTCCATGGTAACTTGCAAGAAGACAGCAAAGCAGTAAAACAGATGAAAAAAGAGGGAGGTATGAGAATTTACTCTTCATTCCATGCTCCACCAAGAACCCTAAGAGACTTGTGCACCATACGAGAAACGCGTACAGCCACTCAAGGCCTCTCAGCTCCCAGAGGGGTGTAGCCCCAGTGACTGTATTTTAGCTGCAGCCTCAGGCTCAGGGCACCAGGCACAAGCCGACTACCTAGGACATGGGCCAAACAACACCAAAAAGTCCCCCAACAAAAACAGTAGAAACAACAGGTGCCTCAATGGGAGTCACAATGGGAGCTGCAGAAGCAAACAGAAACTGAGATGGAAGAGCAGAAATGCATGTAGACAACCCCAGTACCAGTTTAGAGAGCTGTGTAGGCATATAGACATCCAACAAACACCAGCGTTCAGAGCTCTAATGGCCAAGTGATTTGAAAAAATAATCCAAACAGCTATGGCTTTGACTGTTATGATGGCTTGTAGCCTCTGCGACTTTAGCTGCGGCGACAGAGACCTCTTCAACCTCCACAAACTGCCAACAGCTCCAAGAGTAGAATGATAGGCACTAGCATGGCACAACATGTAGGGGGAGGAAATAAACACACACTTCCTATGTTATTGAGTATTCACACCCTCAACGAAAACACTGGCAAAAAAAAGATGGCCTGGTACCAGCGGTATTTTCTAAAGAAAGTCAAAGTGTTTTTTTCCAGAAAGTGACTTCAAGGCTGCTGTTCAAGCCCTCATACTCTTGCATCTGGATGTTAGTTATATCCTACTCCATGCCCTCTGAGAATCCACACTGACACTCCATAGGAGCATCTTATATGAAGCATCCCATCTCATCCAGGGTCTAGAGAAATATTATCATCGTCATCCCCTCCTGATGGAACTCCATTGGCTATCCTTGCCTGCCCACCATCATCAAAATCAGCTGCACCATTTACAAAGCCATCACAAGCAACACCGACCCTTATCTTCAGACAAGCTTACCTTCACTGGTGGTTCTCAGCACTCACGCAACCAGGACGCCATCAGACTAAAAAGTGTAATAAACAAACAAACAACAACACAGATCTTTTCCACCTCTGCACCCAGGAACTGGAACAATATCCCTGAAACAATCAAGACCACCTCAGTGGGGGGCAGAGCCAACCGCTGTGGGAATTGCCAGCTCTTTTCTAGAGTCAGAACAAACGGAGATGGGGAAACAGGCCAAAAGACATTTCTCCGATCTTATTATTTATCAGGAAAAAAGGGAGGGTATATGTTGGAGAAAGGCAGGATGGCATAGGATACAAGATTTATGGACAATTCGCTCTGCAACTGAATTAAATTCTGAAAGATATGATGATCAGTGTGCGACCAAAATGGCAGTGTGAACTTTGTCTCAAACTCCAACTGGTACAGTACATTTTCTTATGCATTCTGGTACTTAAAAACGCGAGCGCTTCTTACTTTGTTACATTGTGCAACATTGGAACTGTCACGTGCTGCTTCTGGATGTTGTCTGGTCTGACTGATTATATTGTAATGTAGCGCGATGTGGAATATGGCAGGATACCATGCACACTAGCGGTAACAAATAAGCGCGTTCACTTCTTACCTTAATGTATTGTGCAACATCGGAATCATCATGCGATACCTTTGGATGCTTTTTGATCTGATTGATTATATTGTACTGTAGCGCGTTATGGAAGATGGCAGGATAACATGCAGCTGGCCATGAGGAATCAATAAAACGCAATCACGCCCTACCTCATTGTGTCGAGCAGCATCAGAACTGTTATGTGCTATCTTGGATACTCTCTGGCTTGAATGATTCTACCATAGTGTAGCACAATTTGGAAGACGGAAGGATAGCATATGCACGGCTTAACTGGCACATGATGATTGCAATCTCCATGGTGGATATCACGCTCGCTCAGGGAGACAGAAGTTGAAGTAATCTATTGCTTTCTTCCTCTTTTAATATTATTCTCCATGGATATAACATGTCATCATGGAGGAAATTATATTGAAATGGAAATGGAATATATGCTGAAAAGTAGGTATTACAATGGTGAATAAAATCAAGCTCATTGTTAGAATTGAAGTATTATGCGACTGAGCACCCATTAAAAACAGAAGTTTGGAAGAAGATTGAATCACTCCCCATGTCAGAACCTAAAGTAGTGAGGCAATTGTCATATAGTGCAGCTTTATTATCTAACCCTGATGCCACTGACTCCAAATGTAAAATGGTTGATTCTACTGAACTACCCTCAGCAGCTATGGATACAATTTTGAAAGAACTATTAGACATAAAATCCTCCATTGTGTCTCTGGACAATACAGTCTCTACAACTACTACGGAAGTTCAAAGATTAAGAAATTATGTTATAAAATTTAAATCCTGTATACAGACGATGGAAAGTCGGATTACCAATATTGAATCCCGCCTCGAAAAGGCACCTGACACAGGTTAGGATATTTGGTATCTGCAGTAAAAAAATATTGATTTAGAGGACCGAAGTAGAAGGAATAATCTTAGATTTATAGGTTTTCCAGAACAAATAGAGAAAGATAATATATTAGACTTTTTGACCACTTTTATTCTAACTTTGATGAAGATCACTTGCACAGTCCCTTTAGAATTTCAGATAGCTCATTATGTTCGAACACTTGTAATGGACCACTCAACAAGACATTGACATATTCTAGCCTGCTGTTTACGACATCAACAAACCCGTCAAATTATTATGGAAACAAAAAAGCACAGTCCATATGAATACGAAAAACCTCAAGTAATCATCACAACAGATTTTTCAGCACCTACTAATCTCAAAAGGAAATAATTTTTAAATCTACGCATTAGACTAAACAAAAGGGACATACAATATGGTCTTTTGGAACCAGCCACTATGATCATAACTTTTCAAGGGAAAACCAAGGAATAATTGGATCTTCATGACTTGGAATCATTTTTGAATGATTTAGATGACAAGGACTCAGAGATGGAACATAAGACTTCTTCTCCCTCACCAATGAAAGAATGTTTCCCATAGAACACTCCAGATGATGCGGATCAAGGAGAATGGGAGACTGTTCAATGTCACTGTTCTCATGGTGGTAAACTTAAAGCCTGGAAAAAATATCAACCAAGAGATAATTCTAGATCACCCTCGAAACCTTGATCATGTTTGAAATATAAATCATATGCAATTATATTTAGTTTTTTATTCCTTAACTTATATTTTTCTTTATTTTCCATATCTCCCTCTACATGACTATATCTGTTCATGTTATTGGATATTCTATTTTATACGTGAAATGGCACTAACACACTCTGCTCTGCTCAGCTCTCCACAACACATTTGTTTACCTCCCCAGTTTAAAGTTTTAGTTGGTAAGTGTACATAATTGTCTTATCACTTTTGGTGGACAAATCATTTTGTATTGATAATTCATACAAATTATCACTTCTTATTTTAATAAATTATAAAATTTAATTTGATTTGATATTTCATTCTTAACATTCAAATAAACTGACACATTTGGAACTGTATAATTTCTTAATGTTTTCTCTTATCTTTATCTTACATTCTTTCATATCATTATAATTTGGATTGATATTGTTCTTTTAGTCTCAATATGTCAGTTTATAAGTTGAAACCCTAGAATGTTGTTTCCTTGAATGTTAATGGTTTAACACATTGTATTAAGAGAAAGAAGATAGTTAATTTTCTTGGACAACAAAAAGCAGCTATTGCCTTATTACAAGAAACTCATCTTACTGAATCATAAAGCGAAAAAATGAAGAGATTGGCTTGGTCAAGTCATACATGCTAGCATAACTCAGAGTAATTCTAATAATGATGATACTCCTATTCGTAAATGTGGGGTAGCTATTCTTTTTCATAAAAACTTACCATATAAAATTATTCAAACATGGTTAGATGATGATGATAGATATGTTTTTGTTAAAATTCATGTTAGGAATTCCTTTATGATTGTAAGCACAGTACATTCACCCAGTGATTCCAAAACAATCTTTATTTCTAAGATTAGTATATTATTGCCTTCTGTTGGATCTACACGATTAATAATCAGGGGAGATTGGAATGTTACCATAGATCCATTCATTGATAGATGGGGCAAACTGGACATTCATCATACAAATGACAGACATATCTTAAAAGATCTTAGGGAAGATTTTGCATTGCAGGAACCATGGCGTCTGCTACATCCAGACGACAGAGATTATACGTTCACATCTTGTTCACATTTAATTAGCTCTAAAATAGATTATTTTCTAACTTCATCTCCAATATTACAATCGATAACATATGCAGGAATTTTTCCATGTAGCCTTTCAGATCATGATTTAATAGACATACATATTAATATTGGATTAACACGGACTCCTAAACCTTATTGGAGATTCAATATCTCTTTATATAAAACACCTCAGGCCAAATTAAACTTATGTCAACATGTTGAACAATTTCTTGAAAAAAACAAGAATTCAGTTACAGGTACTGGTATAGTTTGGGGGCTGGCAAAGTGGTCATTAGAGGAATGATTATGAGAGACTCATATATTTTTAAAAAGCAATTGAATAGTGAAAGGATGTTATTGGAAAAGGAGGTTATATTACTCACAAATGACTATAGAAAAACCGAACCTCCTGAGATTTAAAAAAAGTTACTTTCAGCCAAATTCAAACTTAATAATTTGTCTACTTCTCATGCTGAAAAATCTCTATTTTTAATTCGTCAACGTAATTATGAAAGGGGGGAGAAAGCTGGAAGACTTCTGCATATCATTTATGCCAACAAGAATCTTCCAGCATGATACCTGCTATTAAAAACTCTTCTAATGATCTGTTCACACTACCAACTGATATACTGACACAATTTCAGACTTATTATGAAACACTTTAAACATCATTGAACTGTGAAGATTCTAAAGAGGAAGATGACTTTTTCACTAATTTAAAAATCCCAAAATTAACTCAAGAACAGAAATTAAGACTGGAAGGGCACATAACAACAGAAGAAATCACTAAAACTATTGACTGTATAGCTACAAATAAAGCTACTGGGGAGGATGGCTTTCCTATTGAATTTTATAGGATTACAAAAGCTCAAATAATTCCATTGTTACAAACTTTTTTTAACGAAGCTTTAAAAAAAAGGACATTTTTCTCCAGAATTTCTGTGAGCACGTATTACTGTAATTCTTAAACATGGCGAAGATCCATTAGAATGCGTTAGCTACAGACCTATCTCATTAATACATTCTGATATTAAAATTCTGGCAAAAATACTTGAGACTTGTTTAAATTCAGTTATTGCATCACTTATCCATTCATATCAAGTCAGCTTTGTTCCATCCTGTTCCTCTACAAACCATCTTTGAACAATTCTACACTTATCATGGCAACAACGTAATAAAACAGAAGAAAATGTTATACTGTCCCTGGATGCAGAAAAAACTTTTGATAGTGTGGAATGGGGATATCTATTTCGAACTTTGAATAGAATGGGTATTTGTACAGACTTTATTACTTTAACCAAAGGAATGTATCAATCCCGAACCGCCACGATTACCTGTAATGTTTTCACAGCTTCCTATTTTAAAATTCTTCATGTTACCAGGCAAGGATGTCCACTTTCTCAATTGTTGTTTCTTATTGCTTTAGAACCTTTAGCTATTGTGATTAGACAAAATATTAATATACAAGGTATCGCTACCCCATCGGGAGAAGTAAAAGCTTTTTATTATGCAGATGATATTTTATTAACAATATCTAACCCGGATTCTTTGGTTAAAACTATGATCACCCTTTAAAATCAATTTTTGATAGTCTCCGGTTATAAAATGAATTGGTCCAAATGTGAAGCCCTACCAATGAACAATAGTACTACACCAGCCTCACTAGGTAACTTCCCTTTTAAATAGTAATCTTCACATCTTAAATATCTTGGGATTCTACTCAATGCTGTGTTGAAGAATGTTCTGATGGATAATTTGAATCCTATTATAGATAAACTTAAACAGGATTTCATAAGATGGTCTCAATTAAAACTTTAATTATGGGGTAGAGTACATATTATTAAAATGAATACAATCTCAAAATTCAATTATGTGTTCAGCATGTTATCACTCCCAATTACTTCTAATTTCTTCAAAAGTACTTCATCTTTGATAACCCGTTTTAGCTGGGGAGAAAAAAAGCCTTACATAAGTAGTTCAAAATTACATTCATCCTCTTTGAAAGGAGGCTTAAGACTTCCACATTTGGAAAATTATTGGATAGCCCAACAGTTGTTGCATTCAACATATATGATATCCACAAATGGTAACACACCGCTATGGGTGAAATTGGAACAGTTCTTATTGAAAACTACTACTCCCAGAATATTCACAATTCTCAAATCCAATCATTTATTCTTCCCAACTAGCATGCCAAAAGGCCAATAAATTTATAAAATGTAACACCTATATTCACTTAAATGCTCTCATTTTGAATAATTCGGCAATTATTCATAAGGGTAAAGAGCTTAATTGGTTTGTCTGGAGAAATCATAAAATTAATACGCTATCGGACTTATATACACCCTAATAACTCCTTGAAATCATTTTCGCAATTGCAAGAGACATATAAACTTCCAAATTCACAGTTTACATTTTTTATCTTGATATCGTCCATTTTAAACTCTAAAATAGACTCAAGTATAGATCCTATAATACAATCATCTATTGCTCATAATATTTGCATATGGAAGAATTTCAAAGCTACAGTATCCGGTTTATATTCTATACTAATTGATAGATCCTTTTCAGATGATACATCTGAAAATTTTAAAACATGCTGGTCCACACAACTTAATATCACCTTTTCAGATAAAGACTGGGTTAGAATTTTGGAAAATTATATTCAGGATCTTCGTGATGTAAGATTAAAATGTAATTATTTTAAAATACTCCATCGTTGGCGTTGGTCACCTTCTAAACTTTATTCCGCTAAACTTAGTCCAAACTCTGACTGTGGAGATGTCATCAACCCAATTGCGATATTGTACATTTCTTATAGAAATGTCCCAAGATTCAACAATTGTGGACACAAATAGCAAAATATTTAAGAACAATATTACTTAAAATCTTGTCTCAATCTCCCCGATTGTTTTTATTACATTATACTTTTGGAATGGGTAGAGTTACTCCACAGATGTTCAGATGGTTATTTACGGCAATTAGTCTGGAAAAAGTTAATATATTACATTTTTGGAAATCTAATGTTTTACCAAAGTTACAATCCTGGATGAAGGATATGTTTGAAGTTGTGCAGTTTGAAAGAGTGATATATAAACTAAATGATAACTTAAAATAATTTGATATTATATGGGGCTCTTTCCTAGAATAGTTGTATTCTTCTTTTCCTTTTTCTGAGGATTCATTTGGAACATTTCTATTTTCAAATTATAATCGTCAAACTGGTATATAAGTTTCTTATAATTTAGTCGGTTGTCTATTTCTCTTTTTATATGTTTTGAAAAAATATATTCAAACAGGAAACCGTTTAAATGTATCTTAATAATTGTTGTGCATTTTCTTTTTATTCTTATTATTTAATACAGAATGATTACAGAAATTCTTTATTGGTGCATTTGTATTTTAACTATTTGATGTACATTTTATGCAGTTAATGAGCAATTTATGTTTAGATTTGTTTATAAAATTAATAAGAATTGAAATACAAAAAAGACCACCTCAGTGCTGATCCAATTTAGAAATGAGTTAGCGAGTCTTTAAAGAACACTACATCACAATGCAGTAATCGTACACAGCTCTACTTCCTCTCCTTTGACTTTATGCTTGTTTTGACCATGCTTAACGCTCCACTGCCTTTTGGCTAGATTTACGGTATAGTTATAGGTGCAGGGCCGCGGCGTGTGCCCTTGGAATACAAATCTATGTTTGCATTGTTTGCAGTACAAAATTACTCCTGCCTTTGTAGGTACATGTGTACAAGCAATAGAGAAAAACAAAAAAGGTCATGCTTTTTCACGTGTTACCCTCAATCGCATACAGTGTATTTCAGTCTGAAACATTGTTTGGAAACTGTTGAATCAATTAGATGGTAATTGCAATGAGAAACTGCTAGGTTGTGTACATTACCAGTTGTATGCTTCCATTACAATAAATAGAAACAGAGGTTGTGCTTTTAGGTCTATTAAGATGTATTCTTGTTACTCTTTCTAAAGAATATATTTTCATCTGCTGGTCTGAAAGGATTATCAATTGGGAAGATAAAGGTAAATAAACAGAAACCCGGGATGTAAGATTAGGAGTCCTTTTCCAGGTTCATAAACCATAAAACCTGTTAAATGTAATAGTCACGGCAAACACGCACTATCATTTAAGTATTGTGAGGATTCCGTTGTACACGTACTTAACAATGAAGAGTGAAGTTCAGAACAATACCTCATCAGGCGCACCTTCGGAAATATAATACAGAAACAGTAAAGTAGAAGAAGAGGAAGAGGGTGATAGCGAGGAGAGGAGAAGGAGAGAAAAGGACTCATTTTCTAACTTCATGAAGCATTTTATTTAAGTTTAAAAAATGTACAAGAAAGAGGAGAGGGCAGGCGGGTTGGAGAGGGAGAGAAAAGGGAGAGGAAAGGACCAATTTTCTAGCTTCAAGAAGCGTTGTATTTAACTTTGAAAAAACTTGGTACGAGTTTGAAAAAAAAGTTAAAGTACGGCACAAAATGGGCTTTGCAGGACAAAACTCCAGGAAATGTATTTTTGTGCATTGATGCCATAAGGTTTTTTGCAGGACATACATTTTTAATGTGGAAAATACAAATATGCCAACTTCGTGAAACGTTGCCAGCAAACTTTTATTTCACACAAGGCTTGTTTTAATCTTCCAACCTCCTGTGTTCAAACAATAAATATCTGTAGTAATTTCAGCATTCTTAATTTAGGCTATGCTTTACAAATCAAAGGTAGTAAAATCATTTGTGTTGAGCTGTAGTCTAAATTCCAGCAATGAGAGTTCCAACTTTCGGAAGTCGCCGATTATTTGTATAATTAAATTCTGTATTTTTTAGCACCTCCTACGTAAAACTCCTTATAGAAGGAAGACAAGCAGCATGAAGTACACCATACTTCTAATTACTATTGTTGTTATTTTTGTCATTAGCCCGGCTTTTGAGAAATCATTACGTTATAAGAACCTATTTGCAACACCACACACAACCTTCATGTGTTCCCTATGAACCTTTATGCTTGCAGGTGATTTAACATGGAAGTTTGAGCCCTTAATACCTCCATCGTTCTCTAGGGTAGCAAATCAATCATTCTTTTTAATTGGACGCAATGAAAGGCTCGCTAGTTCAGCTATGCCCTATAAGAAAGGTGCCTGTTTTCAGTGTCTAACTACATTTCCCATCATTCACAGCGTTCTGCTCTTTCATACTTTCCTACTGCTTAAATGCTGGCTGAGCTATAAAATACTTCTCACACAATCTACTCTACTGGAAAGCATGGAACTGAAATCTTCAATTTTGCCATCTAGAGGTTGTGATCATTCATCTAAAATCAACTGCTCCCTCTAGACATTTTACTAAGCTCATAGTGGCGGGTGAAATGTAAACGTTCATGAAGCCAATGAATGAAGGGAGTTGCTCTTACTTTATTCTGAGCATTTTTGGTGGATTCACACCAAAATGTTTTTAAATGTGGTCATTGAGTGTATCTCACAACATAATAACTCTTGGCAAAAAGAAAGCCTTTTTCTAATATTTCCATGAAAGAAGATAGGAAAGGCTCTAGGTTTTACAGGCAGCTCCAATAATTTAGCTATGCATTTTGACACAGACACCTGCCATTTTTCACTACATCTCTATATCTTATCTTCCACTTTTCACCTCTTTTGCCCCTTCCAAGTTTGTTTTACAAACATGTATTGGTACTAGGAAAGAACGGCAAAATTGTAGAATCAACACATCTCACAATTATTAGTGTACACAAGAAAATGGATACACAGATGTCATGAAATATCAGTGATATCAACAAATGCCCTTTTTCCCCAAGGAAACAGCAGTAGCAACTGTGCCTCCACTCATCATTATTGATCACTCAATTGTCAACAGTACGTATATTATGAAAACAATAATTTGTCCTCAGTAATCTGTTGACAGTTTCTGAAATAGACACTTTTGTTTCACTTTGTCATTTTATGATGCAAAAGTGATGTAAACTTACAAAATACAATTATATTTAGTAAATTTGCACCGCATTTGCATAAAAAAATGATACAAATGCAGTGCAAACAAGTATAAACATGGCCTAAATCCCTCAGATGACCACAACCGTATTCTGTGATGTTCAGAATTTATATGTGGCAACCTTATGTCAAGGGTAATTTAATGTCTAGGAAATGGATTTCCGGTATGTGCCAATTAGGGTAACATATGGTTCAGCCACCACAATGCCTAGAATATCCATAATATGCCAGCAATCACATCTGTCCAGGCCATTATAATGTCTAGTGTACCCACAATATGTTAAGAATTGCTCACATATGCTCAGGCACTCATAATGAGAAAAACGCCTTCAATGTGCCCAAGGAAGACAGCTTACATCAGGGACCTCAGTAAACCCATAAATAGTCACACTAAATTAAAAAGAGGCATCTTAATCATGGCCACTAAAATGCCTAGAAAGCTCAACGTATGTGTGAGGATCCTTATGCCAGAAGAGCGTTATTAAACTGTGAATTGATGGGAACACTGTTAGAGACCGATGGCAGCACTGCATTGTTCTGCCCTCTAAAATAACTCTGTGCAATCATGTCACTGAGCCAACTAGATTACTGTATCTGGCCCCACAGTGTAAATGATAGCAGAGTGGCTACAATTCATGGCCAACTACACGCTGTTTTCTAGACATTCTGTGGTTATTAGCCATGTATTCAAGCTTCTTGGATGTCAATCACAGTTACTTGACAGAGCATAGCTTATTCCAATGTTTTTTTGGTGTGGAGGTTGGACTGAAGAAGATGATGTTGTTATGTGGGAACCGATGTGTCTGGGCAACAGTAAGTTATTTATGCAGAGGTGTTGGTGAGTAGGGATGGGACAGTTAGTGTGAATGTGCATCTATATGCATGTGCTTGTGTGTATGCATGTGTGTGCAGGTATCTGTGTGCATGTTTGAGTGCATAAGTACAGGTTTCTGTGTGATGTACTTATGTGTTTGCAACTGTGTGAGGTGTCACCCTCTAGCACCTAGTGGTACACTGAGGAAATCCGGTTTTACCACCTCCTGCGTTCGATGGCCGCTCCCTGCCATCCAGTGTTCACCAAATGTCCATTTCAACCCCATGATACCTAGCAGTAAACCGTCGCCCTACATCTGGTGACCAATCAACCCACTACCTTAAAAAGAGGTAAAAGGAAGCCAGAGAAATAGATCTGTCTCCTCTAAACTGCCAGCTCCCTCTCCCGTGATAGAAGCAGAACAAGATACAGCTCATGTACTGTCAACACCTCAAATACCCCCTGTGTAAACTATACCTCAAGATAAGAAGTTCTAGAGAAAATCATCAACCTACTGGTGTGAAAAGCTGTTCCCAAACATACACTCCAACACTCCTCAGATGCTACACATAAAAACTTCTAATGTTCTCCAAGCAAAGTTTGTCTCCCCTCTGCAGACACAAACACAGCATGCATCCATCACTTCTTTGGCCTGTGCATGTTGGAATGGTGCATTCTCTGCTGATAGAAATTAAACTCCTAGCTGTGGAGAGACAAGGGAGTGATAAAAGGGGAGACAATTCTGCAACAGAAACAGATGAAGAGGCAGTGGAGAGAACTGATAAAGGAAGAACCATTGAAGAGGAGATTTGTAGTATGAAAATTATTCCGAAAAAGATGGAGGTGTAAGTACATGAGTCCACAAATTTCTAAGATTGCATTAAAACAGTGAAAGACCTCATAACTGAGCTGAACACAAGAGAGAGCAAGAAAAAAAAGAGAAAGACAGAGAGATGGGAGAGAAGAGATTTAGAATGTTGTCTGGCACAGTGCTTTGCATCAAGTCCCTACTGGTTGAACCACTTGATAAGGAGTATATGTTAACAGCAGGTAATCACAGGACTGAAGCCTAAGACTTACCAGTGTAGGTCTACTTGTGAGAGACTCGCAAATGAGCCTGGGTGAGAACAGATGGCAGCAACAAGAACACTCTGTGAGCTTGAGCACAATCCTTCAAATGGTATTGGTTGCACTGATCCTTTTAAGAAGAAAACAAAGTAATTGAGAAACAGTTTTATTAGTTTACCACACAACTCTGCCACCACAGGTAGTCTAAGCCAAGCAAAATCCAAGGAAAAGCCAGTCTATAGCGAGTTTTGTTTCCAACCCTATCGTTCCTCAGTGTAAACCTTCAAAAAGCCTATGTTTAGTATCCTGCCATTGCAAGAGTAGTCAGTAGCAGCAAATAACCAACACCACATCAAAGTAAACCATATCGTTTGGCGCAAGTATTGTGTCAAACATATAGGTTACCAAATATTGAGTGCCTATAGTTATAATGGAAAGTACAAAAACATTGGAAAAAACATTTCGTTTACGTTAATATTGTTAAAAAATGGACAAAATACCTTTTTTTTAAAAATAGAGTTTAAAGTAAAATATTTTAGATATTTTATTTTAATATATAAATGTAATATAATGCAAATCAAATATAATCCACTAATATTTTTTACTATACAAAAATATATACTTATATAAACACAAACAAATATGTTTGTATATATATACTTATTTCAGGACTCTGTGTTACCCCGATAAGAAATAAATTTAATGAACTGAATTGGCTCTTTCTCCATACGATGTTATTTCAATAATTGGGATCTGACTCACGGGATGGTGCAGCCGTCAGATGGTTATGGTTCCATCTGTTGAAGATCATATATATATATATATATATATATATATATATATATATATATATATATATATATATAAAAGACAAAACGTTGCTAGACGGCCGAGGCTGCTGTTTCAGTAGCGGTCCGGGCGTGGACCTAGCCATCCACTACTTATTTCCAAAATACTTCTGATACCATACAGAGAGTACCCGGACACCAAATGGAAGTCCAAAATGTTTATTCACCAATGCTTCCTCCCAATACAACGCGTTTCAGCCGTAACCTTGCTCACGTACTAGTTAAAAGTGTATTACATGCAAACTATATACCTCAACCAAGCTAGACATAAAAGAAAGACTATCAAAATGGATGTTTGTCCTCCACTATACAGATGATGGCGCCATCTTGGAGTGCCTAAGAATGATTCATACAACAATGCTAAGATGATCTCATGGTCCCAAATCCATCCACAATAATTCTTCCATTATACGTCAATTAAATATCCTCATTTCAATATTTACATTAAATATTTTAAATATTTTAAATATTTTACATATTTCAAATAATTTAAATGTTTTAAATATTAAATATTAAATATTGTTAATAATCAGAGAAATCAATAGTATAAAAGCATAATCCAAGTTAAATATCATTCTTTTTAATAAGCATAAGATAGTCATTGATGTACACTTATTCCTTACTGTCCCTTTGTTACTGGTATATGTTTATGTGTCCATGTGTTACTTCATACCTACGTGTGAGTATACCCCAACTGTGTTACATCTTATCACACAATGTGCCATAAAACCCAAATAACATAAATAAAGTACACATTGAAATATATGATATCAAATCAGTATCCAGCAAAACAATTAACCCAAATGTACATTCATCTCCTCACTAGAGTTCAAACCCCCAGGGCTCAGGGTCTTGAGGCTAATGATCATTTTGGATTCCAAGACCCTCATCCTTTTCTCTCTATTGCCTCCCCTCATGGTGGATTTGATCTGGTCCATAACTGCAAAACTCAACAACCTCTCATCTCCATTATGTGTTTCATGGAAATGCCTAGCCACTGGGTAAGTTCGATCACACTTACGAATCGCTCGAACGTGTTCCAGAACCCTCTTTCTGGCCTTATGTATTGTACTGCCCACTTACAATTTCCCACATGGGCACATCAGGTAATAGACACAAAAATCTGTATTGCAATTGAAATGTCCTCGAATTTGGTGGGTCCAATGTCCATTGTCCCCTCGCACTTCAAAACAATTATTGCTGTATTTGCATGCTTTGCACCATCTACAACAAAAGAAGCCCGCAGGAAGGTCTATAGGCCCCACTCTAACACTGTCAATAGTTACTCTATTGTGGCTGAGATCCTCTCTTAGTGATCTACTTTTTCAAAAAGTAATCGAAGATGCATTGGGGATGACATTACTTAAAATAGAATCCGTCTGCAATATGTGCCAACTCCTATTCAAAATCTTTCTTAAGGCTTGTGACTGGTTAGAATATGCTGTAATAAATCTCATCTTCTGCTCACTTACATCAGATTCCATCATCGGGTATATCAGACTCTCTCTCTTTATGTTATCAGCTTTACTTTGAGCTTGCAGGATAGTTTTACTACTATACCCTCTCTCTTGAAAGCGTAACAGCATATTATTGCTTTCTTTCTGATAATCCTCCTAGGTATTGCATATCCTACGAGCTCTCAAAAATTCCCCGAAGGGGATGCTGGCAATAAGGTTTGGTGGATGGGCACTATACGCATTCAATATGCTTTTACCAGCCGTGGATTTTCTATGGAGTTTAGTTTTTAATGACTGTTCATGAGTCATCACCTCTACATCCAAAAAAGGAATCTGTTGCTTACTGCACTGTGCGCTCAAATGTAGATTGTAGTCATTTCTATTAAGAGAGGCTACAAAACTTTTTGCCGATTTCTCATCACCTTTCCAAATCACAAAGATGTCATCTATTTAGCGACACCATAGAATAATCCTTTCATCATAGTCTAGTAAACTTGCGGATATCTGCTCCTCCCACCAGCCCATCACCAAGTTTGCATAACTCAGTGCAAAACAAGTCCCCATAGCTGTACCCTGCATTTGTCTGTACAGCTTATCATCAAAGAGGAAGAAATTGTTGCTGAGACAGAAGCTAATCATGTCACATATCATCTCTGTATGCATCAGAAAGGAGAGCGATCTTGCCCTCAAAAAATGTCGGATTGATGCCAGTCCCAAATCATATTGAATACATGTATAAAGGCTGGTAACATCCATAGTTAGAAGGAGGTAATCATCTTCCCATTGAATTCCATCAATTATCCTCAAAAACTGCATAGTATCTTTTATGTAAGATGGAAGACTCTCAACAAAAGGTCTCAGAAAGTAATCAATGTACATAGAAGTGTTCCTCAAAAGGGACCCGATAGCAGAAACAATCAGTCTCCCTGGAGGACTGACACTGCTCTTATGTATTTTAGGTAATAGGTACAAAATGGGTATTACTGGTGAATCACATTTTAGGAAATGATACTGCTCCCAATTGAGTAACCCTTTATGCCTCCAATCTAACAACATTTCAAAATATTGAGTATTGGAATTTTTAACATCCATCAGATTTACCAGTGTATAACAGGTATGATCACTGACCTGTCTCAATCCTTCTGCTAGATAAGCATCCTTATCCAAAACAACAACATTTCTCCCTTTGTCTGAATGCCTAATTACAATACTGCCATCATCTTTCAAACCTTTTAGTGCCTCAGTTTGTGCCTTGGTCAGATTCTGTTGTCCATTATTTTTCACTTGATATCTCACTTTTTTCAATTGCTTAATGACATCTCTTTCAAAAGCATCAATCACCTCACAATGTATGGCAGGTAAGAATATTGATTTCGGTTTAAACGTAGTAGGACAAGGGCAATCCAGATCAATGCCCAGGTCCACTAGGTTTAAAATAGGATCCTCATGAGCTTCAATGCCATCATGTAAACATGAAAGCATGTGCAATACCTCCACATCAGAAATGGTTAGTGTACTAACATTGTATTTATGACCTCCTAACACCTCTGAAATAACTTTTGTATGAAACCATTTCTTTAATTTCAGTTTCCTGACCAGATGGAAAAGATCAATCCTTGTCTGTACATAATCAAAATCAGTCCTAGGGCAGAATGATAAACCTAGTGCCAAGAGGCTCGTCTCTTGTTCAGTTAATGTCCTCTTTGATAAATTTACTCCCGTTCTCACATCACTTTCCGGGCTCTGGGTATTACACCTGTTTGTCTGAGCTCTTCTTTTCCTTGCCCGTATCTTTGCTGCCCGGTTCCTCTCCATCTGCCTCTTGCACCCCGTCCCCTGCCCTGTTGTGGAAATATTTATTTTCTTTGGTCTGTCCTTCCCTGGCTCAAGAGGCGAAATTGTTTTAAAAAATTAGACCTGCTTGCATTATTATCCACCACCGGTCCTTTCGCCAAAAGGGAATCAGATATATCAGACTGGTTCCCGTCTGAAACATCACTTTCTTCCACCTCTGACGTGAAGTCCCTGTTGTTGTTATCCGCTGATAATTCCTTTTCATTTTCCATATACATATGATCATATTTGCGATGAAAAGTTAAAATCCTGCCCAATTGATAGTCTTTAAAATCTCGTAGGAACTTGTGTTGTTTTTTGGATATAATGTCTCCTTCAAAACTACTTAATTTTTTCTCCAAGTTCTTATTGAATTCCTCTATTGCATCCTCTGAAGTAAGCGACACAATCTCTGCAGACACTTTCTCAATTTCCTCCAGAATCTTCTTCCTATCCTTTATTGCATATTTTATTAAATCTTCATCATATTCAATGAGCTAATTTTTGAATTTTCTGCCCACTCCTCAAGCAAATCAGGGTCAGGATCTTCATATGTGTGTATGGTATATATTCTCAGACCTCTCAGTACTCTTTCCACATCAATATACTTTTGTAGAGATTCTATCTCCCACCATTTGAAAATCTCCTTTCTAGACAGTTTCTCCAGAGTAATTGCAACTTAAGTTCTGAGCCACCATTCGTGTGGTTATCCATTCTTCCCTTTGTGTCTGTCATATGGGCAGAAAAGAGTTTGCTGGACTTCTCTTTCCGTCTAACCTCCAGGGAGGAAGCCATATTGGTGATAAAGGCAATGGACCACCAAATGTGGACCCACACCTATGTATGGTTCACTCTACCACCACAGGTTTACCTCAGTATAATGTAGTACAATCGTAGAGAAAATCATTCACTGGAAACTGCCAAGTAATTATTTATTTATTTCTATCTCAAACCCCCTCTCATTCAGTTTGAAAACAATTTCTTTCCATTGATTAATTAACCTTCGAAAATAGGGGCAGATAGAATTATGCTTGGAAAATGGCTGGAGAGAGATGAGGCAACACATAGTACAGGAAAAAGTTCCTGAAAAAACAGGCCTTATAATTCTTCATTCAAAATACATCTCATGGGCCGCTTTTTGTTGTTTCCTAACAGCCAATGTGCTGGGTGCCTCTCACAATGTTATATCCGGATTCCAAACAAATGCAAAGCACACATAAAATGTCTCAGCCCTCTTGTGTTACTTCTATGCTGGCAAATGAAACAGAAAAACACGTATTCTCGAAGACTTCCATTTTGTATTTCAAACCCTGGGGGTTTGAACTGTAGTGAGGAGATGAATGTACATTTGGGTTAATTGTTTTTGCTGGATACTGATTTGATATCATATATTTCAATGTGTATTTTATTTATGTTATTTGGGTTTTATGGCACATTGTGTGATAAGATGTAACACAGTTGGTGTATACTCACACGTTGGGATGAAGTAACACATGGACACATAAACATATACCAGTAACAAAGGGACAGTAAGGAATAAGTGTACATCAATGACTATCTTATGCTTATTAACAGAATGATATTTAACTTGGATTATGCTTTTATACTATTGATTTCTCTGATTATTAACAATATTTAATATTTAATATTTAAAACATTTAAATTATTTGAAATATGTAAAATATTTAAAATATTTAAAATATTTAATGTAAATATTGAAATGAGGATATTTAATTGATGTATAATGGAAGAATTATTGTGGATGGATTTGGGACCATGAGATCATCTTAGCATTGTTGTATGGATCATTCTTAGGCACTCCAAGATGGCGCCTTCATCTGTATAGTGTAGGACAAACATCCATTTTGATAGTCTTTCTTTTATGTCTAGCTTGGTTGAGGTATATAGTTTGTATGTAATACACTTTTAACTAGTACGTGAGCAAGGCTACGGCTGAAACGCGTTGTATTGGGAGGAAGCATTGGTGAATAAACATTTTGGACTTCCATTTGGTGTCCGGGTACTCTCTGTATGGTATCACGAGTATTTTGGAAATACACACATATATATATATATATATGTATATATATATATATATGTATATACATAGTGTAACATAATTAATAAAATAATGTATTTTACATTACATTAAAGGTTTGTATGTTACATTTATTTATATGAATATATATGTATACATATCTATATAGCGCAGTATTTCAGATTCACTACATTTTAAATGTATTATTATGAAAATATTTATGTTTATATATATATATATATATTACATGTAAAAAATGTGTATTCATTATGTTACACTATGTATATGTGTATACATATATATATATATAAATATATATATATATATGTATATATATATATATATATATTCACTATAGCAATGCTCACAGCTGGGCTCCTGGAGGCCCGAGAGAGGTGGTGCGTAGAGAACCGGCAGAGCACTCCGGTTAAAAATAGAAACAATGAAGAAGCTTCCAAGGAAGAACGCACACTCGGGAAATCCCAGAACTCAAATAGAGTAATTTATTTCACACACTACGCGTTTCGGCTGTCTAGCAGCCTTGATCACGTGCCGTGAAGACCTAATCACCATTGGTGCTTTTGTGTCGCTTCAGCACTGCGGCCTATACAATCCACTTTCTCGACATACCGTAAAAAGGAGGACTGCACTCCGGATGCAATAATAAAGCATTTAATGCTGGAGCAAGTTACAGGAACGTGTTTCGGCCCTAGATGCCTTTCTCAACCTGTGAGGCGCCATATTGCCTCTCCCCTTCATTTATCACATGTTTACAATCTCCACCAATCACTGCCGTGTTTAGAAAGTTCAAGAAGGGTATCCCTATCATCTATTCCCTGATTGGTTTAGCAATAGTTGCATGTTTGAAAGAAATAGTGAAAATGCTATATTATCTTTACCAATCACTAATAATCATGGTTATTAATCAAAATCATTGCCCCAACAATAAATTCATTTTCTGTTTGCCTCTCAATAGTTTTCCTTTAACAATTCAACTTTACGCGATAATATAATCTCAAATCCAAAAACAGAAAAGATTCATCCGTTCATACACAATCATACTGCGCAAATCGTACATACTACTTTTTTAACAATCAAAGGGAATATATTTGGTTACACCTGTAATCAGGCCTTACTGGGTAGAATATCTTAGCTTCTTTGCTACTCTCAACTCAAATCTTCTTAACGTCTATCTGTGAAAAACATACACTGTGATTACCCTCTAACCAATAAAATATTTAGAATGATTCATACTAAAAAGACTTCAATACTGCTCTTAACGGAAATTGAGCATTTCATTAGAAGTGCGGTTAGTTGTTCTGTCATGGCATCGTCATATACATGCATTTCCTCTCCTGCATTCATCCCAGCTGGTTCTTTACTATCAGGTAATATGATATATCTGGATTCCATTATTCTGAGATCTCTTTCTCTATTCCCTTCTCCTATATTGTTTTTTATCCCACCAATCACAAAATACTTATATCATTTAATCTTCCTTCATGTATCTAATTCATATGTATTGTTACTGGGTAAGTAGTTTCTCTATTTTTGATCGCTCGCAAATGTTATAGAATCCATTTCTGAACGTGTAGGGTAGTGCTTTTAACATATCATTTCAAACAAATTAATCTCAAGGCATACACTACATGGTCACTCTTGCATTTATATGTGCCATTGATCCTATGCATGATCTTCCCATCTATTGAAATTTCTTTTACACTCTCTCCTTTTTTGCAAGCTTTACATCTAGTGCATATTTGGAATCCCTCTCCTCTCATCAGCCACGTCCCTCTTTTTGTCATTCTCACATTACTTCCGACCTCCTTATCTCTAGTAGATACTCCTTTTCTACATGTGATCCTGGGTCTCTATGATAGTTTGTTCCCTATTATGGGATAATTGGTCAAAAGCTGCCAGTGTTTGTTGAGAATAACTCTTATCTTTGAATGTGCTGAATTGTACGTAGTGATAAACCTTTGGCTATTGGGATTTTTCACCATTTTGAAGGGTTTCCTAAAACTTAGATCCTCTTTCTTCAGTGTCATTCCTCTCTGTAACCTCTGTCTCTTAATCTTGCCACCATTTTATCCTTCTCGGTGGAGAAATCATCATATGTTCTACATATTCGTTTTGTTCTCAAGAGTTCTCCAAATAGGATACTATCCACTAAAGAGGTCAGATAGAAACTGGAGGCATGGAGAATACTGTTGCCTGCTGTAGGTTTCCTATACATTCCTGTTTCCTGCATCTGTCCCACTACCTTCACCTTCACATCTAAAAACTCCATTTCACGTTCACTCATTTTGCTAGTAAATTTAAGATTCAGATAATTATGGTTCAGATCTGTCACAAATTCATCTACACTTCTTTTGTCACCCTTCCAAATAACAAAAATATAATCTATATATCGCAGCCACAGAATAATATATGGCTGCCATATATCCAAGGGCGGACAGCTGAGAATCTGCTCCTCCCACCAGCTCATCTGCAAATTCACATAGCTTGGGGCGAAGCAGGTCCCAATCGTTGTCCCTTGTCTCTGTTCATAAATGTGATTATTAGAAAAGAAAATATTGTGCTTCAGGCACCATTTCATCATGATCAATGGCATTTTGCTGTGTTAAAAAAAACTTGATCGGTCTGGCTCTTAAGAAATATTCTGTTGCCCTCAAGCCGTCCTGATGTCTAATACTCGTATACAGGGATGCCACATTGAGGGTGAGGAGAAGGTATCCCTCTTCCCATGGCATGTCAAAAATGCATTTCAGAAAATCAGTGCTGTCTTTAAGGTATGATGTAAGTGTCTGCACAAAAGGTCTTATAAAAAAGTCAATGAACTTAGACACATTTTCAAAAAAGCTTACTTGCGCAGCTATTATTGGTCTACCAGGTAGCGTGGTAGCATCCTTGTGTATTTTTGGAATCAGATTAAAAAAAGGTAACTTTGGAGTGTCATTCCTAAGAAAACTATATTCTTCCGAGCTCAACAATCCAGTCTCCCTCCAACTTATCAACAATAAGATGAACTCTTTCATTATCGCTACATATTGCGAATAAGTGACTTCTATGTAGCATTCCTTGTCTCTCAATTTCCTGTTTTTTATCCATGTTTGTATCATGATATTTTATTTCCAATATTTGTGTCTCTGGACGTTTACCGCTTGATATTTTGGCCAAACACCCAATTAATAAAATCAACTGTGACGCTAGATCTGAAATATCACAAAGCAATGACTATTACAGAGCATGCAAGAAAAGACTATGCTGTTGAAGTCTAAAGTTACCCAGAAACCACTAAGCACGAAGTACCTGCATTTTGCCCCAAGTCATATCAATAGAGAAATCCATATAACCTAGTCTGATTTAAAATTGAGACACTGGTGGTAAAAGAAGAAAAAGACAGGACCTGGTTCATGATCCAAGAAACCTTCTCATATGAAATATTCTGTCAGTGTTGGGACAGGAAGCATATGTGGTCACGCAGAATAAGATAATTTCCTGTTTGAAGGGATGGATCACCTAAGAGAACAACTTAAAATCCATAAAAACCTGCAAGATGAATGCAAGCTTTATTGTGTCACTGTCCATTGTCAAAATAACATTATTATGTGCCCCCTTTGTATTAATTAAAAAGACTCTTGAAAACTAGCCTCCTATTGCACAATCATCATTTAATGGTATGCAGCGCAGAGAAAAACATAAAAATTAATAGCTTAGATCAAAAGTCAACAATAACAAGGAGTGCAATTAGGATTTACACCCTAGGACTGGTTGAAACTTAAATTATGGTGAAATCATTTGATTAATTTTGGGAATTTCGAATTATGGGGGTCATTACGACCCTGGCGGTCAGTGGTAAAGCGGCAGTAAGACCGCAAACAGGCCGGTGAAAAAAAAATTAGAATTATGACAGCCGCGGTCATCCACCACTTCACCATTCCGACCGCCATGGCGGTGAATACCGCTGGGCTGGAGATTGTGGTCTCCAGCCCGGCGGTCATCACTAGACCGCCGACGGTATCAGGACCCTGCATACTGCCATGGATCTCCGGTGGTTGGGAACCACCATGAGATCCATGGCGGTAGGCACTATCAGTGCCAGGCAATTCTTTCCCTGGCACTGATAGGGGTCTCCCCCACCCCCTGATACCCCCCAGGAATCATCTCCCCACACTTCCCACCCCCCTGCCACCCCCAAAGGTGGCACAACCCCCCTCCCCACCCCGACCCCAAACATGCACATATACACAGCCCTACACGCACAAACCCCCAACATGCACATATACACACCCCTACACGCACACATACACCCCAACAACACATACCCACACACATACAAACAGACATGCCCACCGTCCGACCCGCACACATTTCCCATACACACAGCACCCCTTTGCATACATACACTCACTCACTCACCCCCTCTACACTCTCACACGCACAGCCCCATGCACACACACAACACCCCACACCCTCTTCCCTATGGGACGATCAACTTACCTTGTCCGTTGATCCTCTGGGAGGGGACGGGATCCATGGGGGCAGCTCCGCCACCAGAACACCATCACTAGAACACCGCCACACCGAATCATGGGCCGTGATTCAGTGGGCGGTGTTCTGTTGACGTGGTGGTGGAGGTTTCCCGCCGTCCGCCAGTATGGCTGCTGCCAGCTTTCTGTATGAAAAAGGACGGCGGCCTGCCAGCGGTCATAATACGCGGCGCGGAAGACCACTGGCGGTCTTCAGCACGGTGGTACCTCGGCGGACTTGCGAAAAGACCGCTGAGGTCGTAATGAACCCCTATGTCACATAAAATTCCTGAAATTATGCCATTATGCCTCTTTATATAATTAAGTACCATTTGATGTAAAACAAATTACCACAAATGCACTATTTGCAATGCATATTTACCACAAACCCATAGAAACAACAGAATGCAAGCAGCTTTTCACAGTACTATTTTTTTGCACTTTTTTAGCGTGAAATGCACCCTTGCATCAAAAATGCAAGAATGTATTCCTGCTCAAATATAGCACTAAATGACAGATTTGCAATTAGTATAATTGCTCGCAAAATTTTGTTGAAATCACACGCAATTATATGAAAGCAAATTATGCAAATTTTCTACACCTCTAATTTACATGGCCATGTGGACAAAAGCCACCCATACAGTACTAGCCATCAACTCCATATACTTTAATTGCACTATCATGTAAATGCTTTGGACGATTAGAAGGCATAAAGGGGCATATTTATAGGCTCCTAGCGCCACCTTGCACCACATTAATGTCATTATTTTGACGTTAATGTGGCCCAACGAGGCCCAAATCCTTGTGCCTTATTTACAGGGTGGCGCAATGCTTGCATTGTGCCACTCTGTAACCCTTTGCTCTACATTATGCCTGTGCCAGGCATAATGTATGCAAAGGGGCGTTCCCCTGTTTGGGGAGCCAGAAAAATGGCCAATATTTTGGTGCTACATCTGCAGAGTACATCAATAGTGTCATAAAAAATGACACTATTGCCCCCTACCTTACACCATGGTGTGCCATATTTAAAATACGGCGCACACATGGTAGCAGTAGGTGGGTGCTATGGGGCGCAGGGAGTGCAGCGCCACTTTCCATAAATCTGCCCCAAAGTTTTATGTATTCCCTTTCCCATATCTTCCAGCCCATGTCATATTGTTAAAATATTTCCTCACACACGCCTAAGTATATTGAGACCAACCAGGGGCGGCCCCTCCGCTATGGCAGAGGAGCGACACCCCGCTGCTGAAAGTTGAATAATAAAATTATAGTAATGCTGCGCCAGCATCCTCTGTGTCAGCAGGTGGAAGAGGAGTGTTATGTGCACTTCTAAGTGCACATGTCAGTTTAGCTAACCGTCTGAGGCTGGCCAAAATGACATGCACACTTAGAACATTCCACCCAGTTTGCCCAGCCGGGTGGAGACTAAGGGGGTCATGGGTCATTATGATCCCCGGCTGTTCAGACCGCCATGACGGCGGTGGGTGAAAAGACCGCCACCGGCATGGCAGTCTGAACTGCCATATAAAGAACACAGTGAGGGCCGCCCACCGCCAGGCTGCCTCCGACAGGCAGCCTGATGGTGGAGGGAATCATTATCTGACAGGGCAGCGCTGCTGCTCCTCAGATAATGATCCCTTCTGCCACCAGCCTTTCCCTGGCGGGTTCATCCGCCGGGTAAAGACTGGCGGAAGGGGTGCTCCGGGGCTCCCCTGGGGGCCCCTCCACTGCCCATGCAATTTGCATGGGCAATGCAGGGGCCCCTCTGCAGAGCCCCATTGCGCAGGTCACTGCACGATTTACAGGCAGTGATCTGCGCGACGGGTGCAGATGCACCCACCGCACAGAGGCATTAATGGCGGCTCCTTGTGGAGCCGCCCACAATGTTCCAGCCATGCATTCTGTTCTGCTGGGCTGGCGGGAGGAAAGAATGTTTCTGCCCACCGGCCCAGCAGAATGTTCTTTATGCGGCCGGCGAGGTCCCAGGGGGGCTGACGGTCAGTTAAATGACCGCCAGCATGAACACGGCGGTTTCGACCGCTGTGTTCATAATGAGGGCCTAAGTCCAGTCTCTCATTCCCTCCCTGAGCGGCATTTCAGCCCACTCAGGCCAATCGCGCCACTTCTCTCATGCTAGGTAGCAGCATGAGAGAAGTGTTGGGATTGGGTGGGGAGGGAAGGAAGAAGATGTGAAGAACGAGATGGCGGAGCGGCAGAACACCGAGATGGCAGGTACATTTTTTTTTATTATTGCACCCTCTACTCCGTGCACTGCCCCGTGGCCCCCCAACCCTTCCTGGCAGCAGCTGCTACTCAGACCAACCTCAGCTGAACTACAAGAAACTAACCTAACAGAATCAAAGCCTTGGAGATACTGTCACAAACACAGGCAGTACTTTCCAGTCCCAGGTTAGATGAAGCAAGACTATGCTGTATAACACTCCATTGTCTCTTGATTTATTTCGTAAGTCCTCAGTTATGAGCTCCTCATAACTACATTACTATTACCCACACCCAATAAATAATTATACCCTGGGGATTGTTATTTATCTGAAGCTATAAATAATATCAACTATGAGTTTTTCCCTCGATACCGCATGCAGGTTCTGCATTTCACCACATCAAAACATGCATGTACCTTTATTTGTCTGATCTCATAAATGTATGCATGAAATCCGGATTTTTCCCACATACTCATTTTCGACCACACTTGAAACCAACGGTTTGCACCGAAAGGTGTCGAGATTTTACAAGTCTCTCTTAAGTGAGGCCTTAATCTATTCTTCTGTAGGAGTTTATATCATTGCTACATTGTCACTGTCACTTTCACTGCCCTAATTATGTTTTGCTTTACAAGATGTACGTGCATATCCTTAAAATGAGTTTTTAATTATGCTGTTCAACCGCTAGCAGCTGAAGCGTGATAACTAAAAAATAGCCCAGCATATTTAAAGATTAAAAATAATAAAACATGCACCACTTCAGTAATTTCTACCCCTCGTAATTGGGTCAATGGTGCCCTTGCATGTGTGACAACACATAATTGTGGCATTTCCTCGAAGAAGTGGAACACTAACAGAAAGCAGATGTGTGCCGCCCTCCACATTCATGCAGAATGTTTATGAGGCAGCAGTCTCTAGAAATTAAAAGCTGTTTTGGTAATTAAAATGTTTTTTGCTTCTGTATTAACAACACTCACAGAAGACATCCTGCGTATCTTCCTTTTGTCTGCCTTCAGGCAATCATTGACTCCCCTACCGTGTTTGCTTGTAAGAGTATATTTGCACACAGGACATCCAACAATAGCACAGACAGTAATTAAGTTGAATTGAAAAGCACGCACCACTAACTGAACTTTCTATTTAAATTTGACTAATGTGTGTTTCTATTAATTCTCTTAAAATAGAACTCTTGTCCAAGGATAAATTTGTAACTGCCAGGGCCCAAGATATTTCTTAGGAGGCCACTGCAGCTTTCAGCACCCACTCTCCTTGCAGCACTGTCAAATGCCACTGCGAATCATACCTACTTACCATCACACTTCTGAAAATGAGACAGGATGGACTTGTCCTGGCTATCCACAGTTATGAGAATGACTTGGAGTAGGTGGTGCTATTTTAATGTATTTTGTATTGTTAAATCATTTACTACTGTTTAAAAATGGACATACATCACCACCATATGGTTGACTATCAGAAACGTGTGCCGGCATCAAGAAATAAGAGTTGATTTGGAGCACTGGCAAGCACTGTTGCAAATTAAGCACTGGTTGGTTTTTACTTTGCAGAGATTAAAGAATAAATTGACCCTCCTGTAGGTCAGAGCCATTGCCTGTTCAGTCCTGCTTGAGTGCACAGCCTACCAGGCTACCTTATGAGAATGTCATTACAATGTACATATTCTTTTAGAGTGCTGAATATATCTGAAACTGCACAATTAATCTCTCCTAACCACTAAGATTCTCATTACATGTCACCTGTTCAAAGTGTGGGGGGGGGGTACTGCCAGTGGTGGTTTCTTTACGAGAGTGAGGGAGCATAGCCCCCTCAACCCTCAATCACTTCCGCCCCACACCTGGTGCGAGCCACTCAGGAAAAAATAAAGTGGCTATTTTTTTTTTTTTTACCCATGTTTGCACTGCAGCAGCAAGCCTACCCCGGCCCATAGACGCAAAACCCTATTTTGTAGCTAGGGTTTTGCATCAAAAGGCAAGGCTGGTTGCATGGGAACGCCCATGTACTACCCACTGTGCCATTTGCACTAAGTAACTCAAAGCAGTGCTTCACACTGTTTGTGTTACTTTTAGGGTACTTTTCAGAGCTAATGAGTTTTTCAATGGAAAGTAAGTAGGTAAAATGATTTTGAGTCAATTTGCTTCACTTTTGTTGTGCAAACACAGTAAAGAATCTTGGTAAATATACCACTTAGAATTCAAATTAAAGTGACAAGACTCAAAAGTTCAGTTGTTCTCAGTTTGTACACAAGATGACCTGCCTCTTGATTTCAGACACACAGGCGGTCATTCTGACCTCGGCGGTAAAAGGCGCTTACCGCCGGTCATAACACCGCCACGGCCGCGGTAAACCGCCATGGTCATTCTGACCCGCAACGTGCAAACCTCCAAAAACCCGACATCCACAAAAGTCCGCCATACCAAAGGTCAGCGAAAAGATCGCGATGACCAAACCTCCACCGTCACGCCAACAGAAATACGCCCACACTATCACGACACACAAATCCACGTGGCGGTCTTTCAACCGCGGTATTCCATTGGCGGTACACACCGCCGCGCTCAAAATAAACACACACATAGAAAACTCAGCCACATTGGTCCTTTTGAAACACACACACCTGATACACATACTAACACCACTCCCACACACCCAACACAATATAAAACACACACCCACATCACCCACAAACCCCTACGACCCGAAATTAGTGACGAAGGCTAGAGAGAGAGCACAGAATAGACAAACCCACAACACAGAGGCACACAACACCATCACCACACAGAATCCACGCACCGAACCCCACACACCACTACACGCACCACACTCATCACCACAAACGCCACCCCACACCTCATCCACACCACCCCATGGCACCCCAAAGACACCCCAGGTTCAGTGACGCAGAACTCAGGGTCATGGTGGAGGAAATAGTCCGTGTAGAGCCCCAGCTCTTCGGGGCACAGGTGCAGCATACCACAATTGCCAGGAAGATGGAGCTATGGCAAAGGATAGTGGACAGGGTCAACGCGGTGGGACAGCATCCACGCAATCGGGATGACATCAGGAAGCGATGGAACGACCTACGGGGGAAGGTGCGTTCCATGGTATCAAGGCACAACATTGCGGTGCAGAAGACTGGCGGCGGCCCCCCATCTACTCCCCCAGAATTCACAGCATGGGAGGAGGAAGTCTTGCACATCCTGCATCCTGAGGGCCTCGCAGGAGTAGGCGGAGGAATGGACTCTGGTAAGTCAAATCTTCACTACTTCATTCCCCCCACCCCACCTGTATGCCAAATCATACCCCCACCCTCACCCCCACCCCCATCACACCAACTCCTTGCAAATGGCTCACCATCACAACCCACCCATCCCAATACCAAGCCCTGCGTGCGACCACAAAGCATGGACACCCATCACCTAAGCATGCCCACTGCACACACACATCACCCCCACAAGCCATCCTCACAAAAGCCCACACAAGGGAATACCTGCACTTGGGTACACGGACACCCACCCATCACACGAAATGCCACACACAGAAGCAATAACCATACCTTCATACCCCTGCAGGACCCGAACGCCCCCACACCGCCATGGAGGGTACAGAGATTTCCATCCCACCCCCAGAAGAGGCCCCCAGCGATGACAGCAGCTCTGTCTCCCTGGACCCAGATGACCAGCCCGGCCCATCGGGGACCTCTGGACAGTCGGTTCCCCACAGACAGCCACAGGCTACACCAGACCCAACCCCCTCTGGGAACACCAGCACAGCTCCCACCCAGCGGGCCCATGCCTCTGTCTCCAGGACACGTCAATCAGCGGTATGTCCACCACTACAGGGCACCCAGGTTGACCCACCACCCCAACAACAACAGGGACCTGGGGGAAGTGGTAGTGGGCACACCGTCCAGGGGACAGAGGCCCAGGAACACAGGGGAACTGGGAGGGCTGCTGTGCGACAGGGGGGGGGACAGGCCCAGGGAACCCACTCTCCAAGAGGCCCTCTCCACCATCATGGGAGCTTACCACCACTCCCAGGAGACGATGGCGACGGTACTGGCCAGGTTCCAGGAGATCCAGGCACAGCAGGAGGAACGGTACATGGGGTTCGGAGAGGAACTGAGGAACATCGGTTCCGCAATGGGGACCATCGTCGTGGCCCTTAACCAGATAGTCACCACATTGCGGGACCATGTGGCACCCCAAAGGGCCCCTGTCACTGGCCCAGGCCAGGAACAGCCTACCACCTCCGCCGGCGCTAGTGGACAGGAGGCCCCCACACAACAACAGGCCACCAGAACCCCACCTCCTGCAGAAGAAGAACCACCCCGCAAGCGGAACCTGAGATCGCACAAGAAGACAGAGTAGGATTGCAAGACCCCCGCCAGCATAAGATACCCCCTGATGTCATCCCACTGTCCCACATTGTCACCCTGTCCAACCTTGAACTGCCCCTGCTCCATCCTTCCACAGGCATATGGACAATGCACCTGTGCGTCTGAGAACTGGACTCTGCCATGGGCATCACTCCACCCCCACCCATCACCGTTTTACAATCATGTACCTATATGTAGCACTTAAAATAAATCACCTATTGCACTTAAAATAACAGGAGTCTGCTTGTATTCTTAACAAATGTATTACACATAACGGTGCAATAATGTCCAGTTACTTTGTGATGACAACATACCATTTTCAATAAGCTTTAATCCATGGGCAAACAAAGCAGAAGTCACGCAGTGGGTCATACAGCTCTGAAAAGGGAACGGAAAGTAACAAATCAGTGAACAGGAACTGGGGGGAAACACAGACAGTAGAGACGCATGAGGCCTTAAGTAAATGTAATATGGCCTGGGTGATTCTTACCTGTGTGCTACTGAAAATATTGCTGTATGACTGTATCCCTGTTGTCCGTGTCGTCCCCGTCGTCTTCCTCCTCTTCACTCTCCACAGGCTCAACAGCTGCTACAACACCACCATCTGGACCATCCTCCTGCAGAAATGGCACCTGGCGTCGCAAAGCAAGATTGTGAAGCATACAGCAGGCCACGATGATATGGCACACCTTCTTTGGTGAGTACATTAGGGATCCCCCTGTCATATGCAGGCACCTAAACCTGGCCTTCAGGACCCCGAAGGTCCTTTCTATGATCCTCCTAGTTCGCCCATGGGCCTCATTGTACCGTTCCTCTGCCCTGGTCCGGGGATTCCTCACTGGGGTCAGTAGCCACGACAGGTTGGGGTAACCAGAGTCACCAATTAGCCACACACGGTGTCTCTGTAGCTGTTCCATCACATAAGGGATGCTGCTATTTCACATGACATACACGTCATGCACTGACCCAGGGAACTTGGCATTTACATGGGAGATGTACTGGTCAGCCAAACAGACCACCTGGACATTCATCGAAAGGTAACTTTTTCTGTTTCTGTACACCTGCTCACTGTCTTTGGGGGGAACCAAGGCCACATGGGTCCCATCAATGGCACCAATGATGTTGGGGATATGTCCAAGGGCATAGAAATCACCCTTTACTGTAGCCAAATCACCCACCTCAGGGAAAATAATGTAGCTCTGCATGTATTTCATCAGGGCAGACAACACTCTGGACAAAACCTTAGAAAACATAGGCTGAGACATCTCAGATGACATGGCCATTGTTGTCTGAAAAGACCCACTTGCCAGAAAATGGAGTACTGACAGAACCTGCACCAGAGGGGGAATCCCTGTGGGTTGGCGGATGGGGGACATCAGGTCTGGCTCCAGCTGGGCACAAAGTTCATGTATAGTTGCTCTGTCAAGGCGGTATGTAAGTATGATATGTCGTTCTTCCATTGTCGACAGGTCCACCAGCGGTCGGTACACAGGAGGATTCATCCTTCTCCTCGCAAGTCCCAGCGGACGGTGCCTAGGTAGGACAACATGGAGCACAGAGTCAAGCAACCCACAGGTTCGTTCACACAGCTTGCACAGTACACGAATCGCTATGCATTGAAAGGCTTGTATGAGTGGCAATGCAAGGCCTAGGCCTGTGTGACGCAGTAACAATTATGCCATGTGGGCCCTTGAAATGGCGGCTGCCTGACCTGTGAAGTGTGACAGTGGGATGTGAGGTCAATGCGCTGGCGTGGCACACCGTGGCGGTAGGCGGTCGAAGACCGCGGTGCTAAGCCGCATTGGTTAAAATTGAACCCTATGGGTTTCAGTAGCCAATGAGGATGTGCGCCAGCGGTCGCGGTACGCACTGCGGTGGTACTCACCACTGCGGGCGTGACCGCCATTTTCTATCTGATTAATCACTCGAGACCTGATCATCCACAGGAGAGGACCTATACTGCAAGTGCTGCTGTGACCTCGGTCTGGAAGATACAATGGCTGCTGCGACTGGGGAAAGGGCCCCTGCCTTCACTTCTGAAGAATTGGATAAACTTGTTGATGGGGTCCTCCCCCAGTATGTGCTACTCTACGGTCCTCCTGACCAACAGGTTAGTACACAGGGTGCACGTTGAATGGGCTATGCCTGTGTTGAGTGGGGTGTATGTAAGATGGTGGGGAGCGAATGAGGAGTGCAACGCACGAAAGATGAGAGCATGTGCCACATGGCAAGGTTGGGGAGGGGGGGGCCACTCACATTGACCAGGCAGAAAAATAATGTGATTTCCTTTCCCACCCTGTACATGTCACATAGGTCAGCGCCCATCAGAAGATCGACATTTGGCGTGCCATCGCCAAGGACGTCCGGGCCCTGGGGGTCCACAACAGACGGGGCACCCACTGCCGAAAGAGGTGGGAGGACATCCGCCGCGGGACCAGAAAGACTGCCGAGTCTCTGCTGGGGATGGCCTCCCAACGTAGGATGGGTACCAGCTGCCAATTGACCCCCCTGATGTCCCGGATCCTGGCGGTGGCCTACCCCGATTTGGATTGGCGTGTGAGGACATCACAGCAGACACAAGGGGGTGAGTATCACCACATTCTGCTATCTTTGCGCGCAGTGAAGGTGTCTGGGTGGGGGAGGAGGGCTGTGGCTATCTCTAGGCCAGGACGCATTCTGTAGGCTAGGCCCTTCCGTTAGGCATGGCCCTGTGCCCCCGCCCCCCACCTCTGTAGGGTGCCAAGTACACCTCTCCATGGTCCAGCCTCACCCATGTGTGCATTTGTCGTCCATAGGCCTGTAGGCCTAGTCACAATAACTGAGTAGTGTACCCTGATTGCGCGGCCTAGTGCAGGGGGCTTCTGTGCCTGTCCTCTCCGCCAACGGTGTTGCCAATGCATGCACTCAACCTGTCTTCATTTCTCCCCCCCCCATTTTCTTTGTCTTCCTGTTCATGTGTGCATTAGCATCATCAGGCGGAGGAGAAGTGGGATCGGCGCACGAGGAAGCTGCATCTCACATGGCCCCAGAGGGCCATGCAACAGACTCCGAGTACACCAGTGAGACGGAGGGCGAGGGGAGCTCCACAACGGGGACCCGTGGAGACGTCAGCGACACCGACACGTCCTCCCTTGCGGTGGCGGCAACATCCGTGCCCACCGCCACAACAGGTACAGCCGCCACCCAACGCACCAGCCCCGCCCTCCCAGCAGCCCCTCAGCCTTCGCTCCGTGCCCGCTCGCCCAGGAAGGCGGGCATCTCCTTCGCCCCAGGCACCTCAGGCCCTGCCCCAGTTACCCCTGCTGCCCTCAGTGAGGAGGTCATTAACCTCCTGCGGACGCTCATTGTTGGGCAGTCTACCCTTTTGAATGCCATCCAGGGTGTAGAAAGGGAGGTGCATCGGAGCAATGCATACCTGGAGGGCATTCATTCGGGTCAGGCTGCCCATCAGCGATCGTTCAACGCTCTGGCCTCAGCACTGACGGCAGCCATTGTCCCTGTCTCCAGCCTCCCTCTTCTGACTCCCTCCACCAAGTCCCAGTCTCCTGTTCCTCTGCCTATCCCATCCACACCATCAGACCAGCCTGCACACACCTCTACACCCAAGGGCAGCTCATCCAGACATAAGCACCACAGATCCCACAAGCATTCACCCAAGCAACAGCCAGATGCAGACATGCCAACAGTCACTACCACCTCTGTGTCCCCCACCTCCTCATCTCCCTCCTCCCTCCCTGTGACGTCTCCACTCACACCTGCATGCACACCACCACCAGCCAGTACTTCCATCACCAATACAGTCCGCACACATGCAGTCACCACCCCCACTGCCATTTACACGTCCCCTGTGTCCTCTCCCAGTGTGTCTGTCACCCCCTCTTCCAAACCACACAAACGCAGGCAGCCACCCACCCAACAGCCATCCACCTCACGACAGCCTCCGTCACAAGCACCTGCACCCAAAGACAGCACACTTGACTCTCCTACAACCACATCCTCTTCCTCCACTCCCATACCCACTACACCTACCCGTCCCTGTCCTTCCAAAGTGCTTTTCCTTTCCAACCTTGACCTCGTTCCAATCACTGACCCACCCCCTCCATCTGGTAAGAGTAAAAAAAGCACCTCAGCCACCACCAGCCCTGCATCTACTATGACCATAGTGCAGGGCTATTGGAGTCCACCAGCTCCTAGGGCAGGAACATCGGCCAGCAGCAAGGGGACAGCCAGCCCACCCCCTGGGAAGCGGACAAGAAAAACTAAGGGCCGGCGCGACAAGCCTGAGACGGCTGCCACCAAGGACAGTAGCCTTGCCCCGTCACCTGCCACATACTCAAAGGGAGGCAAGGGCCACAGAGCTTCAGCGAAGGAGGGCAAGGGCAACAGTGCGGAGAAGTCAGGCAGCAGGCGAGCTGCCCAGGAGGGCCCCACTAGCCCCATTCCGGTTGGGAAGGACGACACCCACGGGCCCAGGACTCCATCACAGGAGGGCCCGCGACCGCAACGTCGGATGGCGAGTGAGCGTGAAGTTTTGGCCAGGTCTGGCTCCCTAGAAACACAGGACAAGAACCGCTGAACAGGGGCCCGCCATGACAAGAACCGCTGAACAGGGGCCCGCCGTGACAAGAACCTCTGAACAGGGGCCTGCCGTGACAAGAACCGCTGAACAGGGGCCCGCCGTGACAAGAACCGCTGAACAGGGGCCCACCGTGAGAAGAACCGCTGAACAGGGGCCCGCCGTGACAAGAACCGCTGAACAGGGGCCCGCCGTGAGAAGAACCGCTGAACAGGGGCCCGCCGTGACAAGAACCGCTGAACAGGGGCCCGCCATGAGAAGAACCGCTGAACAGGGGCCCGCCGTGACAAGAACCGCTGAACAGGGGCCCGCCGTGACAAGAACTGCTGAACAGGGGCCCTTCCTGTAAAGCACCGCTCCGCTGGCCACCGCCTGCTCAAGCACCGCTCCGCTGGGCCCTTCCTGTCAAGCACCGCTCCGCTGGGCACCGCCGTCTCAAGCACCGCTCCGCTGGGCCCTTCCTGTCAAGCACCGCTCCGCTGGGCACCGCCGTCTCAAGCACCGCTCCGCTGGGCCCTTCCTGTCAAGCACCGCTCCGCTGGGCCCTTCCTGTAAAGCACCGCTCCGCTGGGCCCTTCCTGTCAAGCACCGCTCCGCTGGGCCCTTCCTGTAAAGCACCGCTCCGCTGGGCCCTTCCTGTCAAGCACCGCTCCGCTGGGCACCGCCGTCTCAAGCACCGCTCCGCTGGGCCCTTCCTGTCAAGCACCGCTCCGCTGGGCCCTTCCTGTCAAGCCCCGCTCCGCTGGGCACCGCCGTCTCAAGCACTGCTCCGCTGGGCCCTTCCTGTCAAGCACCGCTCCGTTGGGCCCTTCCTGTAAAGCACCGCTCCGCTGGGCCCTTCCTGTCAAGCACCGCTCCGCTGGGCCCTTCCTGTCAAGCACCGCTCTGCTGGGCCCTTCCTGTAAAGCACCGCTCCGCTGGGCCCTTCCTGTCAAGCACCACTCCGCTGGCTACCGCCGTCTCAAGCACCGCTCCGCTGGGCACCGCCGTCTCAAGCACCGCTCCGCTGGCCACCGCCGTCTCAAGCACCGCTGGCCCATTGACAGTGCCGGTTCTGTGTCGAGCAGGGCTTCACGAAGCACTCTGGGCACCATGCCTCCTCCATTAACAGTGGAGTCGGTAATCCATCTGATGGACTGTGGCTTTGCACTCCCCAGGATGGCACAGTGGGCAATCCACCCACTGTAGAGACTTGTGAGACTGTGGCTTTGCACTCCCCAGGATGGCACAGTGGGCAATCCATCCACTGTAGAGACTTGTGAGACTGTGGCTTTGCACTCCCCAGGATGGCACAGTGGGCATGGAGGCCCCTCGTGGATCTGGCATCGTGGGCTCATGTGGCTGAGGTGCCCCCCCTTCCCTTCCCCCTGAGGTGCCTGCCGTTTTATCATCTGATGCCCCAGCAGTGTTCTCTCCAATGGTATCTGGTTTCCTGTGTGGGCTTTGCCCCAGTGTTTGTGCACATTGGCCCACGGACTTTGGAACTTGGACAGAATGGGCAGGAGTTATTGCCTATGTATATATTTTTTACTATGTTCATTCCTTATTTTGTATCTTTCATATTGCATATTTCCCATGACTTCAATGGAGCTATATTATACATATATTTTCAAGATCATTTTATTTGTGTCTTTGCATTATCCCGGTGGGTTTGGGGGGTGTCACTCTGACTTGTTGCTCTGCATTGGTGTGTAGGGATTTGGGAGGGGGGTGGGGGGGTGGGTGTGTTGCGTATGTGTGTGCCCGTAACCTTTTCTCCTCCCCCCTCCCCTGTGTCGTAGGTGCAGTACTCACCGTTGTCGTCTGCGCCGGCGTTTGTACTCGTGGTAGATGAGCAGGTAGACAATAGCTGGTAGGATGTTTAATTCGGGTTCCATGCTGTCCTCCGTCCTCGTGGAGTGTGTAGAGGTGAGCGTTTTCCCGTTCGTAGTGTGTTTCCGCCGTGTTTTTATCGGTGGGGCTCCCGCCCCGGAAAAGGTGGCAGATTGGTGAGTTGTGATAGGGTGGGCGGTACATTGTCTGCCGCCTGCCTGTTGGCGGTGACCGCCGCGCTGTTTGTCTGTTCCGCCGTGGCGGTCGGAGTGTTAAAGTGGCAGGCTGTGTTGGCGGTTCCCGCCAGGGTCAGAATTCCATTTTTTGGACCGCCTGCCTGTTGGCGGGTTGGTCGCCGCTTTATCACCGACCGCCAGGGTTGGAATGACCCCCACAGTGAATAAAGAGGTATGGGATTTTACAGGTAAAGAGATTGGATTGATTAAAAGTGTGGAGCCATTGAAAGTAACGGTAAAACAAAATGGAGTTTACCCTCAAACTCATCAGTATTAACTTTCATGAGAAGCAGAAGGGATACAGCCTATCACAGAAAACTGCTTCAACAAGGAATTCTAGCAGAGATACTTGTAACTCTCCAGTGACAGGCATTAAAAACTGAGTGGTAAATGGAAGGTGTTCCAAGATCGTGGTAAAATCAATGAAAATGCACATCTATGTCCTAAATAGAGTCCTCATTTGGTATGAAATCCCACAGAGAGATACGGAGATCCCCTCAATCTTTAGTCAGATACTAATGAAAGATTTGGAAAGTCAGCAACAGCTGTGTAACTAAGTGCTGATGCAGTACATTGATGACCTTACGGTAGCATCCAAAGCAAAAAAATAAAAGTGTAACTTGGCTACAATTGAGCTCTTAAAACCATTTTTTACGGAGGGAAGTGAGGATGCTTTTGGCAATGGTTGACTACTGTTTTCAGTGCATTCCAAATGTTTCCTTCATTGCAAAGCCTTTAATAGGGCTTAATCACAGCAACATCCTGGATTCAGTCCCATTTCACAAAGAATGCATGAGAGCTTTCCTAGAACTCGGAGACAAACTCTGCAGCTAATAAAGAACGCGTAATTATTACAAAGAGTTTAATCTTTTCTGCTTTGAAAAAGATTGGTGTGTGCTATCTGTCCTGGTGCAGGAGCATAGTGGAGTAAAGCAGTCTGTCACTTACTTCTCTGATACATTAGATCCAGTAGCCATAGGTCTTTGTGGCTGATGAAATATCTAGAAGCTGCTTCCCTGGCCATAGAGAAGTGTGAAGGGATTGTGATGGGTCACACACTTAATTGTGTTAGTCCCACATTCACTTGAGATACTGATGCCTCACACACAAGCACAAGAAAACCAGCCACCCTACCAAATATGAACAAACGACATTGGCAGCTGATACATTTCCATCAGGAGACATAATACTGTGAGCCCTGCAAAGCTGCTGTCAATTGCAAACAATGATGAAGACCATGATTGCATTGATGCAACAGAATTGTGCACCAAACCAAGACCAGACATAAAATATACTCTGCTTGACAAGTCTAATCTAACTCTGATTGTAGATGGTTCTTGTCTGAAAGACCATAAAAAGAAAACTGAGTAAAGCGTAAGCAATTTGTTCCATTTCTGAAATGGGTTAAGAGTCATAACTGTGTAATAATGTAACAAGTAGCAGAGCAGATTGTCCCAACAGAAGCTTGCTGTATGTCTAATGAATTGAGTGTAACAATCTAAACAGACAGTGACTATGGATTTTGAGTGGTAGAAAATTTGGGGCAACTGTAGTCATAAAGGAGTTTCATGACATCCTCTGGTTGGTGTAACGAGCCAACGCTTCGCACTGACGCCTCCCCTGCAGCAAAGAACCGACACCTGGCATTGACGCCTCCACTCCTCTGCTCCACAGTACCGGAATCGATGCCGCACTGTATCCAGCGACACCTCGATCCCTGACTCTTTGCACTTGCTTGTTTCCTCTGTGTGACTCTGTGACGTGCACCATTGGCGTCGGATTGTTGGGAACCACTGCGTCACAATGCCGTGATGTCAGCAAATCAAAGCATTTGTGTTTCTAGGCGCTATAGTGAAATTTAATCTTTGAATTTTTTTTACTTTGTGTTTGTTGGGTTTTTGTCATTTTGGTATTGTTCTATTCAGCTAAATATTGACTATTTTTTCTAAACTGGTGTTGAGTGATTTTGTGGTGATTTCACTGTGTTACTGTGTGTAATGGTACAAATACTTTACACATTGCCTCTGAGATAAGCCTGACTGCTTGTGCTTAGCCCTAAAGAGGCTGAACAGGGGTTATTCAGGAGGTATCTCTCTACACTGACTAGAGTGAGGGTCCCTGTTTGGACAGAGTGCAAACTGACTGCCAACCAGAGACCTCACTTCTAACAAGGCTTAGTTACATTTTACCATTGGTTTGTTTCTTTTCTACATGGATGGAGGCTTACCAAGCTAGTAGAAGTGACAGTGTGATAGAGGCCAAAACTTTTTAATGGAACCAATATTACAGTACAGAAATCGCTGCCAAGTAATCATTGAGGAAGATCACCTTACTTGAAATATAAAAAAATTGAAATTGAAGCAGAGAAGAAGATTTATAACTGATTTTGGTTTGTTCTTGTACCCTAGATATCCATTCAAAAATAGGAGGATTTCTTGAATTCTATGGATTGAGTTAGGATTCTTAAAAATAAAACCTGAAAAAAAAGATGTTTGATTCCAGATTTTCTTATCTGATTTCGTTTTTGTACCTTTCTATTGTTTTGCTTAATAAAAGGATGGCTTCTTATAGACAACATTGTTGTGATGTTTTTAGAGTATTTACATCAATAATGGTATTAATAATTTTAGCTGGTCTTTTGCTGTACTTAATTTCTCAAGATGGACACGTTCAGTGATATAGCACACATGAAGTTAACACGCCTATATAGGAAGGAGGCTCTGTATATACTTTATTAAAATGAGATACAGCGCACACAGAGTACAGGGGTTCCCCAGAGGCTTAACAGAGGCTAACGTAGATAATACTAATGCTCTCTTTTGAGGTAGTGTGGTCGAGTAGTTAGGCTTATCAGAGGGTAGTGCAAAGCATTTGTTGTACACACTCAATGACTAACTCCAGGCCAATTGTTTTATATAGCAAATATATGTTGTTACTTTATTTCTAGAAGCACAAGATTTAAGTTGCAGGTAAGTGCATTTGCAAGTGAGTATCCAACATATTTATCAATACTACTTTGTTTCAATTTGGCAAGTTAAACGGCTTTCAACAGTGCAATTTTCAGAAACAGTTCTAGGGGGAAAGAAAAGTTAGCACAGTTTCAAGGTAAGTATAAGACTTACAGTTCCAGTCTCCGGGGGTTAGGATGTCCACAGGTTGGGATTCAAGTTAATCCCAAACACCCACTCCTACCAACATGAGGCTGTCTGGATGCAGAGGAAAATGTTGAGGTTGATTTAACATGTTCATCGAGCTGTTGCTCCAAAGCTAATCTTTTGGCCATCCTTGCTAAAAGGAGGTCCTCTTCATTGAGGCTGCCCTCGATGTTCCCAGAGGAACTGGACTCCCCTGTGGAAGATCCAGGTCCTGTGAGCATTATCTGTGGAGATAGGGGCCTTTGGGCCCTGTTCTCCCGAGTGAGGTGAGGAGGGGGGAGTTCATCCTCCTCATCTCTAACATCTTCCCTATCTGATGGGAGGTCTTCCTCTTCAGCACGGTGGCCCCTTGAATACTCTGCCAAGAGCTCCTGGAGCTTGACCTTGGTAGGGTTGGGTCCTGTTTTAATCTTTTTCAGTCTGCAGAAGAACCTTAACTCTCCCATCCCTAGATGGAGGTAAGGGGTGAGGTTGAGATCCACAACCATGTCCTCTGAGCTGCTCATTATGTTACTTAAGACAGGGATTACTTTTAGGAACTAAAAACTACTTCTAGTTACTTACTAACTCCTAACTTTTAAATCTGAAATGCAATGCTAAATAGGACTTACTCAAGGCACTAGCAGGACTTTTAAGCATTTAGAAAAATTTGCCAAATTCAAAAATCAATTAGTAAAGGCAATTTTGTAATTGAGTTGTGTGATCAGGTATAGGCTGAGTAGTCCAGCAAATGAAAAGTCATAGACCCCACCACTGATCCACCCATGTAGTTAAGCTAGCTCTGTATGTACTACATCAAAATGAGATATAGTGTGCAGAGAGTCCAGGGGCTCCCCAGAGGCTTAACAGAGGCTAAAGTAGACAATACTAATGCTCTCTTTTGTGGCGGAATGGTCGAGCTGTCACGTATGCTCTCAGTATCCTAATGAGACTATTGGATTTGGCTGGCAGAATCACTTGCACTGTGTGGGACTGAGTCTGAACCCACTACAGGTGACACCTGTCGGCCTAATCTGGGTTTTGTTCCAGCTAACTAGCAGTGCTTCATCTCCACCCTAGAGCAGGGATGATTGGGAAACCGAGCGCATGACACAATTGACTCCTCAGGGAAATTGTGGTCACTCATATCTCATCCGTTTCTCTCAGTTACATTTGTCTCACGTATTCAAGGACAATCAGAGGCAGAGTATAGTTCAATAAGGTTTTATTGAAGTGACTGCATCTTTGATAATAAAGCATGGATTGCAATAACTAGGACGATGAACCATGACAGGATTAAAATTGTGACAAGGAGAGTGAAACATAAAAATAACACTATCATATTATCACTAAGATCATTAAAAATAGCTCCTACCTAGGCTATGTTAGAGCACAGTATGTTAAGCTCTATTTCTGCCCTTCAGGTTCCCCTGGGAAGACATCATCCCTAATACCTGCGCAAGAGGCATGTAGTCTACATAAGCAGCTGCAGCGAATCACTCAGCCATCAGCATAAAGTGGTGGCCACCTGTCTGGAATCTCCCTCTGATGTACATGGGTCAAAGTAGTGTTTTTTTAATAAAATAGCTGATGTTCAAAGAAAGGATCCCACGTAAGAGTGTGTATGTTTCTGTAAATATAGAGACAAAGCGTATCACTTTTGCCGGCAACCGATCTTACTGCAGCCTTGTGAAAAGCACAGAGTGAAAGAAATGTCTTGTTTAAGAACGCAGTGCTGGCCTCTGCAAAGAACAACTAGATAGAGAAAATAAAACAAGACCGCAAATGTGGCTATTGTTAAAATAATAAAAATAAAGCTGAATGAAATATGTCTAGGCTAAAGTGCACAGCGGCAGACCTAGTTTGCTAAAATAACGTGTGTACAACTATAGCTAAAATGGCTACACAACAGAGCAGTCAGGCTTATCAGAGGGTGTGCAATAAATGAGGCACACACTCAATGACTAACTACCGGCCAATTGTTTTTAACAAGCAAAAATATATTTTGTTACTTTATTTCTAGAACCACAAGATTCAAGTTGCAAGTAAGTACATTTGCAAGTAAGTATCCAACATATGTATCCATACCACTTTGTTTCAAAAAGGCAAGTTAAATGGCTTTCGACAGTGCAATTTTCAGAAACATTTGAAGCGGGAAGAAACATTAGCACAGTTTCAAGGTAAGTACAAGACTTACAGTTCCAGTCTCTGGGGGTTAAGATGTCCACAAGTTGGGGGACAGCTTAACCCCAAACACCCAACACCAGCAAAACGTAGTCAGCCGGGTGCAGAGGTCGAAGTTGAGGTCGATGTAGTATGGACTCCTAGGAGACTGGGGGTACTCGGAATCAGGCCTCCTTGCAGGTAAGTACCCGTGTCTTCAGAAGGCAGACCTGGGGGGTTTAGAGGGGCACCGGGTGGCCACAGGTCAGCACCAAACACACACCGTCAGAGGCATAGGGGCGGCTGGGTGCAGGGTGCAAATACAGAGTCAGGCTCCCAAGGCTTTCCAATCGGGGGCCCCTAGGGGTCACAAAGATGCTGAACCGTAAGTCGAGGGGGTCGGTTCCAGGACACCAAATGCTGGACAAGGAAGAGGGCCACCTGCTAGATGTTGCTGCACTGAAGCTCGGATTCTCAAAGGCCAAGGGGCTGCGGGTTCTCTCGCTGTCAGGGGGGGTCCTTTAGATTTAGGCTGCAGATGTTGTCATGTTGGACAGGAGGGGTCAACCCAGGGTGGACACTAGGTCAGAATCACCTGGGGACCAGCTCTAGTCAGTTGGGCTACCTGGACACAGGCCATGGGCGTCGGTTGTAGAGTGGGCAGGACTCGTGGACCTGGGACGGTTTTGGATTCCTTTGCTGGTGTTTCTTTCTGGACAGGGCCGTTGTCCTTGTTAGATCTTGGTCCTCTAGGGTGCAGACAATCCTCTTGAGGCTTTTAAGAGGCTTTTAAGAGGTTGTTGGTCCTGCAGGATATGTAGCCTTTTTGTAGCAGGGCTTCAGAAGTTGGAAACAGGCCTGTAGGACTGAGGCCAAGTTAGTTGGTGTCTTCAGTCTTCCTTCCTGGGGGTCAACTTAGCATTCCTTCTTCTTTCTTCTTGTCTTCTTTTTGAGGTCACCAGGAATCTGACGAGCTAGGTTCAGGGGTCACAGGGCAACAGCCAATGGCTACTGTCCCTGAGGGTGACTACACCCATCCGGTGTCTACTCCCTTTGGGGAGGGGGACACAGACCTAGCCCTATTGGTCCCTGTCCCCTAAACCAAGATGGAGGATTTTGCAAGGAGGGGGTCACTTCAGCTCTGGACACCTTAGGGGTGGTCCCAGCTGAAGTGGTCATTCTCCCAAGTTTTCCCTAATTTTCCCACCAGACTTGCTGACAAAAATGGGGCGTTGTCTGGGGGAGGTTATCTCCACTAGCTGGAGTGCCCTGGGGCACTGTAACAAGAGGCCTGAGCCTTTGAGGCTCACCACCAGGTGTTACAGTTTCTGCAGGGAGGAGGTGTGAAGCACCTCCACCCAGTGCAGGCATTGTTTCTGGCCACAGTACAAAGGCTCTCATCCCATGTTGTCAGAAACTCATCTAGAAGTGTCAGGCTGGCACAGACTAGTCATTCCTGCACTAGACGTTTGGCTAAAATGCAGGGGGCGTCTCTAAGATGCCCTCTTGGTGCATTTTTTATTAAATACAACACTAACATCAGTGTGGGTTTATTGTGCTGAGAAGTTTGATACCAAACTTCCCAGACTTCAGTGAAGTCATTATGGAGCTGTGGAGGTTTGTAATGACAAACTCCCACCTTCTTGCACAAAAAGAATCCATGGATGCCTTTTACTTGTTTAGGCATCAGTTGTTAACGCATTCCTAGGTTTACAATGCCATTTAAATCTGGGAATGCACCAAAACCCATGGGTGTTGCCTGGGAAAACCCACTGCGATGCCCATGGAACACCTCTGTGGCTCAGTGCAAGGCAACACAGCAACTTGTGCCTAGCACCATATCTACAAGGCCATGTAAAGCTATGCATGATGGCTTTGCGTAGCCTTGTAGATATGGTGCATCACAAATAGTTATAAATAAGCCGCTGTATCTTTTGGATTCCAACAATTTGTTGGATGATCTTTCTGCACCTGAAGATCTTGGGAACTGAATAACCCTTTCCAAATATTTGAAAGCATTTAAACAAACTTATTTGAGCAATGTGCATTCTGAATGAAAAAGAGTGCACTTTTTTTCATAAAATACTATAAAAGAATGGTTCGCTAATTTGAAAATTTGGGAGGATATGATTGTGATTAAGATGAAAATTGAGCATGAAGAGAGATTTAGTGCAAAGATACTTCTGAGATTGAGAATGGATCATGTGAACAGAGGAATTCTGTGTATGGTGCGTCAGAAACCACAGAGTGCTAGTTCAATCAAACTAGCTGGATAGAGGGAGTGTGAAAGGAGTTATATTGTTAATGATGAGTTTTAGATTGGAGTGCCTCTATTTAGAAGAGTTAATATATTTATAGTAAGACTGCTTACGTAATTGGGTAGAGAGTTGCTATTTTGCATTGAAATTATCTTGGGTTTACCAAGTGAATGAGTTGGGTGATAAAGCTAGTTTGAAAAGAGTTAAAAGTAAATTTCAACAAATTGTATTAGATGTGATTGATGCTATGATTCTGTCTACTGGGGTGTCATTGAATAATATGAAGATTAGAAGACTGCCAACAGTGGTTGTTTACTTTACTTCTAACACTGCTGGAGCATTAACTAAATAAACAATGAATTAATGTCATAGCATGCTACAATTTTGTTAAACCCCCATGAATTAGACATCATTCTTGCATTGGAGGGTGGAGTCTGTCACGTTGAAGGTGTAACAGTGCTGTACCTTTATTCCTGATAACAGTAAGCCTATTAACACTCATGTAATACATATAACTAACATCTATCAGAAAGGTAAAGCTCTTGAAGAGTATGGCTTGTGGAAATCAGTTGGTTCCTGATTTGGTGAGACTGCAAACGGGTTTAGAAAGGTTGATAAGTTAATTTGATATTTTGGGTGGGGGTGCATTGCGCTCTATCTAAAATACAATAATTATTGCCTTAATTTGAGCAATTGATTTTATTATCTTGCTTGAATTATCTGAAGTAATGTTTTTTAAAAGTGGGACTAAATTCTAGGTGCTAGAAGAGGATGTCAGCAATGTTATAAAGGAAAAGGAAAAGGAAAAGAAAGATTTTCAGAGTGAAAGTCTATGTTCACATCAGCAGATTGGGAGAATTGGGACACGAAAGACAGAAAGTGCTACATATTGTATTATGATAAGTAATAGTGGGATTTTAGGTGTGATAATAATAAATCGGTAAGAGTTTGTTAGTGTCTTCTTCAATTATAACTATATATGTGCTTAATTAAATGAGTCATTTACATTTGTAATGAAAACATTGTGATGTGTAAAATTGCTTTTATGGCCTAATGCTAACTAGGCCTCAACCCTATCTTTGTAAACATGGTGGCTGACTTTACAATAAGCATTGTGTGTTTTTATTTCTCAATGACACTGCATGCAGCAAAATGTGCACTATTTATAATATAAAGTTCTCAAAGACCTCTCGGGAGGAGGCCTTTGCTACTTTCAAAAGACTCCTCCTTCTAACAAACTATGGGACAGATTTAAGACATGAGGGATTGCGACTTGCAATTTTCGGATTTTCGTGATTCACAGATTGTGACTTGCAGTCTCTAATGTACAACAGTGTCTTTCAACACTGCTTGCAATTCACAAAACAGTTGCAAGGGACCTGCATCATTAATATTCATGAGGAAGATTGTGTTTTGCAACCCATTTGGGAATGGCCGCGCTCACAGGGATGGTGGCCTGCAGGGTTCCTTAAGGGAAAATGGGATGCATTTCAAAAATAAAAATGAAAAGTTTCAGTTTCATTTTTTCAGAGTAGGCAGTGGTCTGTGCGACTACTGCTTGCTCTGAAAGAATGTTGGTGCCCCCATTCACAAAGAGGAAGGGGTTCCCATTTGTGAATGCATTGCCACCAGTCTGAAATTGGTGGTACCTGTGCATTCCCAGAGGTAAAACAATCATACATACCCCTGCGAGTCGCTAATAGAAAGGGATGCCCTTTGCACGCCCTTTCCTAATAGCGAGTCGCAAACCCATTTTGCGGTTCAGTAATAGGTTAATGGAATACAAAATATGGTTGTGTACATAGGGAAATGCTTTTTTTTGGTCGTAAATGGCCCAATTCTGCAAATCAGGTTGTTTGGGACCAAAAAAAAGCTGCACACTAGTGGCCCTATATTTTATTCATTCAATACTGTTTTTCTTTGATTTTGTATTAGTTTGTTCTGACACCTCTGGCTGACTTTAGGTCAGAAGGAGCAAATCAATATTTATGTAGAGGGATAGTGTTAGGATAATAGGGTTTTATGATGTTTTATAACGCTGAAATGTGATTTGCCACAATATTGATGTTTTTGCTCGCACCATGATGACATTGCATGTTTTCATAATATTCTGTGCTAAAAGTGGCTATTTGACACCCAGGGTTGATCTGGAGATTATTCTGAGATATTTGTGTTCAGCTAGGGGTGCTGTCTGATTCTCTAATGATTTACTGCAGTTTTGGGACTTGGACTATTTTTGCAGGTGTAGCTTAATGCTGTATTTTACTTGACTCAAGAGCCTTCATGGCAATTAATTCCTAGGTCGTTTGGCTGATTTAGTGAGTTTATTGCTGCATTTCTGTTTTTCATTTTCTGTTTTGCACTTTAATATTTTAGTAAACCTTCAAGGTGTTTCTATGTTTCTGATCTCAAGCTTACTTATATAATAGGGACGTATTGCCTCATGTATTCTTTTTGTCCACGACCCTGCACCTGGACTCTATGAGTGTTATGACTATCATGCAGATTACCTAAGAGATACACCCACAGTACCAACAATGGTATATCTGGGTGCACCTGACCAGCAAGGGTACCGTTTAAGGCTAAAACTGAGTGCAGGTCAGATACAAGGACCAAGTTTGTCCCGGTGAAGAGGTTTAGCTTTGGAATTAGTCTTCAGTATGGAAATCAAAAATCCATAGCGAGGCATGGCAACAGGCTGTGACCAAAGAGGTCTCCACATCATTTGATTAGCCACTGGACGAGGTGTCAGTGAAGCGGCTGACTTCTGGCTGGAAAACTCTGAGAGGGAAAAATTTGAATTTCGTGCCTAGAAAAGTCCATCAACGACCAGATACTTTTCACACCTTTGTGTTGTGAAGATTTCTACCTTCAGACTTAGACACTTATTTGGAACTCAGATTCTTCCAGTGGGGCGAGACTGCAGGTGGAGCCAAAGAAGGCTTCATGAGACTGGATACCCTCTCAGCAACGTCCTGCTGAATTTGATGTGGTGCTGCAGAGAAGAACATACCAACCTGGATCTTTGGGCCAGGAGCAATGCACCTTCCTGTGATTGCCTTGGCAGGTTTACCCTTATACCTCACTGGTTCTCAGAGAAAGAATTTGGCAAAAAGTTTCACGGTCCCACCTTTCAGTTTTTTTAAGAGGGAAACACTTTGACACAAGCTAAGGATCTAGCATGTTGGAGACATCACTTGGGGAGTCAGGACTCACTCCGGCAGAGGCCAGCAGCACGGTCCAGGGCAGGTCCAGTTACAACTGATTAGATGGAAATGCAGAGAAACACTCTTGAAGCATGTTTTGTACCTATTGCCCATACAGGAGGTCAGCCTTATGACCCAAGGAGTGCACTTTTTTCTTCTGTCTGGGTACAAAAGTAGCACAGATTCAGGCCCTCATTATGAACATTGGCGGCTGAGCCCGCCATGCTGGTGGCGGCGGTAATGACCGCCAATGGCATGGCGGGCTCAGCCGCCAAATAATGAAGGCTGTAAGAACCGCCACAGGTGGCCTTTGACCACCGCCAGGCTACCGCCAACAGGCAGCCTGATGATGGCGGAAATCATTATCTGATAATGATCCCTTTTCCTCCAGCCTTTCCCTGGCTGTGATGCTGGCAGAAGGGGTGCTCCGGGGCCCCTATGAGGTGCCCTGTCTCTCAGGTCACTGCCCGATTTACAGGCAGTGATCTGCACAACGGGTGCTGCTGCACCTGCCGCACCCCAACATTGGTGGCGGCTCCATTTAGAGCCGCCATCAATCTTAAGGCCCTTTTCCCTGCTGGACCGGCGGGTGGAAACAGTGGGGGAGGGGTCGTCGCGCTGGCGGTCTCCTGTTGACCGCCAGGCCTGATCTCGGCGGTCTTTACTGCTGAGATGATAATGAGGGCCTCAGTCTTTAAGGCTCTTCTCAGGTCATAGACAGCAGGTTGAGTCCTCTTCTGCTCCTCAACAGGCCCAGAAGTAATCTGAGGAGGGTACTATGGGTCCAAGCCTTTATGCCCAGTGCCAGCCTGTGGGTGGGGGAAACTCCTGGCCACTCCCTATCCAAATATCTTTCTCTTTTACAGAGACCAGATTACATATCTTCCATCTCAGAGCAATGGTGACTTTATCCTTCACATATACAAATAGACAAAAAAGTACTTTTTAAGATTATATTGGTTTAAGAGAACACCTTACATCAAGAAAATATCATAGATCGAGGCTTTGGTGAATGGAAAAATTTGGAAAGTGGGTGCTCCAGGCACAGTGAGTGTAAGGTGTTTGTGCAGGAACTACTGCTTGTGATATTCTTATTGATTATTTGCAATTAATTAGAACATTTAAGACAATCTGTCCATCATACAATTTATAACCCTTGAGTCTCTGTGCTCATAAATAGTATCCTCTAGTGACAGCCAGTTTTAATGGCACAGAAAAAAGTATATTTAATTGTGTGTGATTGATTGTAATATCATAAGCTCTTCTTTGTATAACCACCTTACACATACTGGACAGGTCAATAAAACCTCAGAATATTACTCTTTTACCTATGTGTACCTTCTGAGGAACACAGAGTAACCCCATACTGTGTTGCACACCCTAGAGTTGTGGCCAGGGAAATAAGCAATCCCTTCTTTATGATCACTCAAAACTGTTTTTTGGGGCAGCACCTCTCCCACTGCGCCTGGTGCCTGTCTATCTAGGTGGGCAAAGAAAGGGGACAGGTATGGGTGTTAGCTATACCGGTCTACCTGTGACAGGGTAAGCCTCTTTAAAGTTCATTATATTTCTGGGCACAGCTAAGATGGTCACCCTGCAAGAGAAACAGAACACCTCCCCACACCCAAAGCCTTTGACTCAGCTCTAGGAGCAAGTTCACATCTCATCAGAGGAGCTATTCCACTTCTGGTTGACAGGTGGTTGCTCACGATAATGGTCTTCTAGAGGCTTTAGGCAGGCAACAGGTAACTTTTCTAAAAAGTACCTGTTCTAAAATATGTATGACAAATTCAAATTTACCAATTAATTGGGCTAGTAAGATATATTTTTAAAAGTTCAAATATGAACTCTTAAACTGTTTTCTATGGGAGGTAACACATATTATATTTATTCTTGTATCCCAATCCTCTCACATGGTACAGCTAACCCTGCTACAGTGAAAACAACTCGGAGGCCTTTTTCACTTTAGGGACATGTTTAAGATTAAACCTTTACATATCCTAGTTTCAAGTACCATGCACCCTGCCTTATGAGCATGTAAGTCCTACTTTGTAGTGACATTTATTTTTAAAAGGATGGTTTTGGTCATGTTTATATTGCCACTAGAGTGGCAGGAATAGTGAGTGCTGTAGTCCACTTGTCACATTCAGCTTACAGGCCGTGGGTACACTGTTGTTCCATATACTAAGGACTTATTTTAAGTTAAGTATGCCAATCAGCAGTCTGTCAGTTTCATCAAGCTCAGGTTGAAAGGGAAGCACAGGCACTTCACCCCTGATTAGCAGGGGTGAAGTACACAGAGCTCTACAGCCAGCAAAAACAAAACAGGAAACAATCTTGGGCGGTACTTGACAAGGGATGATCCTTTCCAACTATGCCTTTAAAGGTTCTGTGACAGAAACCATTTACCACTGTATAAGGTGGTGAAACAGCCCTTCTATGATTAAGACATGAGTCCAGAACTATGACAGAGACCTATCTTTAATCAGTATATTCACTGTTCTCTTCATGTGATACATCCCTTGTTTTGCCAGAGTTTATTTGGCACTAACTATAACACTAACTAAACAAGGCAATAAACTTTAGGCACACGTTAGATACAGATACTGCCTTACATAAAATGCAATACATAATTGAATGAATCATATTGATAAAAAGACATATCACCCATTTTACATTATGTTTTATTCTGTTCCATATATAAAGGTATATACAATCCTCTTCTAATTATCTTTCTCATCTGTATGTTTTTTAGTAGGAAGAAAGTATTTTCTTATTTTATTTCATGCCCCTGGGGCTTCCAACTGATAAAACCTCCTATGATGAAGAACGTGTTTATATATTTTCAGTCGCCTTCCTGTAAATGGATATGCCCACACATAATTATCTCTATTTTAAGAAATGCACGTTTGGAAGCTGCCGAATCAAAGTGCCTCGCATGGAAATCTACTTCACGAGGTTATGTAAAGTCCTAATAGGGATAAAGAATTGAGTTCTCTGGGCCCTACAGGGATAATTCTCAATAAATTACATGACGGACTCTCGCTTTTAGCTCACGAAATCTAACTGCAGCTCTTTGCAATTACCTTCTAGCAGAGCTGAGGCTGGAACACTTCAGTGGGAAGACAAGCCTACACTGAATTAAGTTCTTATTTTGAATTAAGGTCCAGGCGGAGGTAGAGTTAAGAGCTAACGGCTTGGTGTAACAAACAGCTCTAATAACTTCACCCATTTCTAGCTAAAATTGAGTGCATGTTGGTAAGATACAGCTATACTCCAAAAAGCATGCGGTAATAATAATCATTGACGTCATTTAGGGGGTGCCAGGGGTCCCAGCTGAGACCCCCATCTTGCCCCTTGGTACTCCTGGCACTGCCTTTGCGACCTCTGGCCTCAGAGGTGGCAAATTCAGTGCCAGGAGCACAGGGGCAGCTCGTCCAAATGGACGTTAGTTGGTCTCCACTCACTTTGTTTCCTGTCAATGTTTTATTATAGTTATAGGAAATAATAATATATTATTCACTCTCAGTGTAATAAGAAGCAGTTTCAATGCAACGGGGCTCACATTTGCTCGAGTTGGAGCTATTTGCGTTGTAAACTCCTAACCTAGCTTTTCGTGCCACACAAATTAAAAGAAAATTAAAAGAAAAAAAAACAGCGTGATCGCGCTATGTAAAATGCAGCGCGATCGTGCTGAAATTAAAAATGAAAAAAACGGAGCGCGATCACGCTATGTAAACCCCAGCGCGATTGCGCTGCGGGGAAAATTAACAGATAAAGTAGTCCAGAAACCAGGCTCAAAACATCGAGCCTTGTATGTTTCTAATAGTTTACCGGTGCTGTGTAGGCTGGCTAAACACCGGAAAAGGCATGATGTATGCATGCCTTTCACAAATGAAAGCAAGCAGATTTTAAAGAGCAAGTCCAGGAAACAATGAAAGAGACTGACGTGACCTGGGCGTGATTTGAAGCCCAAAGAGAGATTACATCATGGACGGAGGGCTTTGCGCTCACCCATAAAAATGGAGTACAATTAGCTGGAATATGCCCTTCCATGGCAGCTGAGGTAAGTAAAAAATGAAAGTGTGTTTATGTGAGAACGTATGTAAGTGTGAATTTGTGTGTATGTGTAAGCATATGTGTCTGAGTGAAAGTGGAAGTCAAAGGGAGTGTGATGTTACTTTCAGCTCCCTCTGGCATTTCGGTGAATTTATGTCCATGAAAACAATGCTTTATTTTAACATAGTGCTTGTTACAGTGTTTTCATTGCACTGTATATAGCAGGTGTTAGCAACAGTCAATTCGGAAATACTCATTGATGACCCTGAAAGAATGAAAGGCTGAGTTAGGTAGCAGAAGACACCAATTCCCCTGAGCATTGCTGCAAACTACATTACAAGATAACATTTGTCATTTTATGAGTAAGATTGACCAAAGGATTTTAGACAAGAGTGGTGTCAAAATTTAAATTACGCCAGTGTAATTTTGGGAATTTCATGTTGGGAATGTTGTGCAAAATTAGCCGTTATGTCCCTTCATGCAATCATGCACCATTCGCAGTAAAATTGACCACAAATTCACAGTAGCAACAAAACGCAAGTGACTGTTGTTCATGATGCTTTAGTCTTTTTGCTTATTTTTAGTTCAAAATATGTTCTCCTGTCAAAAAGTGACACACGGATGCATTTCATGCTAACATAGAGAACGAAAGGATAGAGATGCATTTTGTAAAATTACACCGAATTTTGCGTAACATTACCGAAATTGTTGCATAATTATGCAAAAGCAAATTACACAAATTATGGACCCTCTTTTTAAGGAAATCCTGCAGTGAAGCATATGCAGCCTCCATGTACATTTATATTACCCCAACCAGGAGCAGGTTAGCCTTCAATTCCTCACTCCCAAAATCAATTCTAAGAAAAACGTTGTAGATCATCAGCACGTACTTTCAAAGCAAAGATAATTGGATTTAAGGTATGCGTTCTGGACATACCTAGTAATATTATACTTTAGAATTCATAGAGTATTGATGTACGATTTTCACTTCCTTGCCATGATTTTATTTCGTCTAACTGATTTTGATAGCAGAGGTAGCCTGCTGAATTCTGACATCAGTGTTCTAAGTACCAATGGCTTGCATCTCCGTGAATCAGAGACCAGTTGCGGCCGGCAATTGTAGGAGGGACTGGGGCGGGCGGGAAGCACACTCACACTCATTCATTCATACACATGCACGCACATCCATTCACAACACTCATCAACATTCAAACATACATGCACGCACCAAACATTCATTAAAAAAAAAACACACACACACACACTTACCTTTAGCTCGGAGGTCCCAGGAGGGTTGGTCAGCCAGTGAGGGAAGGCAGAAGTCCCAACTTCGTCACAGAGTAGGATGGGGTCAGTGAGACTGCTGATCCCACCCCCCTCTGTGATGAGGTGTCATTGATTGAACTTGCCATGGGCGCTTCAGGGTTTAAACCTGAAGCACCCAGGTCAGAGTCAATGTGTGATGCTTCCCCTCATCACTGATGGGAAGGGCCTCGAGTCACCTTTGCTGAGCTGAGGAGGTCGCTCCAATAGGAGCTATGACCTCTTCAGCCCAGCAAAGTTCAGCTCAGGCAACCAGGAGTCTGCGCAAATTGCACATATCTCGCTCTTTGCTGCCTGAGCTGAACATGAAGAGTGTCTGTCAGGTTGACCTTTGCTCAGCCTGACAGGCACTCTTCTTGAGGGGCAAAAGGTGGGGGGCATGGCCCCTCTGCCCTAAAGGATGGGCTGTGCCTGGCAGAGACCCTGTCAAGTATCAAACATCTATTACAATGGCATTAGTGGTTTAGATTGCCTTAATATTTACAATAATCCCTTCTAATCTTCCTATGACAATTCATAATCAAAAGGAGTGACAAAGATAGAGTTAAAGGTGAGGTATTCTAGGACTATTGGTAGCTAGTGCCCTGGGATTTTTTTAAAAAATGGGCCATTTCTCAGCAAGTTAGAGAAAGCTTCACACAGCCTTGCTCTGCCCCAGTGCTTACATTGCAGTGCATGCCTACTGTTGCGCACAACCGTGCAAGCAACACAGAATGCACCTCTGTTAGTGCTACCTCAAGTTATGGCTTATTGTGAATCAGAAAACTGTCTTGAGGAGGTGAGTTTTATTATTGGCTGAAGTGGCAGCAATTCACAACCTGATATTCTTGAAAAGAAAGCATCATATGTTGTTTTAAATTATCTTTATTTTGTGTGTGCACATCTGTTGAGTTTTAGTGTTGGAGAACGGAGGTTGGGTGAGTGACTAAGGACCAGGGACCAGAGCCAGGCTTTACTTCCATCTAATTCCCAAAACAATTTTACTAGCTGGATTTTTCAGCCAGTATTTTGGGGTCTTGAATTCCCACTCCTAGAAAGTCTGAGTGCAGGAGCACTGGGCTGCTTAAAATTGAGCAGAGCAATATCTCACTGGTGCATACTGCTCCACTCAAATTATAAATGAGGCCCCAGTGGGCCATAGTCAGAAGAGTGTATTGAAACATGTTAGAAATTGGGCCTCAGGTGTAGGTGTAGAGCAAGATGGTGCCAACGTAGCTGACGACTGACAAGCCCCGCCCACCCCGGATGCCGCCTGAACATGGCCGCCTGCAGGAGCTGAAGCCACGCTACCAGGACCTCCCGCCGCCAAAGAGTTTTACGGCAGACGCTGAGGCTGTGCCCGCAGGAGGTGCAGTCGGACCACCGGTAAACATCGTGCTGTCCCCTCCCTCCCTCCGCGGAGTGGCAGCTCGCGACCTCCAGCACGCCGGTAGGAGGTGAAGACGCGCTACTGGAATTCACCACTCTGCCATTTCTTTGCCCCTCTTCTATGCAGCAACTTAATGTGGAATGCGGAGTGCACCCTTCTTCGGGGAAGCAGCGAAGCAGCGAAGCTTGGAGTGGGGAGTGAGACAGAAAGCATTCAGAGGTGCTCACATTTCCTTATTGTATGCACTTGACCAGTGTTCTCGGATAAACTTAAATAAAGCTCCTCGCTGTGCTCTAAGGAATATCTAAGACCGTTGACCGTGGGATGTGTAACTGCGTTATTGGGAACCACTGAGCTGCCCCCCTCCCCCTGGCACCTTGCTCTAATTATTTGAGGGTTGGCACTTGGAAAGCACCCTTCCTCTCAGTGGTATAGCGAGCTGGAATGCTAGTAGTGTAAAAACTGATACGGCTGCGGCGGGGGTCTTATGCCGATTGTGCGCGCTCTTTGGCCCGTCGCTACTGGACAAAGCCATTCAGACTCAGACCCTCGGCAGCGCCGTGTTGTGAGGAAGGCTCTAACATGGCTGATATGGAGTGCGTCATCGCTATCAGCGAGATTTGGTGCACTGGTTAACGCACTCCCGGGCGCCTTAAAAACAAATATGGCACCAGAAACTATTCGGAACTCTGGGGATAAGGGGGAAGGGGCCCAGGCAGTACGAATGGGGAAAGACAAAGGTGATATAGTTCTTGTAGGCAGACGCCCAGCCTCAACTATAATGAAACCGAGCGGGAAACCTGCAGCAGGTCTGGGTAAAGATGTCAAGAACGATGAAGCTACCCCTCCTCTCCCCCTCCCTTCTTTGGATGTTAGGGGGAAGGAAAAAATTCAGCCCATGATCACATCTTTCCTGTCGGCTGGGTTACAAGAAAGCAATCTGGAGCATATTGGGACCCCCAAAACAGACAATCATTTAGGTGTCAAAGGAATTTGCTCAGCAATTAGTGGGGAGGGGCTATTTACACAGAAGGAACTGGACCTCATCAGCCTACACTACAAAGTATCAACAGTATTGGGGACTTCCCAGTAGCGCTCTGGGCAACAGAGTGGACTCAAGGGGGAAAGCGTTCCAGCTAGCGGAAGCGTGCATCAAATACAACGGCCTGAGTCTACGGGTAGTGAGCAGCTGACTTGCGAAGTGGATGCCATACACACCACATTGGTTGCGGAGAGCTTAGATCGTATGGTTCCAAAAGAGGTGACAGTAGTTAAAAAAACTGGAATGAGTTTAAAAGCCCCTGATTGGGCAAAGGACGGTGGTGATAAATTCTATTCTTTAACCGAGGAATCTGATTTCACCAGCAATGAGCACAATCAGAGTGAATCTGGTAGTACCATACTCTCTGAGACAGGGAGCATATCATCAACTACAGAGCCTACGGTGTGACAACAACCACGACATCGTAAGTGTGCAAGAATACGTCCCGGCCTCAGCGAGGGCACCGAGCTCTCCACAACCAGCAGCAGTAAGGCACTCAAATGGGACTAAGCAGGCATCAAACTAACGGAGACGCCTATCACAGATGGTCAGCTAAAAGCTGATAGGAGCATAGAAGCAAGCACAACGGCCCCGGCTGTTAGTGCTAGTATCACTAGTCCAGAGTCAGGGATACTACAGGCAATATATAACTCGATTAAGGAGCTGCAAACAGAGACTAGGTCAGAGAACCGTTGAGCATGGATTGCCATTAAGCGTCTCCAAGGCACTGTCCGTAAGGTTGTGAAGTCGTGTATTGAAATTGAAGGGAAGCTAAACACAATAGAGGAAAGAATGTTAGCAGTCAAGGCGGATGTTGAGGCCTTAAGACAACAGTGTGCATCACAGGATGGACAATTAACTGATATAGTGTGGAAACTTGAGGATCACAGAAACCGGCAGAGGAGAAAAAATTTGCGCTTCTTAGGCATTGGTGAAGGGATGGAGGGTAATGATATCCGGGCCTACATGATCAAGACTCTACAGGCTGCTTTCCCGGAACTTACTAACTGGGACTGGGAGGTTGAGGTTCAGCGGGTCCATAGATTTCCGGCAGTCCGGCGGGAGGGTGGTCGCACAGCGGAATCTAAATACCCGAGAGCTATACTGGTATTTTTTGGAAATTATCTGCTAAAACAGGCTATTTTTTAGAAAGCCTGTCCTGATGCCCCACGTAGTGTAGCTGGGGTAACTTTTTTTACCTGTCCAGATTATTGTCACGCTACAGTGGAGCGAAGATGGCGGCTTCGGCAGATGATTAAACCATTTCAGGATAAGGGTGGGGAGGCCTATTTGCTGGGCACTGCTCAGTTAAAGACAGTCGTCAATGGGAGAGTGAAACTGCTTATCACGGAAGTTCAGGCAAAAGATTACCTGTTGGGGGTCAAAGGTGTTAAGAAGTGAGGGAACAGTTCCCCGGCGACAACTGTTTTTGGGTAGTAGGGGTGGCATGTGGAACTATCACGAGGCAGTCCGGTGGTGGGCTGACGGCCGTCACCTATGAGGTACCAACATTCAGGCGAGCGGTGGTCTGATTGCTCATCAGGGTGGGGGGGTTTGGGTGGGGGTGGGGGTAGGAGGTCTCTGGATGGGAGGACAGGAGGGGGCAGAACAGGCGGTGGGGGGAGGGATTGCCAGGTCAGGTCAGTGTAGTGCTTTCCTCTTATCTAGTTTCTAAGCACTAACATAACACAACAGAAATGCACTTCTGAGGTCAAAGAAGACTTTTATTGTTGTAATTCTTCCCCAACCACAATATTTATGAATGACGAATTAGTAGCTTTCAAGTCCGCGTTAATCAAACAAAATATATCAGTTTGCAATATACACAGCAGGTTATATTTATAAGATATTGAATGCAAAGCAAAACAAATACTTCACCGTGTGGGAACTATTCACAGCTTCATCTTTCTAAGGTCTGCAAGCTGATGACCTCTGTCAGCCACGAGAAAGAGATTCATCTACCCACACGGGATTGCTGGCAGCTGGCGCCAAGCTCCAGCACGAGGTCCGGCAGATTCGAATCTGACTCTCTGCAGCCTGTTACATTCGTTACAAAGGTGTGCCCCCTCCTCTCAGACCTTGGAAACTGAGCAAGCCTTTTGGAGACTGGCCAGGTCTCCAAGACTACTCCTGTTCCCAAGCTCAAGCAGAGAGAACAACACCATGTACCCTCTCTTATCAGGTCTAGTCTACTGTGAGAACAAAACATCTTGGTTCATCTTGTGCAAAAACACAGCTTGGAAAAATACAGCTTGGATTCTCAACTGCAATGTCTAACTCCACGTTAAAGGCAATGGGCAGCTAACCTAAATATCAAATGCAATGTCTAGTGTCATGTCAAAGCCAATAAGCATCTAAGCTGAATACAAAATGCAATGTCTTATATCATGTCAAAGCCCATAGGCAGCTGAGCTGAATACAAAATGCAATGTATAATATCATGTCAAAGCCAATAGGCAGCTGAGCTGAATATAAAATGCAATGTATAATATCATGTCAAAGCCAATAGGCAGCGGAGCTGAATACAAAATGTAATATATGATATCATGTCAAAGCCAATAGGCGGCTAAACTGAACAAAACATACCATGTGCTACTGGTGAACATTGAGCAACTAATATGCGCAGTGGTGAAACACAAAGTCATTGGTCAAAACAAAACTTATCAAATGGCAGTACAGTCAGGTAGCGGGTGGGGAAGGGGAGGGGTGAGGGGGAGGGAGATAAAAGAAAATCGATCCTCAAGAGGCTGTAGCCTAAGGACTATATACTGTGTGTAGGCCTAGAGTATTTTGTATCAAGATCCCACCAAATCGCCAAATGGCCAGCTGCTGTGATATAAGCTTTACAGTGGGTACCAGATGGAGACGTTTTCATAAAAGTAGCTTGGTGGCGCAAATGCAACTTGTGGTATCTTAGATGGTCGCATTTCGTATATCAACTATTAACATATGTGATTTAAATAATCCCCGTAAGAGGAGGAAAACGGCTCAAGATTTAAAATTGTTAAAGGCAGATATCTATTGTTTCCAGGAGACCCACATAGAAAATGTTGATAAAGCTTTGTTGGAGACCTTGGGCTTGAGGCTGTTAGTATGTTCTGAGTAGAAGTTTAAAACAACTGGGGGTAGCTATCTTAACTAGTAATATTAAATGTATTTTACCCCGGAGGAAGGCTGATTCTCTTGGCAGATGGGTGATTATTGAATGCTTATTGGATACAGCAAGATTTACGCTGTGTGCACTGTACGGCCCGATAGATGACGATCCAATGTTATTTGATTTTATCTCAGGAGAGCTAACAGTCTGGCCCGCTCTGTATATTGTTCGTGGAGATTAAAATATCAATGGGTCATGGAATGGACAGCATAATTTAAGTAAGATTATGAACAAGTGCTATCCAGGATGTAAACCCAGAGTCTTTAAGGCCCTCAAGAATATGCAAAGGGAATTGGGATTGGTAGATGTATGGCCAATACAGAAATGGCCAAACTCGGGGTATACCTATTTCTCAGCTCCCCATAGGAGATTTGCGTGATTGGACTACTTTCTCGTTTCATCTATCTTCCTTGAGGGGCTGGAAATCGAGCGGTACCCCGGATTCATGGCAGATCATAATCCCTTGCTCCTGGAGGTTAAATTATGGGGCTGGCAGAGACCTAGGAAAGATTGGACATTTGAAAGAGCGTTGTTGAATGACTCTCTGTATATTCAGCACATACCTATGCGGCTGAAGGAATTTTTGGAAGTTAATATGAGGACTGCCCCACTGGAAATTCGCTGGGATACATTAAAGGAAGTGATAAGGTGGAAACACTCAGCTTTTGTAGTAGATGGCAGAATTTGTCATTGGCTCGCGCCCAGGAAGCAATGGGAAAGCTGAGCTCAGCTGAAGCGCAGCTTATTAGGGCAGTTGAGTCCGGTATTGATATTGAGCATGCCTTACACCAGACAGCAAGAGCTAAAATGCTAATCGACAACGGCACAATAGCAAAGATTGCGGAAAAATATATGGTTAGGAGGAGTGAGTGCTATGAGTATAGTGAGAAAGTGGGGCACATCCTAGCAGTGAGGGCTCGCAAAAGAGCATCCATCGGGGCAATTTCGAGAATCCGGAATAAAACAGGGTCGATAGTTACTGGCCCCGATGCAATTAGGGAAGCCTTTCGGGATTATTATGGTGAATTGTATAGTGCAACCACCATTGGTGCAGGGCAGCCTATTGGTTGCTTGATCCCCGAGACCTCGGGCGGTAGGATCACCCCAGAGGAGATAGGAGTGCTCGGACAGGTACCTGTAATGGAGGAGCTAGAGGAGGCACTTAGGTTACTCCCCAACGGGAAGGCCGCAGGCCCGGATGGTATCCCGCTTGAGTTATATAAGTGTTTCAAGGCTATGCTTCTACCGGTGATGCCAAGAGTAATAATTCAAGTGCAGGAAGGGGGTAACTCTCCGCCATCCTGGGGCATGGCAAATATTGTAGTGTTTTCAAAGAAAAACAAGGACCCTCTTAGCTTAAGCTCTTACCGCCCAATCACTCTTATCAACAGTGATGTGAAAATGTATTCTAAAATACTAGTGACTCGTTTTTCTTTTCACATTATTAAGTTGGTAACGGTTAACCAGCACGGGTTCGTCCCAGGAAGGGACATAACAAATCATGTCAGAAGAGTAATAGCATTATTTGACGCTACACACGTGGCAGAGGAACCTGTGGCTATGGTTCTGTTAGATGCGGAGAAAGCATTTGATAGAGTGTACTGGGAGTACCTGTGGCAAACTTTATGGCTATATGGTCTAGGGGAGCGGTTCATCATAGCTATAAAGGCCCTGTATAAAAACCCAAGGGATAGAATACAAATGTGCGGTGGTTATTCAAGTGATTTCACAATCGAGCGGGGCACTTGGCAGGGTTGTCCATGCTCGCCTTTATTATTTGCACTATATCTTGATCCCTTCCTGCGATATTTGGAAAAAAAGAAAAATATTGAGCCGGTGGCCCGAAACAGGTGCGGTACAAAAATTTTTACTTACGCAGATGACATAGCTGTTATCACTGACAATCCGGATTTGGCTTTGGTGGAAATCGAAAGTGCGGCAGAAAGCTTTGGGATTGTGTCTGGTTATTCTCTAAATAAAGATAAGACACAAATAGTATTAAACGACCGTTGGAGCTCGATGGACAAACAAAAGGTTGATCATGCAGTCTACTTGGGGATTGATATTCACCCTCAGGTGGAGCAAATAATTCAATATAATCTCATGCCGATAGTTAATAGTGCTAGAGTCAGTCTATACCGAGGGAATAACCTACACATGACGATTATGGAGCAATGTAATATGGTAAAAATGATGCTCCTCCCTAAAGTGTTATATCTATTTCGGGCCATCCCACTAGAATTTGAGGAATCCTGGTTTAATACACTGGAACAATAAATAATGAGATTTATTTGGTCGTATGGCAAGATTCGGAGGGCTAGTCAGTATATGACGTTGCCTAGGGAGAAGGGTGGTTGGTCTCTCACTAATTTTAAGTTATATCAGGTGGCGGCCACGCTACAGTACATGCACCCTCTGTTTAATAACACCAGGTATATACAGGGCAAAGGGTATGTCCCTAATATTCATGAATTATCAATCGGCCCCGTTGCTAATGGTGCATTGTTGGCTATTTTGGAGCCCAGCTGTTTTAAAGTTATATCTGCCGCCTTTAGATGCTGGGACCCTTTGCGAAAAAGAATAGGGCTTGGGAGATATAATCGCTATACGTTGATCATGAATAACTTCTCGCTTCCTGAGATATTCAGAGATTATTATATGGTGAGTTGGAATCGGCATGGAATTCAAAGGCTTGGTGATTTTTTTGTTACTACTTTCGAGAACTTATGTGTAGAATTCGGGTTAGGTCATAAGGGTTTTTTCAAATATCTGCAAGTGAGGGACTTTATCGATAGGAAAACTGGATGGGTGGCAGGTTTTGCTTAGTACCCTTTGTTAGAAACAATGATACATAGTGATAAGATTATGATGCAGTTTGCCTATGCGAGGGTGAATGATGAACTACCAGATGACCTGGCGAAACATAGCGAAAATTGGTGTGCGTAGGTCAATGTGAAAGACTCAGGTGGTCATTACAACCCTGTCATCGGTGTTAAAGCGGCGGTAAGACCGCCAACAAAGACAGCCACTTCAACACTCAGACCGCCACGGCGGTACAAACAAACAGCGCGGCGGTCACCGCCAACAGACAGGCGGGAGACAATGTACCGCCCACAGTAACACAACCTACTAATCCGCCACCTTTTCCGGGGCAGATTCACAGCAAACAAAAACACGGCGGAAACAGGACTTCGAAGGGAAAACGCTCACCTCTGCACACCCCATGAGGAACCAGGACGCCATGGAACCAGAGCTCCACATTTTTCCAGCCTTTATCTTCTTGCTCCTCTACCAGGAGCACGAACGGCGGCGGCGAAGACCACAGTGAGTACTGCACCTATGATACAAGGGAGGGGGAGGGAAAAAACAGTGACACACACACACACAACACGCAGCACCCCCAGCCTCACCCACGACAACACACACACTAATACAGCATGATACATTACAGTTACACCCCCCAACCCCCCTGGAAGAATGCAAAGACAAAACGAAATGAGGTGAACAATTGTAATATATAAAAATTCAGTAGTCAAATAATATACATACACTATTTACAAATATATAAACCAAGAATATTAGTCCAAGGTATTCCACCCTTAAAGTCCGTGGACCACTGGGCCCACACTGCATGGGCGAGGCCCACACAAGATACCCGAACATGACAGAGAGAACACTGCAGGGGCATCAGATAGAAATAAAACAGGCACCTCAGGGGGAAGGGAAAGGGTGGGTAACTCAGCCTGTTGAGTGCACTACGCCAAATCCACGAGGGGGCCCCATGCCCACTGTTCAATCCTGGGGAGTGCAAAGCCACAGTCTCACAAGTCTCTACAGTGGGTGGGTTGCCCACTGCTATATCCTGGGGAGTGCAAAGCCACAGTCTCTCAAGTCTCTACAGTGGGTGGTTGCCCACTGTTCAATCCTGGGGAGTGCAAAGCCACAGTCACACAAGTCTCTACAGTGGGTGGTTTGCCCACTGTTTAATCCTGGGGAGTGCAAAGCCACAGTCCCACATGTCTCTACAGTGGGTGGGATGCCCACTGTACAATCCTGGGGAGTGCAAAGCCACAGTCTCATAAGTCTCTACAGTGGGTGGGTTGCCCACTGATATTTCCTGGGAGTGCAAAGCCACAGTCTCTCAAGTCTCCACAGTGGGTGGGTTGCCCACTGTTCAATCCTGGGGAGTGCAAAGCCACAGTCTCTCAAGTGGATAACAGTCTCCACTGGTTCTGGAGGGGGCTTTGTGCCCAGAGTGCTTCATCCTGCCAAGGACATAGGTTGTGGATGTAAATCTCCACTGGTTCTGGAGGGGGCTTGGTGCCCAGAGTGCTTCATTCTGCTTGTGGCGGCCTCAGTAGCGTCAGTGCTTTTGGCGCTCATAGGACTGCGGTGCTAGTGGCGGTGGCGTCTTTAGCAGCGGTGCTTGTGGCAGCGCTGTACTTGGCACTTGTGCTTGTGGTGGCGGTGTCCTTGGCAGCGGTGCTTGTGGCGGTGGTGTCCTTGGCAGCGGTGCTTGTGGTGGCGGTGTCTTTGGCAGCAGTGCTTGTGGTGTCCTTGGCAGCGGTGCTTGTGGCGGCGGTGTCCTTGACAGCGGTGATTGTGGCAGCGGTGTCCTTGGCAGCACATCAGCTGCTGGCGGTCCTGTCTTGGGCAGCGGGGCTGCTGGCGGTCACCTTCTAGGCAGCGGGACTGCTGCTGGCGGTCCTGTCTGGGCCAGCGGGCTACTGGCGGTCGCCTCCTGGACAGCGGGGTTGCTGCTGGCGGTCACCTCCTGGGCAGCAGGGCTGATGCTGGCGGTCCTGTCTGGGCCAGCGGGGCTACTGCTGGCGGTCCTGTCTGGGGCAGCGGGGCTGCTGCTGGCCGGCTCCTGTACAGCGGGGCTGATGGCGTTCTTCTCCGCCGTGCTGATCTTCCCAGACTTGCCGGGTTTCTTGTGCCCCTTCCCCACCTTGGAAGGTGTTGCACCTGACTCCACACTCCCACCTGTACCCCTGGGAGCGGCTTGGTGGCTGTTGTCTTCCCCCTCTCTCGCCGGGCACTGGCCAACTTTTGATGCTTGACAGGTGGGGGACTGTCCGTGCTGTGGCTCCTTGCCACACTGGCTGAATCTGGTGACTACTGGCACCACTGGTCCCGCTGATGTTGTGGCTGAGGTGCTAGGTTGGGACCTGGAGAGTTGGGCCCTAGGAGACTGATGGGGTGGTGGAGGTGAGGGAAAGAGGTCAAGGGTGGACAGGAAAAGTTTCTTAGGAACACTGGGACGGGTAGCTGGAGGGGGTTTGGGAGTGGAGGAAGAGGTTGTGGTTGTAGGAGGTGTACGTTTGGTGACTTTGGGTGAAGGTGCATGAGCTGGAGGCTGTAGTGAGGTGGGTGGCTGTTGGGTGGGTGTGTGCCTGTGTTTGTGTACCTTGGGAGGTGGCGTCACAGACACACTGGGAGAGGACACAGGGGATGTGTGAATGGTAGCGGGGGTGGTGACTGCACGTGAGCGGGGTGTGGTGGAGGGTGTGCTGGTGATGGAAGTGGTGGCTGTAGATGTAGTGCATGCAGGTGTGAGTGTAGATGAGACTGGGAGGGAGGAGGGTGACACAGTGGAGGCAGTGGATGTTGCTATGTCTGCATGTGTGTGATGCTTGCGTGAGTGCTTGTGGGATGTGTGGTGCTTATGTTTGCCTGAGCTTCCTTTGTGTGTTGAGGTGTGTGCATGCTGGTCCGATGGTGTGCTTTGGGTAGGCTGAGGCACAGGGAATTGGGTCTGAGTGGAGGAAGTTGGAGGGGGAGGCTAGAGAAAGGGACAATGGCTGCCATCAGTGCTGAGGCCAGAGTCTGAAAAGCTCGCTGAATGGCCGCCTGACCAAAATGAATGCCCTCCAGGAATGCATTGGTTTGTTGCAACTGCCTCTCTACACCCTGGATGGCATTCAAAATGGTAGACTGCCCAACGGTGAGGGACCTCAGGAGGTCAATGGCCTCCTCATTGAGAGCAGCAGGGGTGACTGGGGCAGGGGCTGAGGTGTCTGGGGCGAAGGAGATGCCCACCTTCCTGGGTGAGTTGGCACGGGGCAAAGGCTGAGGGGCTGCTGGGAGGGCGGTGCTGGAGGGGGGTTGGCGGCTGTACCTGTAGATGTGGGGGGCACAGATGGGGCCGCCACCACAAGGGAGCTCCCATCAGAGTACGAGTCCGTATCACTGATATCAGCTCCTGTCCCCGCCGTGGAGCTCCCCTCGCCCGCCGTCCCACTGGTGAAATCAGACTCCGTTGTGTCGCCATCCAGGGCCATGTGGGATGCAGCTCCCTCCTGCTCCGGTGCCACTGCTCCTCCGCCTGATGATGCTAATGCACACATGTACAGGGAGACCACAAAAAGTGGGGGGAGACAGAAGAAAGACAAGTTGAGTGCATGCATTACCACTATTGTTAGCGGACACGACAGACACAGAAGCCCCCTGCACTACGCCGCACACTTCGGGTCCACTATTCAATCCCTGGGACATGGCCTACAAGGTTATGGCCGACATCTGCACACATGGATGTCACAGGAGCCTGACTAGGTGTAGGTGGCACTGTACACAGGTGGGATGGGGTGCCACATGGTCTGCCTGAAAAAGGGGACTTAACTAGCACACTCGCCCTGGCCTAGGTAAACCCACAGCCCACCTCCCCCACCCAGACACCTCCACTGCACGCTGAATCAGCAGAATGAGAGTGTACTCACCCCCTTGTTGCTGCTGTGATGCCCTCAAGCGCCCATCCAACTCCGGGTACGCCACCGCCAGGATCCTAAACATCAGGGGGGTCATGGTGCGAAGGGCACCCCTCTCACATTGGGAGGCCATCCCCAGCTGGGCCTCCGCTGTCTTCTTACTCCAGCGGCGAATGTCCTCCCATCTTTTCGGGCAGTGGTTGCTCCGTCTGTGATAGACCCCCAGGGTCCGGACGTCCTTGGCGATGGCACGCCAAATATCCTTCTTCTGGTGGGAGCTGACCTACGTGAATTGTACAGGGGAAATAGATAAGGTATTACCAACTGCACCGTCACAGTCATTGGCCTGCATCCCTATCCTTGCCATGTGGCACATGCACTCACCGTCGTTTCATGCACGCATCATTCTTCCCCCCTATCTTTCATCCACCCCACTCCACACAGGCAGTGCCCATAAAGCATGCTGACAGTGTACTTACCTGTTTGTCTGGAGGACCGTAGAGTAGCGTGTACTGGGGGAGGACCCCATCCACGAGTTTCTCCAGCTCCTCCGTGCTGAAGGTGGGGGCCCTTCCCCCAGACGCACGAGCCATTGTTTCTTCCAGAGGTCACAGCAGCACTTGCAGTGTAGGTCCTCTTCTGTCGAAGATCAGGTATCGAGTGATTGGACAGATAGAAACTGACGGTCACGTCCGCGGCGGTGCGTACCGTCACCGCTGGCGTACTTCGTCATTGGCTCCTGGGACCCATAGGGTCCAATGTTAACCAATGCAGAATTGCGCCAGCGCAGTTACCTCACATCCCATTGTCCCACTTTACAGGTCAGGCAGCCGCCATTTCAGGGGCCCACATGGCTTTATTTTTAACTGCGTCATACATACCTAGGCCTTGCCTCAACACTCATTCATGCAAAATTCGGGTTATGAATGGTTTTCTGAGTAAGCTGTGTTTACGTACCTCTGAGTTGGTTGACTCTGTGCTCGCTGTTGTCCTTCATAGGCTCCGTCCGCTGGGACATGTGAGGAGATGGCGGCATCCTCCGGTGTACAGACCACTGGTGGACCTGTCGACAATGGAGGAAAGACATGTAATCATCACCTACAGCAGTGGTTCCCAAACTGTGCGCCGCGGCACCCTGGTGCGCCGTTAAAAGTTGCCAGGGGCGCCACGCACATTTTGGAAACATGATATGAACATTTTTAAAAAGATTTATGCCGAGTTACATAAGCCCCACCTGTCAAGGTCTTGCCCTCTGCAGCATGGTTTCACCAAACGTGATTAGTTCTTTATTCGTCATTGCCAGCCGGTCGGAAATTCAACTAATGTTCTGTTTTTAAAACAGATGGATATTTCCCAGGGGCGAGCACGAGGCCCCTGTGTAGTTTCTGGACAGGAGAAAACTGCTAACAGCTTGATTCAAAACACACACAGAAGTTGAGTTTGTTTATTTAGGTTAGAAGACATTATTAGAATTATTAGTTCCTTGTTGATGACAAGTCCAGGGGAAAATTGCAGCATTTCTGCTTTGTGAAAGATAAACCTTCCACCCTTTTCTTATTATTAAGCACACCTTTCCTTTTTTCCCCATTTGTGTTTACTAAATGCTAGTAAATTGTTAAAAATAAATTATAGGACAACAGTCCTCCCTCACTTGCATGCCCAAATCAGATTACTTACTGAGTCTTACTGCCAGGGGAAGGCAATTTTCGTTGGGATGCCAGAAAAACGGCTATGGGAGGTACAGACCAAGTGGAACTTGGAAAGCACAGCTATCAAAAGCTGAAGCCTTTGAAATAATTTAAGGCAGCAGTGCCTCCTAAATTCTCAAGAAACTGCAGAGTGGGAGTGTGAACGGCAGTGCTTAATTTGTAAATAAAAACGTGCCGGTGCCCAAAGTCCTCCTTTTAAACATGTGGCTGCTGCAATTAAATGTGCGAAAATGGAATACTGAGGCAGTGTAATACTGAAGCCATCTCAGGCCTCTTCAATGATTTTAAAGCCACTCTTTGCCCCTTCAGCTCACTCTTGCAGCTTTCTGTTTTCTCCCATTGTGACACTATTTCGTTTTTCTCTTCCTTGCTTAGCACCGGAAACAACAAGCACAAATTAAGCACTGGTGAATGATCAAGTACTGTTAAGTAGTTTTAGAGGAGAAAGTGTCCAGATTGAAGGCAGAATGTGTGCACCAAAGGTGAGGTGTGAGATGTGTGTGTGGTCAAGGCAATGTAATGACGTTGTAAACAGAGAAGAAAATACGTGCATGGAGGACAGCAAGTGTGACACAGGGGGGAGATGTGGCTACATTTTTTAGACGTTTAAGAATGAGAGGTTGAATTGGAGGAGATGTGGTCTAGCAGGGAGGAGGAAACATACAAAACATCCATGTTATGCTCGTTGATATAAATAAAGTACTCCCGAGGCTGGGCTTACATCGCCCACCCAAAAAAAAAAAAAAAAGTAACATAATGGGGAGCCGCGGGCAATGGCAAATATAGGTGAAGGGAGCCGCGGGTCGAAAAAGTTTGGGAACCACTGACCTACAGGCTTGATAGTGCGACAGTCATGGAACTGTGTGCCCAGTTGGAGCCAGACCTGATGTCAGCTATCCGCCATCCCACAGGAATCCCCCCTCAAGTGCAGGTTCTGTCAGTACTCCATTTCCTTGCAAGTGGGTTTTTTCAAACTACAGTGGCCATAGCATCAGGGATGTCCCAGCCTATGTTTTCCAACGTGTTGTCCAGAGTGTTGTCGGCCCTGCTGAAACACATGAGGAGCTACATCGTTTTCCCTCAGGTGGAGGATTTGCCTACAGTGAAAGGTGACTTCTATGCCCTGGGACATAACCCCAACATCATAGGTGCCATTGATGGGACACATGTGGCTTTGTCCCCCCCGCAGGAGTGAACAGGAGTATAGAACCCGGAAGAGTTACCATTCGATGAATGTGCAGATGGTGTGTTTGACAGACCAGTACATCTCCCATGTTAATGCCAAATTCCCTGGCTCAGTGCATGACGCTTACATCCTGTGGAATAGCAGCATCTCTTATGTGATGGGGGAACCCCAGAGGCACCGTGTGTGGCTATTAGGTGAGCACCTGGAACCAAATCAGTGGGAATAGTTGTCTGGGTCTGGGGTTATCCCTACAGGTTAGTGTGTGTCTAACAGTTGTCCCTCGCCATTTGCAGGTGACTCTGGCTACCCCAACCTCTCATGGCTACTGACCCCAGTGTGGAATCCCAGGACAAGGGCAGAGGAACGCTACAATGAGGCACATGGGTGAACTAGGGGGATTATAGAGCGGACCTTCGGCCTCCTGAAGGCCAGGTTCCGGTGCCTCCTTATGACAGGTGGTTCCCTATTCTACTCACCAAAGAAGGTGTGCCAGATCATCGTAGCCTGCTGTATGCTTCCCAACTTAGCTTTGCAATGACAGGTGCCTTTTTTTGCAGGAGGATGGTCCAGATGGAGGTGTTGTGGCAGCTGTGGAGCCTGTGGACAGCGAAGACGAGGAAGCAGAATAAGAGGACATCGACAACAGGAACTCTGTGATCCTGCAACACTTCCAGTGAGACACAGGTAAGAAGACAAACCTGCCTACGACATGAACTTTCACACTACTACCTCTCTACTGTCTGTCCTTTTCACCCAGTGTATGGTCACTGAGTTGTAACTTTCCCTCACGATTTCACAGATGTGGGTCCCACTGTGTGACATCTGCTTTGTTTCCTCATGGACGAGAGCTGTGTGACATAGGTATGTTGGCATTAAAATTGAAAGAGCATTTTGTCACTGTAATTGCTAATACACTATTTCTAAATCACAGACAGACTCCAGATTGTGTTGTGCTTTAAGGGTGTTTATTTAAGTGCTCAATATTGGAGGGGGTTTTAAAATGGTGAGGGGTGATGGTGGAGGAATGTCCATGGCAGAGTCCAGTCCATTAGTCTCACAGGTGCATTGTCCGAAGGGGCATAGGAAGTGGAGCTGGGGCAGTTTGAGGATGGACAGGGTGACAAGGTGGGACAAAAGGAGGACATTCAGGGTTGCCTCATTTCTTGGCGGGGGTCTTGGCACTGTTCTCTGTCTTTGTCCTGGATCTCAGGGCCCGTTAGCGGGGTGGTTCTCCCTCTGCAGGGGGTGGGGTGCTGGTGTGGTGGTCCTGTGGAGGTACCTCCTATCCTCTAGCGCCGGCGGAGGGGGTGGGCAGTTCATAGTCCAGGCTAGTGTCAGGGGCCCCTTGTTGTGCCACAGTGCCCCTCCTGGTGTTGAGGACTTCCTTCAGCATCCCTACGATGGTGCCGACGGTGTAATTGATGGATCTGAGTACCTCCCTGAAGCCCAAATACTGTTCCTCCTGCAGCCGCTGGGTCTCCTGAAACTTGGCCAGTACCGTTGCCATCGTCTCCTGGGAATGATGGTACGCTCCCATGATGTTGGAGAGGGCCTCGTGGAGAGTGGGTTCCCTGGGCCCGTCCTCTCCCTGTCGCACAGCAGCCCTCCCAGTTCCCCTGTTTCCCTGGGCCTCTGTCCCCTGAACGGTGTGCCCACTGCCACTGCCCCCAGGTCCCTGTTGTTGGGGTGGTGGGTTAGCCTGGGTTCCGTGTAGTGGTGGACACTCTGCTGATTGACGTATCCTGGGGACGGAGGTATGGGCACGCTGGGTGGGTGCTGTGCTGCTGTTTCCAGAGGGGGCAAGCTCTGTAGTGGCCTGTGCCAGTGTGAGGGGAACCAACTGTCCCGAGGTCCCAGATTGGCTAGGCTGGTCGTCTAGATCCAGTTGGACAGAGCTGCTGTCATCACTGTGGGCCTCTTCTGTTGGTGGTGTGGACATGTGTGGACCCTCCTGTGCGGTGACGTTGGGTAGAGGTCCTGCAGGGGTGTAAAAGCATGATTATTGCATCTGGGTGTGGCATGGTGTGCAATGGGTGGGTGACCGTGTACCCCAGTGCTTGCATTCCTGTGTGGGACATTGTGTGATGATCGTTTAGGGGAGTGTATGGGTATGTGCAGTGGTCATGCATTGGTGATGGGTGTCCATGCTTTGTTGTTGCATGCAGGGCTTGGTGTTGGGATGTGTGGTTTGTGATATTGGGACATTTGTGAGGAGTAGGAGTGATGGGGGTGAGGGTGGGGGTATGTGATGGCATGCAGGTATGGTGGAGGATATAGTAGTTAAGGTTTGACTTACCAGAGTCCATTCCTCCAGCTATTCCTTCGAGGCCCTCAGGATGCAGAATAGCCAAGACTTGCTCCTCGCATGTAGTTAGTTGTGGGGGAGGAGGTGGGGTTCCGCCGCCAGTCCTCTGAACTGCTAGGTGGTGTCTTGAGACCCCGAACGCACCTTCCCCTGTAGGTCGTTCCACCTCTTCCTGATGTCATCCCTATTTCTTGGGTGCTGTCCTACTGCGTTGACCCTGTCCACTATTCTTACCCATAGCACCATCTTCCTAGCTATGGAGGTGTGCTGCACCTGTGATCTGAATAGCTGTGCCTCTACCCTGATGATTTCCTCCACCATGACCCTGAGCTCCTCCTCAGGGAACCTGGGGTGTCTCTGCCGTGCCATGGGGTGGTGTGTGCTGTGATATGTGGGGGGATATTTAGTGGTGTGTTTTGTGAGGTGCGTGGATGTTATGTGGGTGATGGTATTGTGTGCCTGTGGATGCTTAGTTGTAGATTGTAGTGTCTCTCTCTGGCCTTCTGTCGCAATTGTAGTCGTAGGGGTTTGTGGGTGATGTGGGTGTGTGTTTTATATTGTATCGGTGTGTGGGAGTGGTGTGGGTATGTGTATCAGGTGTGTGTATTTGGAATTGTCCAATGTGGTAGTGTTTTGTAAATGTGTGTGTATTTTGAGCGCGGCGGTGTGGACCGCCAATGGAATACCGCGTTTGAAAGACCGCCGCATGGATTCATGGGTCGTGATAGTGTGGGCGTATTTCTGTTGGCGTGACGGTGGAGGTTCTGTTATCGCCAGTTTATCACTGACCTTTGGTGTGGCGGACTTGTGTGGGTGTCTCAATTTTGGCAGATTCCGAGCTGTGGGTCATAATGACCGTGACGGAATTCCGCTGCCGCGGCGGTGTGTTGACGGTCTTCTGCACGGCGGTAAGCGGCTTTTACCGCCAATGTTGTAATGAGGGCCTCAGTCTTTTATGATTCTTTAGAATTGGGTTGCAGTATTTTTAGCTCCACGTCCCTCCAGGCACAACACTATAAAACAATATTTTACCTCTATTTTACTCCAGGGAAGCTATTAAACAGGGGTCGGACAGAGGGGGTACACTGCCCAAGATGTCAACAGCATGGAGCTGACCTTCCGCATATGTACGCCACATGCATAAAGCTACCACACTGTGGTAGAAGGTGGAGCAGTTTATTAAAGAAGTCACTAGCCACGATGTAGAATTATACACAGGAGTAGAAATGTTCGGGTTATCTGGTATGTTCGAACCCCCTCTGACCAAGTTTGTTTTTGTAATTATGGCTGTCTACCGTTTATGTATATCCACGGCATGGCTAGATCAACAAACCCCCACATTTCAAATCTGGCTAGACCGCATTCTCTCAAATTATCAGCTCGAGCTTGCTCTTTTTGAGAGAAAAGGGAGAGAAGGGAGATGAAAGGGGCAAGCTACATGGGGGGCATTGGGTAGCTGGTTAGCTAAAAAGTCATGTTGAACTGATCACCAGGAGGAATAAATGTGCCCCTCTCTTTTTGTATATGTCTCTATCTTCTTATGCATGTAGCAATTTGAATTTTTGTTCAAAATGATGTAATGCAGAATTTGTCGCTACACTCTCTTGGGTCTCTAAAGATTTAAAAAAAAAGAAATTGGGTCTCTAGTTGGCAGAGGTATACCTCTTATCCATGTAGGAACAACAATCCCAGTCAGGGTGAGTCACAAGACAATCCAAATTATCCTGTGTCCACAATCTGGTAGCTTTGCACTGAGGAGTCAGGCTTAGCTTATAAGGCAATGTGTAAAATATTTGTGCAAAAACTCATACAGTAACACAGTAAAAACACCACAAAAATACACGATACAGGTTTAGAAAAATAGATAATATTTACTGAATAAAAGAAGGTCAAAATGACAAAAATCCAATAAGCACAAGTTGAAATATCACTTTTAAAGGACTTAAAAGAGTCTGAATCCTTAGGAATCAATGGTTGTATCTTTGTATCACACAGTATCTGGGATGCGTCAGAAATAACGACGCACGGGAGCCTCAGAGGAGAAGATGCATGGAAAAATAAAGTGTTGCGTTGGATTTTACAGCATGGCAAAGATGATGCATTGTTTCTTTCCACGATGCAAGGTGATACATCGAATTCCAGGAGCGCAGCCTTGGTTCCATACTCCAATGCAGTGATATATTGACACCCAGGGCTGATGTGTTGATAACCCTTGACACGCTGGTAGAAGGAGCAGGTGCTGTGTCGATCCGTTAGGGTTGCGGCAAACTTTCAGCCGCATGGCAGGCGCTGCATTAGTTTCCAGTTGCGAGTCAGGTGCTGCATTGTTCCGGTCGGCTGCGCAGCAATTTTCCAGCTGCGAGGCAGGCATTGTGTCATTTTCTGTAGAGGTTGCATTGATTTTCCAAAGCTCGAGGATTTCCTGGAGGGGTGAAGTCGTTGTTGGCCCTGAGACCTCATAAACAGGAGGTTTACTCAATCCAAGCCCTTGGAGAGCACTTTAGGAGGAAGGCAGAGTCTTTCCAGCAGAGTCAGGAACAGCAGGCAGCAGGGCAACAAGCAGGAAAGAAGTGCTTCAGCAAAGCAGTCCAGATGAGTCCTTTGGGCAGCCATGTAGTCTGGCAGAGTCCAGGTGTAGGTCCATCAGTGTCTGATTTGGTGCGGTTAGAGACCCAGTTTATATACCAAAAAGTGCCTTTGAAGTGGGGGAAACTTCAAAGAGTAGTATTGAAGTGCACAATTTCACCTTTCAGCCCAGTCCTGTCTGACCGGATCCCTGAGGTGGGGTTTATCAGTCCTTTGTGTGAGGGCAGGCCACTGGCCTTTGAAATGTAAGAGAGAGCCCCTCCACCCTTCCTGCCCAGGAGACCCATTCAGTATGCAGATGAGTGCAGATGTGACTGAGTGTCCTGTCTGTCATGGTGTCATGGTTGTCTGGGTGGAATGCACAAGGGGAGCTGTCAACCAGCACAGACCAGATGTGGATTGGAGACAAGGCGGTAAAGCACAGATGCAGTAAGTGTAGAGAAATACCCTCTTTCTAAAAGTGGCAGTTCTAAAATAGTAATGTTAAATCCAACTTCACCAGTAAGCAGGATTTTCAACTACCATTCTGGCAACATTAAACATGACAGGGCTACTCCAGATCAGAATCTACTACTTAAAGGCATTAAGGGCAGTTCTAATGCTAATTTATGAGAGGAGCAGAGTTCACATTAGTAGAGAACGAATTTGAGTTTTTCACTACCAGGACAGGTAAAGCACATAGGTACCTGTCCTGCCTTTTACTTACAGAGCACCCTGCCCTATGGTTTATCTAGGGCCTACCTTATGGGTGACTTATAGGTAGAAAAAGGGGAGTTTAAAAGTAATTTTAAATGCCAAGTTGAAGTGGCAGTGAAACTGCACACACAGGTCAGGTCTTGCAATGGCAGGCTGAGACCTGGTTAAAGGTCTACTTATGCGGGTGGCTCAGTCAGTGCTGCAGACCCACTAGTAGCATTTAATTTACAGGTTGTGGGCACCTCTAGTGCACTTTACTAGGGACTTGCAAATAAAATATGCCAATTGGGTAGGTACCAATGATACCATGTCTAAGAAAGAGAGCACATGCACTTTAACACTGGACAGCAGTGGTAAAGTGTGCACAGTCCTATAACCAGCAAAAACAGGTCAGTAAAATGGAAGGAGGCAGGCAAAAAATTGGGGGATGACTATCTTAAGGCTGTCAGGTCTAACAAAACAGTATTGCATTAAAATACATAGGAAGTAGATTATCACTCTACCGCAAAGCTTGTCAGAAAAATCCCCAACATGCAGGCAGAGTTCTGTACTGGAAGGCATTGTCACTGGTTTACAACTCCACATCGCTGTCCATTAATGACCATAACTTGTGCTTCCTCATCTTTCCTACTCATTGTCATTCTGAAGTAACCCTGATGTGCAATCCCCAAAATGTGTCTCTCAAAACAAAAGGTGGCACCAGTTTACCATCACAAAGCTACAAACCCCCTTTTCAACCCATCAACCAACACAAATATCACAGAAAACTCACATTTCCATTCAGGTCCCTCCTCGTCCTGAAGTGTTGAAACAACTTCCTCCAACCTCTCCTACAACTCATTGACAATGTGCACACTCTGTTTTCCGCTTGCAGAAGGGAGTGACTGCACCTGCCTGCATGAGGATGCCAGACAGATTCATGGGACTCCCTTGACCCTCTCTAGAGGAGGCACACTGATTGTATACCACTTCAACTGACGTTTCATTCAGTGAGTCTCCTGGACTGTGAAACCGAAGCCTGGCAGACAGCTAAACAGGTCTTCCTGCCAGGGCGTCTGCTTCCCTGAAAGAAATGCAAATATGGACTATGATTTAATTTGCAAATGCAAAGGATGCTTTGGAGACAGTTCTGACTTTAATTAAGCAAATCACTCGAAGCTGCATGATGACAGAGATGTATTTTTTTAGAATGGTAGTGCAAAGAGTTAACAACTGAGCTGTGAAGTGTGCTTTGAATTGTATAGTTGAAGGGACAGTAATTTAAAAAATGTGCATTAGGCACACTTTGATTATTACTAAAATCTATATTTTGGAAGCACAATATTATCTTAAACATTTTGCGCGTTTTGTAGCAGTCTATCTCATACTGTATGAAATGCAAGTTTAAATTAATGAAATATGTATTCACAGTGCTTTCTGTCACAGGCTGTGACCCTATAGCACTAAAAATGTATGTGTCACTTTTCTCCACTGTACCAACCAAGACTTAATGTTGATGCTTTCTGGTTACACACAGATATCTGCAATGCATTAACTAATAGAGGTTGTATAATGTACTATAGTGCAATTCACAATAAGTAACACATTTCTTTCTTTATTTTTCATTTAAGCTTCATATTATTTTATATGTAGCTACCTAATGGTGAAATACTAAAAACAAATACAGAATATTTTCCTTTTTCAGACACATCTCTGACCCTGCCCCTATACTCCCTGACCCCTCCCCAACTGCATTCAGCATCACAGTCCCCCTACTTTTTTTAATGTACTTCGACCGCTGCTCTCAATGCTGCATCATATGAATTGTCTATGCAACTTGTTCCTGTAAGGTAGATACAATCTATAACGCACATTAATATTTTTCTCTAAGCAAGCAACCGTTTTCTGATAGGTCTCATATTCCCTCCCTGTATCTACTGTACAAAATGCAGATACACAACTATGGTTTGTAATTCCACCCAAAACGAGTGGTTTAACAAATACTTAAGTCTATTTGACTTCAATCTAATACCACCAATGGGACCGTTATAGATGTGTTTTTGCATTACCAGGCGCCATATTGGGCTGTCCACTTAGTGATAATTGATTTTTACAGTAAACAACAAGATTTGCAGATACAATTAAAGTTCTAATTTCAACTTCGCAACTAAAGAAAATCTGTAGAAGTCATAACCTGAGCCTTGGGTGGCAAATGCAATTATTAGTCAACACCCCAGACGATCCAAAAACGCCAAACACTGTTATTCCTTTTCATAAACAACGAATAACCTCTTGACTATCACATATCTTCCAAGTGTTGTAGTCCTCCCGTCTGCGTATTTAGGCAGGGGCAGAAATTAAAAAGTGCTCTTTTGCCGGGAGAAACTGGCTGTAGAGTTACCACGAAGGGAATACTTAATCCTCAGTAGCAAGCAAGAAACAATCGAACAGTCACGGATTGCCCTATCCTCCCTGGACGTTCAGTGGGAAGGCAATCGATGTTGGATGCAAAAGTAGCCATCTTGCGTCCGAGTGTCAGTAGGAACATTTTACTAATGTTTAGAGGTGGGCGAGACACTGAAAGCTAGCCAGGCTCAAGTCTGAGGCCTGGTCATGGCTCTGCTCGAGGTCCTGTTGGAATTGCGAGCCTGTAACGAGCCGAGCTTTCATGTGTCTTCAGTCTGGATCTATTGGTCTGCCCAGGATTGTTAGGGCCAAAGCTGCCGATTGTAGACCGGGGAAGCATGTTCGATTGCTGGTGTCTGCTCAATATATTTTGATTCTGGGCAAATCAATCTCCCTATGCCTATGAACAATCTTGTGACCTTATGTAAGGCAACTGGTGTTCCTGTCAAGCGCTTGAATTTCATGCCAAGTTTGTGCTATATTTAAAAAATGGACTAAGAGGTAGAAACAAAGCCTTAACATAAGGAAAAGACTATAGATACCCATTTACTGGCTGACTTGAACAAAGCGAAATACAAACACCTGGATTGTTTGATCTTAGGCAACTATTTAATTTCATCAATACTCTTTTTTTTTTCATTGTCGCATACCAAAACACTTTTAATATAAGCGTTCAGACTACCAGTTGTACAAAGCTACCAAGTTTAATAAATACTTCTCAATGTATTGCTATAATGTGACATTTTAAATTCAAAGTTACACATGAACTACATTTATTGGAATTTACTTCACAATATTTTACGTTATGGTTGTTGTACGATTTAAAAAGCAACTATTTTCAGGGCTCAGATCGTGATCAACCTTGGCTCTGGCTCTCCCTATTAATTTGCTGGCTCGCCCACCTCTATTCGTATTTCCCAGGGTTCCTTTCAATGTCTTTTCCCTTCAAACTGAGGCTGTATTTGCAAAGTAAGTAAAAAAAAAAGCAAAATTGTGAAGCCCTTAACTTTTCCCTTTCGCGCTCCACTAAATAGCTGTCCCTTTTCACAGATCCGTGCTCCATGCTGTTCTACAACGCATTTAGATTGTTAGCTCGCATCATTCTGTTTTATGTTAGTAGTGTTACTTTTCGAATGATAAATGCAGGACTTGTAGTGTTCAGGGACTGGTCACCGAAGAGGAAGACGGATTCCAGGGGAAGCTGGGGGTTATAAAATAATAAAGCGGAGCGTGGGAGTTTCAGTTGTAGCCCGGTGACTCCAATGTACATTAGCCTTGTGTGTGTGGGGAGTTATTTAAAGCGCCGCGCAAAGCCAGGAGCGCGGCACAACACTGGCGACGAGGGTGGGATCTACAATCACATTGTCATCACACGCAGGACCGTGCACTGAGAAGATCCAGTGGCACTGTGAGGGGGCGGGAGGCAGCGTGACTGATCTGGTGCACGGGACGTACAATAACAATCTGAGACCGGGTGAAGGCTAGACCACACACGAGGGCATCTGCTGCTGCTGTTTGTGCTGCGAATCTTGAGCTTGATGTGAGCTGACTGTCGATGCAAGCCCCCAGATACGGCACAGGTCATTCAGTTTGGGGCACCATGAGCTGCGCATGGAAGACTGCTGGGAAGGAGTAAAAGGCATGCCAAGCCCCAAGTCAGAGTGACACAGCACCACCAAGACCAGCAGAAAGAGGTAAAGCAGGCATCGTACTCCTGGCATTTCAAGGAGACACCCCAAGGGATACATCACAGGTGCTACACCCAGAGGAGAAGCCAACAATCTGTGCCAGACTACAAGCTGAGAGCAGAGGGGCACACCACAACGCAACGTGCCGAGAGCGGTGATCCTGAGATAACCAACATGAATAATGTGATTATCATGGCAGAAAAACCAGTGCCCGCCATCCATCAACTGCCACAGCACACAATAACAGGTGCATTCCCGCCATTCAGTGAACTTGCGGATCCTGCCACAGTGTCACCTAGATGGAAGGTATGGGTCGGGCGCCTGGAGAACTACTAGGTGGCCACCGATGGAGAAGGACTGAGCAGTCAGGAGGTTGTTGCTCCTACACTTTGTAGGTGATGAAATATGCAAACTCTTCAGACACTTACCGAACACAGGTGCCCATGACGACTACAACGCGCCAGTGAGGGCCCTGAATGTGCACTTCAATCCACAGCTGAACCCGGATTTCAAAAGATTCAAACTATAACAGGCGAGACAGAGAGAAGGCGAATCCATCAACCAGGTTTACGCTCGCCTCTGGGAACTGGCAAGCACATGCACCGAAGATGATCAACAGAAAGAGGTACGCGCACAAATCATACAAGGGTGCAGGGACAAGACACTGAGAAGACTAATACTGAGATAACCAAACATCACTCTGGACGAGATCTTAATCATAGCACAGTCTCACGATTTATCTGCGGCTGGAGCAGCTGAGATGGACATGGCAATGCCACACACGCCAGAGAGAACCCCAGTGGTCAAAACAGAATGTGCCGGCTAGGTGCAGGTGTCACAAACAGGGAGAAAACCTAGCATGTATGCCCCAGCAAAGCCAAGGGGACGGTGTGATTACTGTGGGAGAGAAGAACACAACCCAAGAGACTGTCTGGTGCAAGGGAGGACATGCTCCAACTGTGGAAAATTGAATCACTTTTCAGCCGTCTGCAAAGGAGGAGTGAGAGGAAGAGGAGTGAGAGGGAGGCGCCTGACCACCAGGGAGGTCAAACAGCTATCACTAGTTAACCATGTGACATGAGGGGCATACTACCCAGTGTTGCGTCTTTCCCTAGGAGACTCCTCTCCCGGAGAAGATCTGGAAGAGGAAGTGTTCTTAATATCATTTACAAGTTACTTGAAGAGGCACCGGTGGCCTCAGCCTACTTGCATGATTGAAGTAGCAGGGTCCCCTGTCAAGGCCCTCATAGACACAGAAGCCTCAGTAAATGTGATGGGCGTACAACAATATCGCCACCTCCAGCCCCGTCCACCATTGACCCCATCAAACACCAAGATATTTACTTATAGAAGTCGCACACCTTTGCCGCTAAAGGGACGCATGGCAGTGACAGTGCAGGCGGAGGGAAGGATGATAGATACCACATTCCATGTAGTCGACAGGGAGGCGTCACTCTACTTGGCAGTCAAGCAGCGGAGGAGTTGGGTCTGGTCATGTTCACAAAAAGCATAAGGGCTTGCCAAATTGATAAGGTGCTAAAAGAATTTCTGAAACTATTTACAGGCCTCTGGTGCCTCAAAGCCCCCCCATCAAGTTGCATACTGAGAAGGCCGTGAAGCCGGTTGCCTTATGATACCAGCGGATACCGTTTCACTTAAGGCTGGTAGTTGAACAAGAGCTGACCAGCCTCAAAGAACAAGGAGTCATCGAAAGAGTGTCTGGCCCCACTCCCTGGGTATCGCCCATGGTGATAGCGGAGAAGCCGAAGCAACCCGTAAAAATGTGCCTCTCTATTGACATGAGGCTGCCCAACCAGGCCATCAAACAAGAAAGACACATTACACCCACCATAGATGACATAATTGCTGATTTAAACGGATCCAAGTGGTTCTCCAAATTAGACTTCAACGCCTGATATCACCACGTTCTCAACGCACCTCAGGCTGAGAAGATACAAATGCCTGAGTTTTGGCATGTCATCGGCAACGGAGGTATTCCAGGACGCTATTGTTAAATCCTATCTAGATTACAAGGTGCCATGAACGTCAGTGACGACATACTAATATACTCCGCAACAGCCGAAGATCATCATCGGCATGTGAAAGACACCCTCCAACGGCTGTCGAAACATGGACTTACCCTCCATAGATACAAGTGTGTTTTTTTTCAGACAGCAATTGAGTTCTTCAGATACGTAATTAACCAGGAAGGAATCCAAGTAGACCCCCGAAAATCCAGCGCTATAATGAAAGCCCCCACCCCAAAGACTGTGACTGAAGTGCGGAGTTTTCTGGGAATGGCAACTTATTGTGGCAGATTCATCTCAAAGCTGGCCACGCTGTCAGAGCCGCTCCGAGCCCTCACGAAAACAGATGCACTGTGGATATGGTGGAGCCGGGAAGAAGAAGCATTCCAAACACTCAGGAAGGCTCTTCTGTGTGACACTACTATGGCATACTTCAACCCCATGAAAAAGACCGAACTGATGGTAGATGCGAGCCGGTATGCCTAGGCACAGTCCTGACCCATGAAAGTGAGCCAGGCCAGTGGGCTCCCCTAGCATATGCCAGCAAGGCCTTAACATCTACGAACAACGATACTCCCAGACCGAGAGGGAGGCCCTGGCAATCAAGTGGGCGTGTGGTCACTTTCACCTGTACCTCCAAGGGAGACCTTTGTGGGTGGTCATGAACCATCAACCACTTGTCCCCCTGTTCAAGGGGAGCACACCACATCCACCTCAACGGATTGAAAGATGGGCAATTCAGTTGCAACATTATTGCATGGAGGTAATATACCAACCTGGGGCCAAGAACCCTGCAGACTTCCTGTCCAGACACCCACCGGAGCAGAATCAAGCCCCCAATCAAGACGAAGCAGACACTGAGGCACATGTGCACACACTCGCTGAGGGGAGTTGTCCCAAAACACTCAACACGAAGAAGATCTCTGAAGCTATCCTGGAAGATTACGTTTTTCTACGAGTGAAGCAAGCGCTGGAAGGTGGCTCATGGCACTATTTTCTCAGGAATGCAGACAATTGGACCACAGCCAAACGGGAGCATTTAACAAAACTATGGAGAGTCGGAATGAGCTAAGCTCCACGTCTGATGGTCTTCTTCTCCGGGTACACCGATTGGTAATACTTCGGCAACTACAAAATCGCATGATCCTGCTAGCACACGGAGGGCATCAAGGAATGACAAAAATGAAAGTGCGCATGAGGGAGAAAGTGTGGTTCCCTGGACTTGAAGAGGAAGTGTACCAATGCATGCAACAATGTCCAGCTTGTCAGCTAACGGCCATCCCGGAGGTACCGGACCCAATTATTACCGAAGAAGCCTGTGCAAACCCATGGGCGCAGGTCAGCCTAGACTTTGGAAGTTTTCCTGAAGGCAGGACAACCCTGGCGCTAATAGATGTGTATTCTAAATATCCAATTGTGGAGGTCATTGCATCCACTGCTTTCGCACACGTGGGTCCAGCTCTTGAAAGAATCTTTGTCATGTTTGATCTCCCAGAGGAGATCAAGACTGATAATGGACCCCTATTCCAAGGGAAGGATTTTCAAGATATGATGAGGCGTTTGGGCATCAGACACCGAAGAATCACACCACAATGGCCTCAGGCCATCGGAGAGGTCGAGCTATTCATGTGCACGCTTAATAAAGCCCTTAGAATCACCATCTTAGAAAATGTTGACCCAGAGCTCAGCCTTCATCGATTCCTACGGGAATACAGGGGAACCCCCCATTGCACAGCTGGCCAGACTTCTTCATCACTGATACTTGCCGGACAGAGGCGAGATACAATCCCCACAGCCCCCGGTTGGTAACCCACCCCCTAACATCCGAAGCAAACTCAAGCCAGGAGGAAAGAAGTGAATGATAAGATGAGCCAAAGAAGGCGTGCCAGAGTAAAAGACGTCCCAGTCGGCGACCAGGTTATCATCAAACATAGGAAACCTGAATGGAAACTTCGCACATCCCTTGAACCCGGAGAATGGACAGTGACTGGGGTGTCTGGAACCATGGTGACAGCAAAGAAAGGGAGTGATCGGGTGACACGAAATGTCTCATGGTTTAAAAAAGCAACCTTTGTGGAACACCCAGGGGATCAGGAAGCAGAGGGCCAATTCCCAGACAGGTCGGCCACTGAGAGTCCTGAACTTGATCATGAGAGTGAGTCGCCAACAGCTGCTGGACCAGCCTGCCTGAGACAACCAGTGAGCACCGCTCCTGTGACTCAAGGCAGTGAGACCAGATCCCAGATGGGGAGGTACAATTTGAGACCCACTCCCCCGTCCAGCCAAAGACTGAAGGACTTTGTGTGCATATGAACTCTTGATCCAGTCGGGGAGGGATGTAGTGTCCTGTGACGGTCTAGATATTCAGGGACCGGTCGCCAGGGACACTGACCCACAAGAGGAGGACGGATTCCAGGGAAAGCAAGGGGTTATAAAACAATAAAGCACAGTGCGGGCGTTTCAGTTATAGCCCGGCAACTCCAGTGTACATTAGCCTTGTGTGTGTGGGCAGTTATTTAAAGCGCCAAGCAAGGCAAGGAGCGTGACGCAACAGGAATAACAACAGAATTTTAAATAAACGCAGCCTGGTTATGCTACACATCTATTATGTAACAGATCCTGAACAAAGCCATGAAATAAAGTAGGTTTTTTGACTGAGCAGTGGACAGCGTTATACCATTGTTTAACAGATGCTGTAAACTATTTTTGAAACCGAAGAAAAACATACCTTTTCACTCCGCCTTGCTAATGTGGTGTGTGTGCTCCTTAAGGGCTAGCAGGTATTTCTTCAGACTCATCCTTTTCTAAGATTCTTTTGGACATATTTAAGAGCCCCTAGCACTATTAGAATGCCACCTTAGCGTCCTTTTTTACGCTAATGTGGCGTTAGAAGCCCAAAAACACAGCATCATATTTACAAAGTGGCGCAATGCACAATGCGCATTGCAGTGTTTTTAAATCTGCTACACTACTACAAAACCGGCCCCCTGGTAACAAAAGCAGCCCTCAACCCTTCTGGCCTCCCGGGGAAACACCCGATGCCCAGTTTGGCCAGTCCAGCCTTGAAGATACATATATATGTGTTTCTCTCGCTTTCTGTATTCCTGTCTTTTTATACACTCTGGCCATACTAGATCTATTGTCTGCGAGGACATATATTATGCTGTCGCCTATGCCATACATAGTTATTTTTATGAGGAAAGTTTTCACCCTGATCCCAGTGAATCAGCCTCAAAGAGTGCCTACCTAAGAGGGTAGCCAGAGTCAGCAACACACATGAATATTCTCATGTTTTGAATAAGATTGTTGGGCAGTCTGATTCTCTTGCACTGCCAAATGGGCCAGCTTGAACATGTGATTAAGGCATGTGGGCCATATGTTACTACGAAACAAGCAGTGGCAAAGCCAATAGGTCTCACTTTTGAGAGATATTTTAGTTTTGTTAATTATATTACTGACCAGTATTGTACAATAGTGCAGTTCCTGTTCAGCATGGCTGAAAGATAAAATAAAAGCACTCTTATGGTATGGTAAGTCATAAAAGATTTTATGGACGGACTGTCATTGTATAATATAGTATGGTATGACGATGATATAGCCTGTTATTGTATGGTATGGTTTGATATGGCATGGTATAGCCTGTCATTGTACGGTATAGTATAGTATGGTAAGCCCTGTCATTTTATGGTCTGGTGTGATATGGTATGGCCTCTCGTTGTAAAATATGGTATGGTATGGTCTGCCATTGTTTAGAATGGTATGGTATGAATTGTTCTTGTATAGAATGGTATGCTATGTCCAGTCATTGTATAGTATAGTATGGTATGGTATTTATTGTATAGTATGGTATGCTGTGTCCTGTCATTGTATGGTATAGTGTGGTATGGTATGGAATGCTATGGTATGGTCTGCTATGGCTTGACATTGAATAATACAGTATGGTATGGTATGGTCTGTCATTGCATAATATGGTATAGTCTGTAATTGTATAGTATGGTATGACCTGTGATTGTATAATATATTACGGTATGCCATGGCCTGTCATTTTATTCTATGGTATGGTATGGTATGTTATGGTATATCCTCATATCTCTCCTATACATAGGGGAATTCCTGTCTCACCCCCTTTAAAGAGGTTGATCCTGTACCTAATTTGTTTGGGGTTGTCTAATCTTGCTCAAAGGTATAGAAGGATTTTCTGACTGGGATATTCCGTCTGTTGATGCACATTGTACTGTTTCAAAAACATAATATAATGGAGATGCATTTGTTATTTAGCCTCTCAATATATAGGTGCATGATTGTTATAGTTCAGTAACCACTACAAATGTAAAATACTTGCACTAAAATTCAACAAATTTCGAATGGCTTCCCGGGATTCACAAGTGAAGTGAGAATTTGATATTTGATATTTTACAAAGCCCATTATTAATTATTCAATGCAGTTTTCTTTAAAGCACACATTTCTCAAAACTTGAAATGTACACACATTTTATTTAGTTCATGTTTAATCAAAAAATGGTAGAAATTTCCTCAGCCAGTTGAGAAAAAAACTTTAACTATTAACTCATGTCTTATTCGCAGTGTAAGTGTGCCCGAAAAAGGAAAAAAAGCGAACATCCAGAACAGATTACATGATCAGTTACCCACAAAGTTGTTATCAGTACAAGTTTGATGGATACGAGATGGATATTACATAAAGAAGTCAGCACAAAGTCCACGTTATTAACTATTTAGAACATACAGAACTGTGGCTAATAAAATATACATTTGTTCTAAGGTATGAATTTTCAGAAACAAATAATGTAATTTCATTCAAACCAATGTGCATTTAAGCAATCTTCTGAACCAATGGCTGTACTATCGCAGTAAAGAATGTATGTTTAATGAATGAACATTCACAAACACGAATATATGTTCATGTAGTATCTGCAACATCACATTTAGAGGAGACAAGTAAACATCAGTGGCTAACTAAGAATAATATTTGATCAAAGAAAAAAACGTCTGTATGCACATTCGCTCTACTAAACGATTATGAACATGACACACATTCAAACTAGACAACCCCATTCTGTACATTACTCAACTTTACTTAATCACTGCCTTTCACAAAATGCACACTCGAGTTGATGGCGCTGTGGGTGCACAGAGGAATAGTACAAGATTACCAGTGATGAGGTGCATCTCTCCTAACCCAGAAAAAGGCGCGTACTTGCCATTCCAAACTGCAGCATAGCATCTCCCTATGTGGGCAAAGTGCAGATGGCTCTATCCCTCATTGTGCCCTCTGTTGGTGGTACGGTGAGGTGGCCTGTAGATCAGTTCAGTTGATTTTAAATAAAACATATTAAATGCATACCTTTGTTTCTACATTCAACAAATATATAATGCTTTCTTTTTTAATGAAGCGCCTGCTGTATCAGATTTTACTGCATTGTAATTGTTAAGAATAACGCAGCCAGCCCAGTGATAAAAATGTTATCACCTTCAGAATGGTGAAAGTCTGGGATGCCATGCTGAGATTCAACCTACATTCTGCCCATTGCACATAGTAGGTGCAACACTAGCACATGCATCCTCATGTAAACACAAGGACAGTAGTGCCTTAAGTGGGATGAATGACAGCTCAATGAGCTGAACGCTCCCTGCTGAAACATACAGTGATCTGCTGGCCACGTTTGAATTTCCGCATGAACACTCAGCCTTCCATCCATCTACTAGTGCTATTAAATTAGGCATTAGTAACACCTGTAATTTAAGGCACTTAGGCATGGAAGAAGTGGGTTTTCAAGTGCTGCATAAAACCAACAAAATTGCAACATTCGCTTATTGAACCTGACAGGGGCGACTGGTGTTCATTGGCACAAGAGACATTGCCCTGCCACTCTCGGGGAAAATACACACATCTGAAAAGAGATTACTGCTCCAAGACAGTGTGCTTAATCTCCTGGATGAACTCTAGTCAACTTTGCAGATGTCCTACTGTGCAAGTGCCCAGCCATGGCCAGGTTTTCTTCAACCTGCAGACACAAGCTACAGCGGTGACATCATTGGAGAGGGAGTGCTGAATTAGAATGCAATTGATCCGAGTGCTTTTGGGGCACATAAACAGTGGCCCTGAGAGGAGTCACAAAACTCAGTTCACTTCAATGGCTGGGTGTGGGCCAGGCTGATGAGGACAAGGCAGGAGTGGGTGTCAACAATCTGTTGATCATCACAGAGGGGCAGGTTGTAGGAAGGTTGCAGGGGCTGATTTCCTTGCAGTAACGTGTTTAGTACTGCATTTGTTCTCACTTTGAAAAAAGATGATGGAGCTGAGCATGACTGATACAGAGTGCTCCTTATCTCGACAGAGGCCCAAGAGAAGGAAAGAGCCAGCTGTGGACAACAAATGCACCATTGGACTAAGAGGTAAGTATGCAGGTAAGCTTCTGCCTGCATCAGGGGCATCATCAACCTGCCCCCCCCCTCCTGTTAGCATCTACAGTGAGGTGGGGTTCTTGGTGGGCCTCTTTTGTCTGCAGCTCAGCAGACAAAGGCTCATAATGAACTTGGGAGGGTCAGTAAGTGAAAGGAAGGCTGGGTGGATGGATGGATGAATTGTTGGAAGGATAAATGCATGGATGAATGAGTGAAAGGATGGATGTAAGAATGGAAGAGTGAAAGGGAGAGAGGTTGTAGGAGTGATGGATGGATGCATGGATGGATGGAAAGGTGAATGGATGGAGAAGAAAAGGATGGATCGATGGACGCTGAGAGAAGAGAGGGACGGGGAAGTTTAAAAGGATGGGTGTGTGGATGAATGATGGAGTGAAAATATGGATGGATGAGCAAAAGCATAGATGAGTGAAATGATGTATTTAAAAATAGATGTGTAAAACAATGGATGGATGAGTGAAAGGCACGGAAGGAGAGTGTCTGGATGGATGGATGGATGGATGATTGAAAGGGTAAATGCGGATGAATAGATGGATAAATGGATTAGTGAGTGAAAGGATGGGTGGCTGAGTGAAAGGGTAAATGGAGAGATGCCTGAGTGGATGGATGGATGGGACAAAGGGTGGATGGATGGGTGGAACGATGGTTGGCTGAGTGATAGGGTGGATAGATGGATGAGTCAAAGGGAGGATGATTGATGGATGGAGTGAAAGGATGGATATATGGAACAAAAGAGTGGATGGATGAGTGAAATGATGGATGGAGGATTGAAAGGATGGATGAATGGAAAGATGAAAGGGGATTGATAAGTGAAAGGATGGATGATTGAGTGGATGGAATGGTTTGATGGATGGGGGTCCCTGGACCAGTGGAAGCTCTCCTTCATGGTCTCCACAGCTACACAACGGCCCCCCTTGTTTGTGGGCCATTTTTACTGTATCAATAGGGAGTCATTATTCAGTCTTGGTATAATAAAAATAAAATGCAGACCAGCTTCTGGTCCGGCAACAAGCTGAGGTAGCTAGTGATTTTGTCTGATTGCTGACAAAGGTGGATGAAGGTGCAGGCACCAGCCATCAGACATACTGTTCAGAGCTGGTGAAATTCCAGCACTGTGAGCATGTCTGTGTGTCAAGGTGTGTGAGTTAAAGTGAGAGAGTCAGTGAAGAAGTGTCAGAGTGTGTGAGAATGAGTGACAGTAAGGACGAATATGTATGAGAGTGAATGTGAGTGAGGGTGGGAGAAAGACAGTGAGTGTAACTGAGTGTTACTTTGTGTGAGACACAGTAAGACTGAGTAATTCAGAATGAGTGAGAATGAGATGGAATGAGTGAGACAGAGTGGGTCAGAGTAGAATGAGTGAGACTGTGTGAATTAGTAAGACTGAGTGAGACTGAGTGAGCTAGAGTGAGCCAATAAACTTAGAGGGTTCTTTACAAGAGGCCTGCACTGCCAGAGTGTCACTTTTTTAGATGCTCCGGTGGGCAGGTCTCTCAATCATATCTTTGAGGTGACGCAAAGCCAAGCTGCATGCCTTGGCATGGCCTCATAGAAATGGAGTAAGGGAAGGCAGGACAAAGCTGTGCTTTGTCGTAATCTGCATATAAGAGGCATTGCATAGGTGTTGCAGTGTGTGTTCCCATGCAACACCCATGGATTTTGACACTGCCCCATATTTGCAAAATCACGTGAACCTGGGTGGTGTCAAAACCTTATGCCTCTTCAGAGCAGGCAAAACGAGGATAAATGTTTTCAATTCTCCTCTTTTTTTTCTTTCCATGTGTGCATTCTGCAGCACACATAGAATAAGGACAATGTCTCCATGGATTGTTTTTGTGCAGGAAGGTGCTCCTTCCTGCACAAAAACAATTCTGCCATCAATGCAGAAAAAGGATGCCTGCTTTGGCAATATGTACCAAATAGTGTCCCGGAGCTGGCTGAGAGGACAGGAATTCATTGTATCTCATAGATATGGTGAATTTCTGCTCTTTCGATTTGGCGTAGGCAGTGCTGCAAAATAGACTTGCTGCCCTGCCCTACGCCAAATCTTTGTAAATGAGGCCCTTAGTGCAAGAAAGTGTGAGAGAACCCTTCAAGAAGAAGCTCATTGGAATTTTAGCCAAGGATTACGCCCCACCACTTTTAAAAGTCTCTAGACACCACTGGAACCTGATGCCATAAAGCAACATTGCTTTTTTTTTACTTTACATTTAAATATCACTGCATATTATGGAAGGTCTCATTGCAGTCTGCTAATAAAAGAAGCCACTAAGGTTTATGTTGTTCCCTACAAAATTTTGTTCACAGTTTCCTGAAAACAGTGAAAAGACAAAATCCTCATCAGGAAGTTTCTGTCCTCCCACAGTCCCTACCACTTGACACTCCTGAAGTTTCTTTTTGTGAACAGGGATGGAACTCGATAACTGTACCTTTGACACCTAACTCAAGACTCGTAGTCCATATAATTGCTGTCTTTCATGAAGATGTAATGGTTATAAACAGAACGGGAGCCCATGCGATGCAAGAAGCATTGGGAAAAGTAAATAGAAATTTAGAAGGAGTTAAGGGCCAACTAGATACATTGATATGGCTTTGTGTGGTGGAGGGGGCAGGGGCTGGTAGGAGGAGCTAGCAGAGCAGTTGTAGCCCGATAGGCCCTGGGCACCAGGGTGCGAGCACGAAACGTGGACGAGCACGATTTGCACTCAGCTTTAAATAGGTAATCATGCTTAATATGGGAAATATATTTGCTTCCATTTTAGCACTGCTCCCTCCCTAGTATAAATGAGGCCACAAGAATGAAAAGGATGCAGTCGATTAGGGTCAATATTGTTCACTGTAAACCACTGAGAATAAAGTAATAGAGTGACCCCCGTTTAAAAGCTGTTGCAGGTCATCATACACTTATATGAGTTTATAAAGGCCATCAAAATACTTGGGGACTTTTACTATCCTTACACAGTACAGTAGGTTGCTGGATATGTATTATTGCTGCTGTTGTTGTTATTATTATTATTATTATCATTATAATTATTATTATCCCATTCGCAAAACAAATTCTCATTGATAGTATAACAAATAACCATATTAGCATGCCACAGAAAAAAGACTACAGGTCGACTTCATAAGATTCTCAAAGTTGATGCCATACATTGAGGGAAATAGAACTCGCCTCACGTGATCAATTAAGATGGCGTGGATAATCTTTCACCTCAGTGGTAATTATAAAAATACAATTAAATGGTTTGCCTCGTGCTAATTTCCTTTTCTGCTGGCCAGACATTCTAGAGAAATCTGGAAACCTGCAGAGTTTTACATGATTGCTAATGGAAGTAATGCTATTACAATAAAGCATTTATAGTCTACCATGTAATGGTGATTTATATGCAAATCCGAGGCCCGGCTAAATGGCTTTTGACTTATGAGATCTGAACGCATATGCTAAACTGAGAAAAAGCGAATTTATGATACTATTCCATTGTATTATAAAAAAGACTTTATAGGCGGACTTCAGACACTTTGGAACACACGAGCGGTGGAAAATGTGAGTAATTTCAGGAGTTTATTAGGAAAATTTGATGGGTAGCCATATTTTTTAAACCCTTTACAGCAGCGTTTATTTTTAGAGTCCAGGTGACAACCGTACAATGTTAGATTTTAGTTACCGAATAGGTAAGGGCGTTCGTTGTTTTTCAGCAACTCTGAATTGGTTCTGTGGACTGCAGTTGTACAGTTATGCTTCTGTTCCCGCAGGAAATCACCAACTTGTAGCGATTCTGTGACGTTCAGCAATGGTGCTGGGGAGGAAGTGACTGAGAATTAGTTCAATCCAGCCGGTCGGAGGTAAATTCGAGAATAAAAATAAGGAGCCCCTTAGGCCGTGACTGTCTTTCCGCCAATATTCTGAGGTGGGAAGACAGGTCTGCAACATTCAAAGATCCCCTCTCCTGTGGTGAAGACTTTTCAATTAAAGTATAAGTGGAAACGCTTTTGACCAAACTTCGATGGCATCTGGCCCACCATATCATGGAGTATGATCGGTATGTTTTATTATAATTTTTCATAAACCCTTTTGTTTGGTGCTTGTTTATGAAAAACAGAGAAACAAAGTACAAAATACCGTGGACATTTTCTTCTTCTGACTGTGAGGTTTGTTTTCTGCTCGGGAGCATCAGGTCTAATACGATGATCGGTATATTTTGCATAGTGGTAATGGGTAGTACATTAGAAGGCACCACTTAATGTGGACATTCTACGGCTGTGAATTTGGTGGTCCTGCGGAGACTGGTCAGTTGGCAAGGTATTTCTGACAGGAGAGTCGGATGAGGCTCTGCCTTCAGAAAATGTTTTCTCCTCACCTTTAAATAAGACAGGTACATTGAGACGTGGGTATTACGAAAACCTGATGAAAATTGGTGGGTGTCCCATTACCGTATGTCTGACCCTAGGGATAGATCCCAGATTACATGATCATGCCTCGATCTGGAGTAATGCAAAACTGACTATTGGTGGCAAGGAACCCTTTTGGAAGTCCTTTTTAGAGGCCCAACATCAATTCCATTTACATCCACGTCACTTTTGGGACTACAAACGCCTGTCCAGTTGCCTGCAGAGAGCACTGGGTCCCTCTGCATAAGTCTCCGATTCTTGAGTACTTACAAAAGTGGGGAACAAATAAAGGTGTGACCTCGGGCCTCTTATAAGGTTATGGTGGACCAAGATTCCTCCAACCTGTCTCACAACAACGGAAGGACAACTGGTAGGATAGCATGGAAACTCAACATTCCGATCATGAATGGACACACCTACGGACCACCCATTCTAAACCCTTGAGGGAGGCTCATCTCAAGCTAGCTACTTTAAAACACTGCACAAATGGCACTGGTCACTTAAGAGACTGAGGCCCTCATTACAACCCTGGTGGTCGGTGATAAAGCAGCGGTAATACCGCCAACAGTCCGGCGGTAATAAAAATGAAATTATGACCACGGCGGAAACCGCTCAGACAGACAGCCACTTTAACACACCGACTGCAAGGGCGAAACCAACAGGCACCACAGCGGTAGCTGCCAACAGCCAGGCGGAAGACAATGTACTGCCCACAGTAATATGACACACCTATCCACCACCTTTTCCGGGGTGGTACCAATGACATCAAAAGCCTGGCGGAAACACTGCGCAGAAGAGAAATGACTCACCTATGGACACTCAGGGAAGAACCACGCCGCCATGGAGCCCGAGCTGCATGTCTTCCCCATGCTCTTCTACCTTCTGCTCCATTACGAACACCAACGACGGCGAAGATGACCATGGTGAGTACTGCCACCTAGCACACAGGGGAGGGGGGGGGAGAGAGTGACACACACATACAACACACAACACCCCCAACACCACACACACAACCAGACGCAGTAACATAACATATACACCCTGTACCCCTCAGGAATAATGCAAGGACAACTACTATAGAGTAAAAAGGCTGTAATAAGATAAATATAGGTGAAATACGTGCATCCAAATAAAAAAGTATATACGTATTTACAATGCAAGGGACACTGCCCAGTCCTCAATGTCCGTGGGCCACAGGGCCACATCACAAAGTCCAAGGCCCAACCTCACTCCAGCACAACATGGAGAGAAGACTGCAGGGGCATCAGGTAGAAAATAGACAGGCACCTCAGGGGGATGGGGAACAGGGGGGCACCTCAGCCCGAAGATGGTATAATGTCACTGGTCCTTGAGGGGGCAACATGCCCTGTGCTTGGCCTTGGGGAGTGCAAGGCCACAGTCTCTCCAGTGGGTGATTTGTCCACTGCTTGGTCCTGGGGAGTGCAAGGCCACAGTCTCTCAAGTGGGTGATTTACCCACTGGTTCTGGAGGGGGCAGTGTGTCCAGTGAGTTTTATCCAGGGAAGCATGGGGTGAGTGGAAGGCTTCTCCACTGGTTCTGGAGGGGGCATTGTGCTCAGTGAGCTTCATCCTGGGAAGGATGGGGTGAGTGGATGGCTTCTTCCACTGGTTCTGTAGGGGGCAACATGCCATGTGATGCAGATCTTGGGGAGTGCAAGGTCACAGTCTCTCACCTGGGTGTCAGACCCACAGTATTTGCTAGGGCCAGGCCACACTACAGCCCAATTATGCAGGACTACACACTGTCCGCCGGCAGTGATGGCTTCATAGTGGTGGCAGTGGTGGTGCTGGTGGCAGTACTGGTGGCAGTGGGGGTAGGCTCCAGCCCTTCCTCTTCAGCCTCAGACGGCTGCCCACTGGGGCTGTTGCTGCTGGCAGTGGTGCTGGTGGCGGTGCTGGCAGTGGTAGGGGGAGGCTCCAGCCCTTCCCCTGCAGCCTTGGACGGCTGCCCACTGGGACTGCTGGTGCTGGTAGTGGTGCTGGTGGCGGTGCCTATGGCGGTGCTGGTGGTGGTGCTGATGGTGGTGCTAGAAATGGTGGGGGGAGGCTCCAGCCCATCCCCTGCAGCCTCGGATGGCTGAACCAGGGATTGGTGGTAGGAGGTGTCAGTCTGCTGTGTTTGGCTGCAGGTGCATGGGCTGGATGCTGTTGTGAGGTGGATGGCTGATGGGTGTCTGAGTGCTTGTGTTTGTGTACTTTTGGAGGAGGGGCACAGACACAGTGGGAGAGGACAAAGGGGACGTGTGCATGGAAGTGGGGGTGGAGACTGCCAGTGAGGGGCGTGTGCAGTTAGGTGTGCTGGTGATGGGGGTAGTGGATGAGGATGTAGTGCATGCGGGTGTGAGTGTAGACGCAACTGGGAGGGAGGAGCAGGAGGAGGAAGAGGAGAAGGGGGCCACAGTGGAGGCAGTGGATGTTGGTATGTCTGATTCTGGATGGTGTTTGTGTGAGTGCCTTTGGGATGAAGTGTGGTGCTTGTATTTGCCATGTCCACTCTTGTGTGCTGTCCTGGGTGCATGCTCATCTGACTGTGTGCTTGGGATAGGTTGGGGTTGAGGGGAATGGGACTGGGTAGAGGAAGTTGTAGGGGGGAGGCTAGAAACAGGGACAATGGTGCCATCAGAGAGGAGGCCAGAGCCTGGAGTGATCTATGTTGGGCCACCATGCCAGTGTGAATGCCCTCCAGGAATGCATTTGTCGGTTGCATTTGGGCTGCCAGCCCCTGGATGGCATTCACAATGGTTGACTGCCCAACAGAGATGGATCGCAGGAGGTCAATAGCCTCCTCACTCAGGGCAGCGGGGCTAACTGGGGAAGGGCCTGAGGTGCCTGGGGTGAAGGAGATGCCCACCCTCCTGGGAGAGCGGGCACGGGAAACTCGATGAGGGGCTGCTGGGAGGGCGGTGCTGGTATGAGGGGTGGCAGCTGTACCTGTAACTGGTTTGGGCACAGAGGTGTCCGCCACCACCAGGGAGCTTCCATCGGAGGAGGAATCCTTGTCCGGACTGTCCCCTCTTGTCTTTGCCGTGGTGCTCCCCTCGCCCTCCGTCCCACTGGTGCCCTCACCGTCGGTGGATTCGGCCTTCTGGGTCCTGTGGGATGCAGCTCACTCCATCACCTGTGCCTCTGCTCCTCCGCCAGATGATGCTAATGCACATAAGGACAGGGTGACAAAACAAAAAGTGGGGAGAAGAGACAAAGGATACACTTGGTCATTGGCAGTAACAACACCAACGTTGGTGTACACGACACACATAGACACACACACAGGGAACAGCCCTACGCACCAGGCAATACACTACCAGTCACAATGCTAGTCACCAGGTCATGGATAGGGACACCTAACGCCAATTGCAGCATACATAAGACCCACAGACCCCTGCCCAGTAGTGGATGCCGACCAGCTTGGTTGGAGGTATTTTACATCAGAACCCTGCCCAACATGGGTCCTTCTCTGCAATTTCAGGCCTTGCCTAGGGACACCCACAGGCCCACATCCCACACCCGGGTCCCACCCCACCGGTCACAAGCTGTATACTAGGGCAGTGTACTCACCCCCTTGTGGCTGCTGTGATGCCCCCAAGCACCCATCCAGCTCTGGATAGGCCACCACTAGTATGTGGGCCATCAAGGGGGTCAGGGTTTGATGGGCACCCCTTCCCCTCCGCGGTTTTCCATGCCCAGTGTGTCAGGTCCTCCCACCGTTTGCGACAGTAGTGCTCTGCCTGCAGTAGACCCCCAGGGTCCGCACGTCCTTGGCAATGGCACACCATATACCCTTTTTCTGATGGACGCTGACCTGCAGGGAAATGGACACAGGGAAAGGTATTAGTCCGACCGTCCTGCCTGTTACACTCATGGCCCACCATGCCCCTTCCCATCCCCATTAGCACAGTCATGGTCCACCATACATGCTGCACGCTGCCCAGGGCCCATCCACCCCCCCTACATGAGTCCTTCACACACAGCACTCCATGCATTCACACCCCATGCATCGTACTCACAGTGTACTCACCTGTTGGTCTGGAGGCCCATACAGCATTCGGTACTGGGGTAGGACCCCATCCACCAGTCTCTCCAACTCCGCCGAGGTGAAGGCATGGGCACTTTCCCCAGTGACCTGAGCCATGGTCTGTTCCAGACACAGGTCACATCAGCACATGCAGTGTAGATCCTCTACTGTTGAAGGTCAGGTAACAAGTGAGTGAACAGATAGAAAATGGCGGTGACGTCCACAGCGGTGCATACCGTCACTGCCGGCGTACATCACCATTGGCCATTGTACGCCATAGGGCCCAATGTTAACCAATGAGGAGCTGCACGGTGGTTTTCAACTGCCACCAGCAACGGCGCACAACGTCAGCGGAATTACCTCATTTCCACCTGTTCCACCAAACAGGACAGACGGACACCATTTCAGGGAGGTGTGCATGCCATGGCTCCTAACTGCGTAGTACACATATGCACCATTTGGACATCTCCAACAAAATACTGTTACAATCACAACATGCAGTGAAGTGTAGTCTTTGGAAATAAGAGATACTGACCAGCTGCTCACCATTTTGCCCCCTAGATAGCAACCGCTGCGGATGAATAGGAGATGGAGACATACACCCCTGTACAGACCCCTGGTGGACTTGGCAACAATGGAGGACAATCACAGAGCTGTTTGCCCAATTGGAGCCTGACCTAATCTCTGTTATCCGTCACCCCACCAGGATCCCCCCTCTTGTGCAAGTGCTATCTGTGCTCCATTTCCTGGCAACTGTCTCCTTCCAAGTGATAGAGGGCTTGGCAGCAGGAAGGTCTCAGCCAATGTTCTCAGTAGTGCTGACCAGGGTGTTGTCTGCCCTGATTAAAAACATGCGCAGTTACATCATTTTACCCAGGTGGAGGACTTGGCAACAGTGAACTCTGATTTCTATGCAATGGGAGATATCCCCAACATTCTTGGGGCAATTGATGGTACACATATTGCTTTTGTGTCCCCGGCGGAATGAACAGGTGTTCAGAAATCGAAAGAGCTTTCACTCCATGAATGTGCAGATGGTGTGCCTGGCGAACCAGTACATCTCCCACGTCAACGCAAAATATCCTGGGTCTGTGCATGATGCCTTTATCCTGAGGAATAGCAGCATCCCATATGTGATGGCTCAACTCTAGAGGCACAGGGTGTGGCTAATAGGTGAGCCCTGGTTCCCACCCAGTATATGTTGGTGTATGGGTATGGTGTGGGCCCTAAGGGTTGGTGTGTGGCTAACAGCTGTCCCTCAATATTTGCAGGTGACCCTGGTTACCACAACCTCTCATGGCTACTGACCCCTGTGAGGAATCCCAGGACAAGGGCAGAGGAACATTACAGTGAGGCACATGGGCAAACAAGAAGAATTATAGAGAGGACCTTTGGCCTCCTGAATGCCAGGTTTTGTTGCCTCCATCGAACTGGTGGATCCCTGTACTACTCACCCAAGAAGGTCTGCCAGATCATCGTGGCTGTATGCTGCACAACCTTGCCTTACGTCGCCAGGTGCCTTTTCTGCTGAAATGGACTGGAGATGAGGCTGGAGATGGCCATATGGCAGCAGTGGACCCTGTGGACAGTGAAGATGAGAAGGCAGAGAATGAGGATGAGGACAACAGAAGTGCAATAATTCAACAATGCTTCCAATGACACACAGGTAAGACAGTGTAACTTCAAATTTAAATGACTGTATTGTTTTTGAAATTGTCACTGGCAGGCTGATTTTCCCACTTCTCTGGCCACTCACTGACCCTTTGGCATCTCTTTTTGCAGATATTTGTGCCCCACTATCGCTCCTGGTGTGTTGATTTTCAATGTTTAAACCTTGTTAAACAAATACATACTTAAATTATTTGACATACTCCATACTTGTATTTTTTCAAAGGCTGTTTATTTAAGTGCTAAGAAGTAGAGGGAGATGTGCAATGGGCTGGGGTGATGATGGAGGAAATTCCAGGTTAGAGTCCAGTCTATTTGTATCACAGGTGCATTTTACAAGGGGGCATAGGAAGGGAAGCAATGGCAGTTCAAGGTGGACAGGGTGACAGAGTGGGACACAAGGGTCACAATCAGCAGAGTCTTATTTTCTGGCGGGGGTCTTGGCAATTGTCTCTGGTTTCTGCCTGGATCGCAGGGAAGGTTTGCGGGGTGGTTCTCCTTCTGCAGGGGGAGGGGTGCTGGTGGCCTGTTGGTCCTGTGGCAGGGCCTCCTGTCCACTAGCGGCAGCAGAGGTGGAGGGCTGTTCATTGGTTTGGCTAGTGGCAGAGGCCTGATGGGGTGCCACTGCCTCTCTCATGGTGTTGGCCATGTCTCCCAGAACCCTTGCAGTGGAGACCAGGGTGGTGTTGATGTCCTTCAAGTCCTCCCTGATCCCCAGTTACTGTCCCTCCTGCAGCCGCATGTTCTCCTGCAACTTGTCCAGTATTTGGCCCAGCGTATCCTGGGAATGTTGGTATGCTCCCAGGATTGCAGTGAGTGCCTCCTGGAGAGTCGGTTCCCTTGGTCTGTCCTCCCCCTGTTGCACAGCAGTCCTCCCAGCTTCCCTGTTGTCCTGTGCCTCTGTCCCCTGAACCGTGTGCCTACTGCCACTGACTCCAGGTCCCTGATCGTCCTGTGTTTGTGGGGTGGTCTGGGGTCCCTGTAGTGGTGGACACACTGATGATAGACATCTCCTGGGGGCAGAGGTATGGGCCTGCTGGGTGTGTGCTGTGGTCGTGTTTCCTGAGGGGGGAGGATCTGTGGTGGTGTGAGAGCGTGCCTGGGTAACCGACTGTTCGGAGATCACTGATGGGCCAGGTTAGTCATCCAGATCCAGGTGAGCAGAGCTGCTGTCATCACTGTGGGCCTCTTCTGGGGGGGGACTGGATGTTGCTGGCACCTTTTCTCCCGTGACATTGACTGGGGGACCTGTGGGGATGTAAATGCAGTGTTAGTGTTTCTGCGTGTGACATCATGTGCATGGGTGTGTTGGCCTCTACGGTTGTTGTTGCCCTGACAGATTTGCCTTTGTGTGAGTTACTATTTGGTGGATTAGGTGATTCTCTCCAGTGTGCATGCAGTGGTGAGAGGTGTCCATGCATTTGTGTTACATGCAAGGCTTGGTATTGGGATGAGTGGGATGTGATGGTGGGGTATGTGGGAGGTGGTAAAGTGATGGGAGTGAGGGTAAGGGCAGGGACTTGTGATGACATGCAGGTGGGGGGTGATAGTAATAGACATTTTACTTAGCAGAGTCCAATCCTCCTCCTACTTCTGCCAGGGCCTCAGGATCCATGATTGCCAAGTCTTGCTCCTCCCATGTTGTTAGTTGTGGGGGAGGAGGTTTGGGTCCACCGCAGTCCTCTGTACAGCTAATTGGTGTCTTGCTGCTGTGGAATGCACCTTCCCCTGTAGATCGCTCTACCTCTTCCTGATGTTCTTGGGTGCTGTCGCATAGCGTTGACCCTGTCCACGATTCTCTGCCATAGCTCCATCTTCCTAGCAATGGATGTCTGCTACACCTGAGCTCCAAATAGCTGTGGCTCTACCCGGATGATTTCCTCCATCATGACCCTTAGCTCCTCTTCTGAGAACCTGGGGTGTCGTTGTGGTGCCTTGTGTGTAGTGTGAGTGGTGTGGGTGAGGGTGTGTGGGGTGATGTGTTGGGGTGTGTGATATAAGGTGCGTGGATGGTGTATAGGTGATGTGTTGGGGTGTGTGTGGTAAGGTGCGTGGATGGTGTATAGGTGATGATGTTATGTGGCTCTGGTTGTGCGGGTACTTTTGCTCTCTCTCTCTCTCAGTTGGCAATGGTTTGTAGTGGTAAAGGGTTCTGGGTAATGTGCGTGTGTGTTTTATAGTGGTGTGTTGTGGTGTGTGAATGTGTGTCAGGTGTGTGTAATTTGAATTATCCAATGTGGTGTGGTTTTGTTTGAGTCTGTGTATTTTGAGCACAGCGGTATGTACGGCCAATGGTTTACCGCCATTGGATGTCCGTCACGGTGATTCGTGGGTCATAATGCTATGGGCGTAGTTCTGTTGGCGTAACAATGTGGATTTTGCTACCACCAGTTTATCACTCACCTTTGGGCTGGCGGACTTGTGTGTGGCTGTATAGTGACGGATTGGTTTGTGTGTGTCATAATATGCTTGGCAGTTATCTCCTGCAGCGGCGTTATGTTGGCGGCAGTCGGCCTGGTGGTAAGCGGGATTTACCACCAATGTCATAATGGGGACCTGACTACCTATAAGATTCTTCTTGTGCCTTGTGCTTGAGGTATGGGTCGCCTGATTGTACATATACTGTGGGAAAGCCCCCATTGACCCCATTCTGGACTCTCATAAATGCTAAGACAGGAGAGAGAATAGAGGTGACAGGACAGTTTAAGGCCCAAATGGTCCTAATCCATGATTTTGGTCAATACCCTGACACCATTAACCAACAAAGATGCATGCTGGCAAAAACATTGGCCACTGCCAAGGTCTGTATTGCAATACTCTGGCGATCTAAAGACTGTTCTACATTAGATGTACGAGGTAGTACCCTATGAATGAGTAATAGCTAGTATGAATGATGAGATGGACAAATTTAAAAATACTTGGAGACGTGTTAGTGCATATGTCTATATTTGGTCGTTATTATGTTAATAGTTAAGTGGACGCATTATAGGTCAACAAACCTTTTGACTACGCTTAGGATCACTCCACTATAAGTCCATAAACTCAAAACAAATACCTTAACATAATCAAAAGACATCAACAAATATCTCAGAACTCAAAAATCTTTACACACCATGTCCTCTTTGGTCATGAATAACCACACTATGTAGTACAAGTTAGAAATGTTATTTCCCTAGATTAACAATGCTCAAAATCAGCTGATAAACATATATAAATAATACTGTTTGACCAAATCTGCTAAAGAATCTCAATTTGATTAATGTGTTAATCATCAAACACTCTAGAATCACAGTACAAATCAATAACAGGAATAACTGTGCATTAGATATAGCACTCATTTAGTTTCAGTAAATGAACAAATGTAAATTCTTTCAGTTATTAAGTTGTCAGCGTCTCAAGTGTCTCCCTATCTAACCTTCAAGGTAGAATAGCATGTCTGGGCATCATGTAAAACAGTTTAGACAAATTTAGTTTGGAAAACATTGAACTATTGCTCTAACAAAATAGTGGTTGGTACATAGAACAACTAATAATATCTAAAACAAGACAATAACATTTTGATATACCTCTCCTCATTATGGATCTGCAAGCTGTGATTCTCTTCGTCAGTTGGACCTCTGTCTGGTCTCCCTCAGCAATGGGCAATAGAAGGGGATGGTTCAGACACAGGGGTCTCTAGGCAATCTGAACCACGAAGCAATTTCCACAGACAGCATCACATTATTTAGCAATCAAGCGTCAAAGTTAAAGTTAAGAATAAAATAATCAGGAACTGCTCAGCTCCCAAATCAGAATAACATAAGCGCAAGTGACAAAATGACAAAGAATGAGCGAAGGAGTGAAGAAGAAGACATTTCTCCTCTCTGCAGGCGAGTTAAGTAAAAATCACCTAAGGAACTTCCCACATTACTATTGGTCAGAAAATCATACATTTACAGTTAATCTAATTAGAGCTTAAGTTTAAATCTACAATATGACTAAACTATCTTTCACACGTTGATGACTGGTTCTTCTTCTTCCATTCTCATTGTACGAGTCATTCGGTAACCTTCTTGTATCCATCCATGCTCCAATCAGTGCGTCAATTGTAAGTTTCTGGGAACATCGCTGTCTCATGCATCAAGTTTACATTTGTATCCATTTTTGTACAGAATGATTCTACAAGCATTTCTCATGAGAAAGTTAAAGGCTACTGCTATGTGTTTGGTCAACTTCAACAAGAACAATACATCTTTATTTTCTAGACATGAATTCACAATTTTATTCAGACATTGCAGTTTAATATGTGGCTGTGCAATACGTAGTGCCAAACCTCACTAACTTAAGGCCTACAATCAATTAAGCAAGTGCATAGCATTAAGTCATCAATATGACATACCACTGCAAAATTATTATTCATATTCTGAGTAAACAATAGCACACATTTAGTAAAACATTTACATATTTAATGGCCACCACTCAAGTGGGCACATTTTCCAAGTCGCACATTATTTTCCATGTTAACTACATTCTATGCAAATTCATAACTCGTAATACATAAAATTCATTAATAATAAATTCAGTGTTCACAGACGCTTCATGATGGACTTGTGAAGAACTCATACCTACTATAATTCCACCATGATACTATTCCACCATTACACTAACAAAGAGTAGGAGCTCATCTCACCCTTTCAACCCACCTGTTCCAAGGTTTCATTACCCACACTGACATTTGTGTTATACATGGTCTCTGCAGTGCTGCTGGTAATCTATCCTTGTTTGCCTTCTTTTAATGAGTTGCAGGGGCGTCTAGTTCTGGTAGTGAATTATACTGTGCTGATGCATATATGTATGTATTTTTTTTAAAACCTTAATAAAGAAATGTTAACACTTACAGTGTGAGTAAAGAAAAATTACCTAAGCAAAGGGTAATAAGGCTATCAGAAGTAAGTTTCGCTGAACTCACGCCACATACACAGATCCATTATCTCAATTTGTCCTGACCTTTCAATGGGCTCAAGAGGCTTGGAATGCAGATAAACAATGTATTCTTTCCACATTTTAGCCAATCTCAGAATTCCATAGATGGCAGTCTTGTTTAATGTCAGTATGACAGTTCTCAATTTTGTTACTCAAGGATTCTACTTGTAATGTAGTATCTATGAAAGCAAGAAATCTAGTGCTTGCTTTGGAGTGACTATTCCAGCCAGACAAATGATAAGTGTTTTGGTGTTTTCCATTTTGACATTGTTCCCAGCAGGATGTGTTAGTTTACTGAGTAGGAGTCACCATTTTTTAAGTTTTTCTACTTTTCACGTCATCTTTTTTCTGTAAAACTCCTACTTGCATGTGTGCTGCAATGCAGAATGTTACGGTGCTGACTAAAGCTGAGGTGCCTACGATGTAATCTTTGCGATGTTGGGGCTGCTGCTAAAGTGATGCAGAGTGTGATCCTCAAGTACTGGAAGAGAAATGGAAGGTGTCGACAGACAGGGTAGAGGTCCAAGTCATAGTTTAACGTAGACCCGGGGAAGCTCATATTTTGAGAGTTACTTGGGGGCTTCTGTTAGGATTATCCTGAGAGAAGTCCCAGGTTCCTGAGATAGCCTGTGTGTTTCAGTGATTCCACCTTCCTTCTTCAATAAAATTGCTGCTGGATGCGAGCTAAACCCTGAGGTAATTATTGCCCAGGTGAATTGCCAGGATTCCACAGTTCAACAGCCGTAAGGTAATGGATCTGTTCTTTTCTCGCCTGAGAAGCTTAAGGAACACTCAGTTGGGACTGTTGAAAGTGATGGATGAGTGTGTCAAGGCAAAGGGTGTACGGTGCCTTGTCAGCAAAAACAAACTTTTCAAAAATAGACATTAGGTGAACAGAGCACTCATAGGACCATATTTATACTTTTTTAACGCCGCATTTGCATTTTTAGCGGCGCAAACTTACAAAATACAATTGAATTTTGTACGTTTGCGCTGCTTTTGCATCAAAAAGCGGCGCAAATGCGGCGCTAAAAAAGTATAAATATGGGTCATAGTCTTCAAACCTATAACACATTAACACATTGTCAGCCAGTATCGCTACAGTCATTAGGAATGACGTTTAGTTCACCAGCAAATGGCAAATGAATATATATATATGCATTATTTTTTTTTTTAAATACGCAAACTTAGTTTCTAGCATTTTGTTCATTTATCAAAATCTCAACAAAATATCTAGCTTCACCGGGTTTGCAATGTAGGGATTTCCTCGGAGGGATGGCAAATAAAGGAGACTATACATTAGGTAAAGCAGACTTGTTGACCTGTATATATCAGTTACAGCCTAAGGAGTAATAAACAAAGTAAGATTTTATACCAAAAATAATAGAGGACACTTTTTCTTATGAGCAGTACAATACAGTGTGAGTCAAGTGTTCAGCCATGATGTTTTTGCTTATCGTACTGCTAACAAATAAATGATCCCTCATTTAAAACTACAGTATCGAGAAATCACAGTAGACACAGAGGTCAAAGCATTCACTTTGTCCTTGAACTTCCCATCTCATGTTAGTTACCGTACAATGCCAATAATGAAAAGGGAAACAGTACTTCAGGGAATCTTTGGCATCAACTCATGTAACGGCAGCCCAGCACCTACATGTGTAAGGCCTCCAGAATGTATTTATACTCTGCCAGATCTTTTTTCTGCCTTCTCCACCACTGCCTCCTCATCATCTAATGGCAACAATGGAGGACAATCACAGAGCTGTGTGCCCAATTGGAGCCTGACCTAATCTCTGCTATCCGTCACCCCACCAGGATCCCCCCTCTTGTGCAAGTGCTATCTGTGCTCCATTTCCTGGCAACTGGCTCCTTCCAAGTGATAGAGGGCTTGGCAGCTGGAAGGTCTCAGCCAATGTTCTCAATAGTGCTGACCACGGTGTTGTCTGCCCTGATTAAAAACATGCGCAGTTACATCATTTTACCCAGGTGGAGGACTTGGCAACAGTGAACTCTGATTTATATGCAATGGGAGATATCCCCAACATTCTTGGGGCAATTGATGGTACACATATTGCTTTTGTGTCCCCGGCGGAATGAACAGGTGTTCAGAAATCGAAAGAGCTTTCACTCCATGAATGTGCAGATGGTGTGCCTGGCGAACCAGTACATCTCCCACGTCAACGCAAAATATCCTGGGTCTGTGCATGATGCCTTTATCCTGAGGAATAGCAGCATCCCATATGTGATGGCTCAACTCTAGAGGCACAGGGTGTGGCTAATAGGTGAGCCCTGGTTCCCACCCAGTATATGTTGGTGTATGGGTATGGTGTGGGCCCTAAGGGTTGGTGTGTGGCTAACAGCTGTCCCTCAATATTTGCAGGTGACCCTGGTTACCACAACCTCTCATGGCTACTGACCCCTGTGAGGAATCCCAGGACAAGGGCAGAGGAACATTACAGTGAGGCACATGGGCAAACAAGAAGAATTATAGAGAGGACCTTTGGCCTCCTAAAGGCCAGGTTTTGTTGCCTCCATCGAACTGGTGGATCCCTGTACTACTCACCCAAGAAGGTCTGCCAGATCATCGTGGCTGTATGCTGCACAACCTTGCCTTACGTCGCCAGGTGCCTTTTCTGCTGAAATGGACTGGAGATGAGGCTGGAGATGGCCATATGGCAGCAGTGGACCCTGTGGACAGTGAAGATGAGAAGGCAGAGAATGAGGATGAGGACAACAGAAGTGCAATAATTCAACAATGCTTCCAATGACACACAGGTAAGACAGTGTAACTTCAAATTTAAATGACTGTATTGTTTTTGAAATTGTCACTGGCAGGCTGATTTTCCCACTTCTCTGGCCACTCACTGTACCCTTTGGCATCTCTTTTTGCAGATATTTGTGCCCCACTATCGCTCCTGGTGTGTTGATTTTCAATGTTTAAACCCTTTTAAACAAATACATACTTAAATTATTTGACATACTCCATACTTGTATTTTTTCAAAGGCTGTTTATTTAAGTGCTAAGAAGTAGAGGGAGATGTGCAATGGGCTGGGGAGATGATGGAGGAAAGTCCAGGTTAGAGTCCAGTCTATTTGTATCACAGGTGCATTTTACAAGGGGGCATAGGAAGGGAAGCAATGGCAGTTCAAGGTGGACAGGGTGACAGAGTGGGACACAAGGGTCACAATCAGCAGAGTCTTATTTTCTGGCGGGGGTCTTGGCAATTGTCTCTTGTTTCTGCCTGGATCGCAGGGAAGGTTTGCGGGGTGGTTCTCCTTCTGCAGGGGGAGGGGTGCTGGTGGCCTGTTGGTCCTGTGGCAGGGCCTCCTGTCCACTAGCGGCAGCAGAGGTGGAGGGCTGTTCATCGGTTTGGCTAGTGGCAGAGGCCTGGTGGGGTGCCACTGCCTCTCTCATGGTGTTGGCCATGTCTCCCAGAACCCTTGCAGTGGAGACCAGGGTGGTGTTGATGTCCTTCAAGTCCTCCCTGATCCCCAGTTACTGTCCCTCCTGCAGCCGTATGTTCTCCTGCAACTTGTCCAGTATTTGGCCCAACGTATCCTGGGAATGTTGGTATGCTCCCAGGATTGCAGTGAGTGCCTCCTGGAGAGTCGGTTCCCTTGGTCTGTCCTCCCCCTGTTGCACAGCAGTCCTCCCAGCTTCCCTGTTGTCCTGTGCCTCTGTCCCCTGAACCGTGTGCCTACTGCCACTGACTCCAGGTCCCTGATCATCCTGTGTTTGTGGGGTGGTCTGGGGTCCCTGTAGTGGTGGACACACTGCTGATAGACATCTCCTGGGGGCAGAGGTATGGGCCCGCTGGGTGTGTGCTGTGGTCGTGTTCCCTGAGGGGGGAGGATCTGTGGTGGTGTGAGAGCGTGCCTGGGTAACCGACTGTTCGGAGATCACTGATGGGCCAGGTTAGTCATCCAGATCCAGGTGAGCAGAGCTGCTGTTATCACTATGGGCCTCTTCTGGGGGGGACTTGATGTTGCTGTCACCTCTTCTCCGGTGACATTGGCTGGGGGACCTGTGGGGATGTAAATGCAGTGTTATTGTTTCTGCGTGTGACATCATGTGCATGGGTGTGTTGGCCTCTACGGTTGTTGTTGCCCTGACAGATTTGCCTTTGTGTGAGTTACTATTTGGTGGATTAGGTGATTCTCTCCAGTGTGCATGCAGTGGTGAGAGGTGTCCATGCATTTGTGTTACATGCAAGGCTTGGTATTGGGATGAGTGGGATGTGATGGTGGGGTATGTGGGAGGTGGTAAAGTGATGGGAGTGAGGGTAAGGGCAGGGACTTGGGATGACATGCAGGTGGGGGGTGATAGTAATAGACATTTTACTTAGCAGAGTCCAATCCTCCTCCTACTTCTGCCAGGGCCTCAGGATCCATGATTGCCAAGACTTGCTCCTCCCATGTTGTTAGTTGTGGGGGAGGAGGTTGGGGTCCACCGCAGTCCTCTGTACAGCTAATTGGTGTCTTGCTGCTGTGGAATGCACCTTCCCCTGTAGATCGCTCTACCTCTTCCTGATGTCGTCTCTTGTTCTTGGGTGCTGTCGCATAGCGTTGACCCTGTCCACGATTCTCTGCCATAGCTCCATCTTCCTAGCAATGGATGTCTGCTACACCTGAGCTCCAAATAGCTGTGGCTCTACCCGGATGATTTCCTCCACCATGACCCTTAGCTCCTCCTCTGAGAACCTGGGGTGTCGTTGTGGTGCCTTGGGTGTAGTGTGAGTGGTGTGGGTGAGGGTGTGTGGGGTGATGTGTTTTGGTGTGTGATATAAGGTGCGTGGATGGTGTATAGGTGATGTGTTGGGGTGTGTGTTGTAAGGTGCGTGGGTGGTGTATAGGTGATGATGTTATGTGGCTCTGGTTGTGCGGGTACTTTTGCTCTCTCTCTCTCTCTCTCAGTTGGCAATGGTTTGTAGTGGTAAAGGGTTGTGGGTAATGTGCGTGTGTGTTTTATAGGGGTGTGTGTGTGGTGTGTGAATGTGTGTCAGGTGTGTGTAATTTGAATTATCCAATGTGGTGTGGTTTTGTTTGAGTCTGTGTATTTTGAGCACAGCGGTATGTACGGCCAATGGTTTACCGTCATTGGATGTCCGTCACGGTGATTCGTGGGTCATAATGCTATGGGCGTAGTTCTGTTGGCGTAACAATGTGGATTTATCACTGGTTTTGCATTTTGCAAAATTACACATACTTTGGAGTAATTTTTCTGAAATTTAGCAGTATTATGCATATGCAAACTACACAAATATTGCACAATGCTATACAAAAAGTATTCATAAAAAAACTGCAGTAACAGGAGACTAAGGCAAATTTCTCCCTGCCAGTCATCAAAGAGTTAAAATCTCATTGACATGGCAAAGCACATATTTATAGCCAAAGCTAGAACCTCAAGAAGAGGGTCACATGACCATACAGTTTATTGCTCTAGGAGGCAGAATTCATGAATAAGCTTGTTAGACCTGACAGCCTTAGGGTGTCATTCCCTCAACTTTTTGCCTGCCTCCACCCCACGTTTCTGACACTGTTTTTGCTGGATTTAGGACTCTGCACACATTACCACTGCTAAATAGTGCTAAAGTGCATATGCTCTCTCCCTTAAACATGGTAACATTGTCTCACTCCCAAATGGAATATTTGATTTACTTATAAGTCCCTTGTAAAATGCACTAGACATGCCCAGGGCCTGTAACTTAAAAGCTACTAGTGTGCCTGCAGCACTGAGTGTGCCTCCCACATAAGTAGCCCATTAACAATGTCTCCGGCCTGTCATTGAGAAGCCTGTGTGTGCAGTTTCACTGCCACTTTGACTTGGCATTTAGAAGTACTTGCCTAGCCTTAAACTCCCCTTTTTCTACATAAAAGTCACTGATAAGGTTGATACTAGGTAATCCATAGGGCAGGGAGCTATGTAGATAAAGGGCAGGACATGTACATATGTGTTGTATATGTCCTGGTAGTGAAAAGCTCCTACATTTGATTTCCACTACTGTGAGGCCTACTACTTTCATAGACTAGCATTAAGACTGCTCTCATTAACTTTTTGTATGGTAGATTCTGATCAGAAAGGGGTAACCAGATCATATTTAGTATAGCCAGAATGGTAATGGAGAATCCTGCTTATTGGTGAGGTTGGAATTTATATTACTATTTTAGAAATGCCACTTTTAGAAAGTGAGCATTTCTCTGCACTTAAAAACCATCTGTGCCTTACTGCCTGACTCCAATCAACATCTGGGCTGGGCTCCCTTGTGCATTTCACCCTGACAACCACAAGCACAGGGCACTCAGTCACAACTGCACTCATCTGCATATTGAATGGGTCTTCCTGGGCTGGAAGGGTGGAGGGCTGACACTTAAATTTCAAAGGCTATTGGCCTGCCCTCACACAATGGACTGCCAAACCCTCTACTGGGACCTTTGCAGACAGGACTGTACTGAAATGGGAACTTGTGCACTTCAAAATCACTCTTTGAAGTCTCCCCCACTTCAAAGGCATTTTTGGGTGTATATAAACTGGGTCTCACAGCCCACCAGCTCAGACACTTCTGGGCCTACACCTGCACCCTGTCAAGAGGAACTGAACTGTCCTGGCTGCCCGGAGGACTCATCTGGACTGCTTTGCTGAGAAGGACTGCTGTGCTGTTATCCCGCTGGCCTATTACTGGGCTGAGAAGGAATCTGCAATCCCCAAAATTGTTTCCAAGGGCATGGTTTAAGCTTGCCTCCTGTTTTCTGAAGTCTCAGGGCCAAAAAGACTTCATCTCTTCAGGAAACTCCTTGTGCATCGAAAATCGATGCACCACCTGCTGGAAGCACTGCAAAGCCTGCATTGCGACCGAAAAATCAACGCAAAGCAGAGTGGAACGGTGCAGCCTTGACCGCCTGACTGGAAATTCGACCCAGGGCCTGCCTTTCGATGGAAAATTTGACGCATCGCCTACCGGATCAACGCAACGCCCGTGTCTACTACCAGCTCATCAAGGATTTTCCCACATCACCCCTGGGTGTCAAAAGATCCCCACATCACAGTAAGAAACCAAGACTGTGCTGAAAAATGACTCAAACCCCTGGCAACGTGGAAAGAAACAACACATCATCTGTGCCGCATCAGAAAATTGGATGCAACACCCTATTTTTCCACGCATCTCCTCTTGCATGATAAGTTTGACGCGTACCAGGTACTAAGTGTAACAAAGAGAGAACTGTTCATTTCTAAGGATTAAGACTCTTTTAAAACTTTTAAAAGTGATATTTAAACTTCTGATTATTAGATCTTTGTTGTTTTGGCCTTATTTTATTCAGATATATATTATCTATTTTTCTAAATCTATGTTGTGTATTTATGTGGTGTTTTCACTGTGTCACTGTATGATTTGTTGCACAAATACTTGACACATTGCCTTCTAAGTTAAGCCTGACTGCTGAGTGCCAAGCTACCAGTGGGTGGGCACAGGATAAATTGGATTGTGTGTGGCTTACCCTGACTAGGATCATGGTCTCTACTTGGACAAAGGTGTATACCTCTGCCAACTAGAGATGCCATTTCTAACAAAGCTCATGAGAAAGATTAAAACTTGGAGCAAACATCCTTGAAGGATGTCTAAACATGGAACTCATTGCTTCCTTGCTCTACACACCCAATACGTTTTGAAAATGTATGCCAAATGTGCAAAGCACAACCCCAATCTTCAATATGAAGCCAGGGTTTCTGGTGAATGCATTAAGGCCTAACAAAAGAAGGCTGTTACCAGTTACATGGTTATACTTATCATGACACTTAGTTGAACCATCATTCTCAAGACTCTCTGCCTCACCTGCAGCAGGGCTAGGAGTGTGGAACATCCTGCAGCAGGTTGTCATACTGTCTGCTTGAAACTTTCCTGTAAAGTACAAGGTGCCTGGTAAAATAGCAGGCAATGGTGCAGGAGAGAGGTGATGCACCAGTGAGGAGAATGGGACTTCTAAAATGGGGGAGCTTGGTAGTGGCAGAAGGGATGGGGATACTGTGAGACTGGGGGTACAGGTGTTCAAGTCAAGAGTTGGAATTTGTCTGGGAAGGGCTTAGAGGGAAGGTGGCCAGTGCACTTTTGAGATTTGACCATTTACAGTTGTGGGAAAAATGTTCTACTGTTGTCAGTTGCCACTGAAGCAACCTATTAAAAATGTACAGACATCACACTCAACAATGGCTGCAAAGTTTAAAAAAATGAAATTGACAGCCATGAGGCTTTTTAACTTCCAACATCCTCACCATTTACAAGAACTACAAGTCATCACCACTAGTTCACTGAACGGTGGTCGTCTCCTGCAGTAATTAGCCGCTATATGGTTCCACTAACCTTCAAATTGAACGTGCTCAATTCATTTTTGCACAGTTGAAATTTTTTGCTTATCTGGGAAGAATAATTTTGTATCATACAGAAAACCATATCTTAAAGCATTAGAATGTGTTTAAAAAATATCTCCTTCATCCATCCCTCAGATAATATTTCACTTGAAAAATGAATTCTTTACAATTACGTGACATGTTTGTGAAGCTTGAGAGTATCCTAATGAATGCTATTAGCAGGTTACAAATACATACAAAAGGACTGGAGTACTGTGTGGAATGCTTGGAAGATGGTGGGGACCTTGGTATGGCACAGCTCCATTTGGTGAGCAGAGCAGGGAGCTGGTCTCAGCAACGCATGGCCACCACATCAGGATGAAACATATCTGTGATTGTTGAATCTAATTGGGAGATGGTAGTCTTTGGATTTTGAAGTGGAAAACAGTATTTATAACAATGACTTTATCACATAACGCCTTCATAATGCAGCCTTTATTACACCAGTATATATATATATATATATATATATATATATATATATATATATATATATATATATTCACTTGAAAAACCAAAGGTTACAGGGACGTTATAGTTAGGCTCACATTGTAAATGCACAAAACCATAAAAATTCACTAGTTAGAGTTAGAGTTATCTCAAGTAAATATAACTCGTGCCCTAAGGAAACTATAACTCACGCCCCTGCCACGCACAGTTTTTTGATCAAAAATGTTACAGAAAATATTACAGTGATATCAATGATGTTATCAAATATGTCATCATTGCCATAATTTGTGGAGTAATTAGCAGTGAATGGTGAGTGCGTGAGTTATAGTTACCACAGGGCACAAGTTATAGTTACTTGAACTAACTCTAACTGGTGAATTTCTATGGTTTTGTACGTTTGAGCCTAACTATAACGTCCTTGTAACCTTTGGGTTTTTTAAAGTGATTTTCTATGTTCTTTTTAATGTATTGTAATTATACTACACGTTAATCCAACCACTGTGGTGGTTTGCCACAGGGCTTGGCCTGCAGCCAGGCCCTGTGGACAACCCTTTATAAGCACCAAACCTTGCACCGTGCATGTCCGTAGCCCATGCACAGCATAGGTTGTCCACAAGGGTTAGCCTGAAGCCAGTCCCTGCGGCCAACCCCACTAACCACCTGAACCTTCTCTGCACGTAGCCCTTTGGTTGTCTGCAGTGTCTGTCTTGCAGTGAAAGTGCATACATCAGTGTTTTAGTGTGTGCGTCAGTGTGTGCAGGGGGTCTGTGAGTGGGTGCATTAGGGTGTCAGTGGGTCTGTGAGTGGGTGTGTGAGAGTCTGATTGAGTCTGTGAGTGGGTGCGTGACTGCCTGAGTGGGTCTGTGAGTGGGCGTATAAGAGTCTGACTGGGGCTGTGACTGGTTACATGAGGGTCTGAGTGCATCTGTGAGTGAATGCGTGAGTGTCTGAGTCAGTATGTGAATGGGTGCTTAAGTGTCTGAGTGAGTGTGTGAGTGGGAGAAAGACATTGAGAGGGAGACAGAGAGTTTTTAAGGCTTTGATTTATGATATACTTAGAATGAGATATTTATGCACAATTTTAAAAGAAAAATGCCTTTGTCATGTAAAAAGAGTGAGATCACTTTTTAGATGGCTCTTAAACATTTTGTACTTAAAAAAAAAGAGGGAAACAAGTCCAGCTGGGCTCGAACCTTCAATGCTCACTGTGAAGGTCTGTGACTTTCACATGGCCTTTTTGTGTCTCATTGTTTTGACAGATTTTTTTTTAGTTCTTTATGGGCTACCTGGGACCACAAGGGAGCCCTCAAAAACTTTGCGATGGTCCCTAAAAGTTTTTTTCTTTTTTTTAAAACATGCCCTTTACGGGTTTCCCAGAACCACGGGGGAAGCCTTAAGGCCTCCTCCCCGGTCTTATTGCTTCACTAAGCAAGGAGCTGCTTTAACAGCAGCTCCCTGCTTGCTGAAGTAAACTTTTTATCTCTGTTCTCTGCATGCATAGCTGCGTGCAGGGAACAGAGATGAAAGCTCCATTGTTTGACAATCAGATCAGGAGGGGTCGCAAATTCTTTGCATCCCTAGGCATAGAAATTTGGATTTTCCTTAATTTCTCTAAAACTACAGAATGGATTTACGCAAAATAACAAAAAGTGCTCTTTCTGTACGAAGAGCTACCTGTCTGCCAAATTTGGTGTAATTCCGTCCAGTGGTTTTGGTGCTATCACTGCTCAATTGTTCCTATGGTAATTGACATTGGAAATGCTCCTAATTTCACCTTACCTTTATCTTAGCCCCGCTGGATGAATCACCATGAAAACTTTCCGGACAGCAACTCACGTGACTGACAAATGTTTTGGAAAATATTTGTGAAGATTGTTCAAGTGCCACCAAAGATATAGACAAGCAAAAAACAGCTTTTTCTATAGAAACTAGGTCCTAACTATAACTACCTAGTGGGAACCACCACTAGGTTTTATTTATATATGCACATTGCGGGGCACCCAGGCCTGATGGTTAGGCCCCAGGGGAAGTAACTATTACTTGTGGCCCAGGATAAGTATAACTTATGCCCTCGTTATCCCCTACTAATTACCCCAGATATTACAGCACTCATGACAACTAGCATAACCAATAAAAATATCAATGAAACATTAGAAGTTAAATTATTGAAGAAAAAAACTGTGCATGGCGGGGACGTGAGTTATAGTTTCTTGACTCTAACTATAACTGCTGAATTTCTATGGTTTTGTGTGAGTAAATTCAGAACCTATAATTTCCCTTTAATGACTGAAGGAATATGTGGAGTATTTAGCAGTGAATGGCAGGAGTGTGAGTTATAGTTACCTTACGGCATGAGTTATAGTTTATAGAGATAAGTATAATTATAACTGCTGAATTTCTTTGTCTTTTTGACCTGAACCTAACTATAATGTTCAAAGTTTAAAAAAAATTATATTTCCAAACTACAATGTCCCTGTAGCCCTTGGGTTTGTCATTGAATTTCAAGGTTTACTTTACTTAAAGTAATATTTAATTACCATATTTTAATCCAACTGCCAAAGCACATGGCCTTCTGCTTTGTATGACAGGGAGCTGGCCAACCTCTTGCTGTGCTTGGCCTTCAGCGATGCGCAGTGGGGTGTTGGCCTCAGTGGGTGAGAGTGTGGCTGTATTGGTGGGTGACTGGGTGTGTGTGGTTGTGTGGGTGCTTAAGTGGCTGTTTGGGTGTATGAGTGGGTGTGTAAGTTCATTTGTGAGTAGCTGTGTTGGTCTGTGACTGGTTTTGTGAGTCTGTGAGTGGGTGTGTGAGTGTCTGTGTGGGTAGCTGTGTGGGTGTTTTACTGGGTGTATAAGTGGATGAATTAGTGGCTGTGTGGGTCTGTGACTGAGTGTTCAAGTGGTTTTGTGGGTCTGAGTGGGTGTGTGAGTGGTTGTATGAGTGTGTGAGTGATTGCTAGGATTTATAAGTGGGTGCATGAGTGTGTGTTGCTATGTGAGTGGCTATGTGGGTCTGTGACTAGGTGTGATAGTGGTTTTGTGGGTCGGTGAGTAGGTCTGTGAGTGTGTGAATGGGTGTGTAAGTGGGTGTATTTTATTAATTGGGTCTGCATCTTCTGATCCACCACAGATTTCCCCAGGAGGGGCATGATGAGTGCAGTAGAGGATCCTCAGTTACCCCTGCAAAAAATACATTTTGGGGAAATTTGTTGCTCATGAGGCGTCCCTCAGAGACCCCTCCATCAGTACCATGGGGGTCAGGAACCCTCTATCAGGACCCCTTATAATATATTTTTATTTTTATTCTAACTTCCCAGAATCCATGTCTCTAATCAGAAAATGACAACAACTTTCCTGTCAGGTTGCAGCCAATAAATAATGGCATTGCTAATGGTGCATGGATCTGCAGATCCACCCAATACACATAAATATTTTTCTTTAATAAATCCAGACTACTGAACAGATTTTGACCAAATTACAAAAAGGGATCTTCCAAGACCATGATCTAGCTTTCTGCCAAATTTGGTGTCATTCCATCCAGTGCTTCGGGCCGTAGTCATATCTAAATCCTTATGGGAAATTTCATGGGGAAAACACATTTTGGGGCCCCTCTTTTTCTCAGCCCCTCTTTGATGAATCAGCCCAAGGCTGCAGCTGAAGTGAATGGCAAACAAGTTTTCAAACGTTCGTGAAGATTTATCAAACAGTGCCAAAGTCATTAGCAAAACAGAAAATGCTTATGCTATGGAAAGTAGGTCCTAACTATCTACTGGAGACCACCACTTACTGGCGGCCTAGGACCACGTTTCCATACAAAAAGCATTTCTTGATTTGCTTATAACTTTGGCTTTATTTGGTAAATCTTCACAAAACTTTCCAAAAAGAGGTCTTGTCCACCTCAGCTCTTTCCTGAAAAGGTTTTGGGTTACCTTTCAAGTTGAGGGTGAGAAAAAAGGCTGGTTCCAAAACACGTTTTCCCTGTTAATTTTTCCATAGGACAATCAAACAGCAATATTGCAAAAACTGCTGAGCAGAAATACACCAAATTTGGCATCAAGCTAGACCTTGGTACAGAACGTGTGCTTTTTGAGATATGGTGTAAATCTTTTCAGTGGTATTCAAGACATTAAGTGAATGTTTAGATATTTAACACTGTGGAGGATCCGCGGAGCTGACAGATCTTGAGTTAAGATGTGATTGGCTGCCAATAAATCAACAAACCTGGCAGTAGCCACTTTAGGACTTAGCCATCTGTCCTGGGTAAAAAAAATGAAGAAAAAAAATATATTTGGGAGTAGAGGGGATACTGTTCCCCTCTAGACCTAGTGGGGCAAAAAACATATTTTGTTTCCTGGCGCTGCCAATCTGTGGTGATCTGCAGATCTGAGGCAATGAGGAAATATAATGGGCTCCCATCCATTTTTAGAATTAGCAACCTGGTGTGGGCCAGGACCCAGAGGATTGTCAAATGCATTTTTTGAGGGAAGGGCCTTTTTAAGGCCCTGGAAACCTCATTCTCTTGAGCTGTAATTCAGTGAAAGGGGAGGGGGCGGGTGGCCCCCCTCCATGAGCCTTATAGAGGTCATGTGAGCCCCACTCTCCGAGGCCGATCTTGATAATTAGGGGAAGAGTGTGTGTGGCACTAGCCTCATGGAAGCCCTGGGGACCCCATCCCCTGGAGTTAAGATTTATATTTTGTAGGGGGCATGTGGCTCCCGCTCCCTAAGCTGTGTACTAGTCCTGGGCCTGATACAGCTTCAGTGTCCTGGGGACCCCATCTCCCAGTACAATGGTGTTCCCTGTCTGCCAGAGATCAGGTATACCATACCCACACTCTCCCAGGTACAGAACCAACTTTGTTCCTGTTTGGTGGGGTCATTGAAAAATGCTGCACACACTACGGTGCTGCCTGGGGAGCCAGCAGGGACTGCAGGGGCCCTGGGGCTCCCCCAGCTGTCCCCAATGAAAGCTGTCTTGTAGGTGCCAGGGTGACCACTTGGGCACCCACTAAAAATGTAAAAAGTGTCAATTTTCTGTCAGGGGAGATGGCAGGGGTCAAAGGTGCCCTGGGGTTCCCTACACAGCCACCAACAAAAGCTGTCTCATGGGGGCTCTGGGTGGTCCAAGGTCCCCCCCAAAAAATCTATAAAGTGGCAGGCTCCATCAGGGGAGCCGCAGGGGCCTTACAGGTCTTGAGATCCCTTATTCCCCTCCAACAAAGATTAAAAATTTGGATGTCATGACTGAGCACCCAAAATGTTTCTTTAAAAAAAATAAGAATAAAAGAATAATAAATGAGCAGTAGGTGCTGCTCCTTTATTACACACTGCTCCAGCATGGAGTGAGCCATAATCACCTGCCAGTGCTTTTTATTCATATTGTTTTGAAGCCTGGCTGTGTTCCTAGAGGAGGTGGGCAACCACCAAGCATTTTTTTTAAAGATGCAGGGGGCTGGAGGAAGTGCATCGGCCCTCCAGCAGCAAAAATAGTGAACCTGCTGGTCATTTAATTCATGACCTGAGGAGACCTTACTATATGTTTTTTAAACCAATCCGAGTTGCAGCCCTATGATATTCAGCTGGTGTCCAGGGCCCCCTGATAGTTTTTTTATGACTACATGATATGGCCTGAAAAAAAGTTAAAAGAAAGACTCAAAGACATGTTGTGATTTTTATTTTAAAAAAATCATACATTTTTTATGATAACCCATTTTATCAAACATTACAGCTTGTGAAATAATGAAATATACATTTGATTATAATAATTTGTTATTTTTTAGAAGAACTTTATATCAGCTTTATTTATTATTATGCCGACCCCTTGATAAAGCCAATAGACACATCTCATATATTTTGGTGTTCTGACCCTTTGACAAAGTCAGTGAGTTTGCCTTACTAAGATTAACATCTTTTATATTTTAACATCACATAGTCACCCTACGTGGACTGGGAGCAGCCATAAGTCAGGCATTGCGCTCAGCTCCATGCTGTGCACCGAAATGGACATCCTACTGAATGTGAAAAAAATAGACATTTACTGGAAAAAAACAAAGGATAAAGTCACATGATAGTTAAGAATTCTAATAATATTTTACTTTATCTTAATAAAACCTTAGAAATTCACTGAAAAATAAAGTTTAAATGCACAGTATTTCTAGGTGAAAATCTCAGTTACAACACACACTTCTAAACAAATAAAATCACTGCAATTCACCAGTTATGATTATCTCAAGTAACTAAAACATATGCCCTAAAGTAACTACAACTAGCACCCTCACAATCAAAGCTTCTTCAAACAGTTGGTGTATTTTAAGTTCCCTATAAACTCTTTTTTATGTTTACATATCTACATATCTACATTTGGATTTTATTATGAATAACAAGTGACAGTTTGTACCCTTAATACATACATATCTATTTTAATCCAAAAGTGACAACAATAAATGGATGACTGATTCCCTCCTCTCTTCACTCTTCACTCTGATGACAAAGATTATTATTCCCTTAAGCCATTTTCTAATAATGGAGGACTTTCATTCAAATCTCCTTCAAATGGCTGAAGCTGTGAAGGTTCAAATTATTGAAGAAACTTTATCAAAGATTCCAACTTTGCCCACTGAGGCCCAGAAAAAAGATCAAAAAGGTAAAGCTCTGGGTGATGTATTAAACAGCATGGCCTGTGAGTCCTGAACAGCAGGGCTGAAAGTGACCATTCAGTGGGGTTTACCCTCATCTTACAACAAAGATTCGTTATCTTGGACTACATGTGGATCTCTATTTCCCACTTTCCACTTCCTAGAGAGAAATAACTTTAAAATAATTCTATACCCATCTAGTGATCTTACCATGTTGAGAAACATCTCAAATTTTAATGGCACTTGTCTAGAAATGAAATATCACTTGGGATCACAGGAGGAAAAGAAGCCTGTTAAAAGACTGAAAAGGCCAATAAAAAATGTATGACTCCATATACAACTTAAAAAGCACACATGGAAGATTTCCTTCAGAAGAACAGCAACGCTAGATCAGATGACTACCCTTGATTTCTGTAGACACTTATTGTGCTCTTATCTAAGAAAACTCCAACAGCCCCCAAGGGAGACACCTACAAAGCTGTTACTCTATATGATCGAAGGCAAGGTCACTGAAAACTGAATCAAATAAACCTCACAGGAAGCAACTGATGTTACACTTTAATTAGAAGATTACAGAGAGAATAAAGAAAAACAAGAAGGAGATATCAGAAAGCTATATGGGATCAAAAGAGACTATTTGACGAAAAGTGATGGATTAGCTTTCAGGATGCAAAAAAGTTTTTAAAAGAAATTGCGGCCTCTCATTAATCAGCTACTACGTAAAACCTGCAGACACCTAGTGCAAACATAACCGCTGCCACTTGGTCCAATAATGCCAAACAGTTGTATGTGGTGGACAGCAAACCTTTCTATGAAGGAGCAGGTATATGACATCAGCGAGAAGAGACCATAGAAAGCTCTATAGAGCCATTAATGCCATAATAAAAATTGAAGTTAGTAATTAAGAAGATTTGCACCCAAGTGGACCATGGCCCAAACAACATTCTTGCTGCAATCTTCAAACCAGCTGAATAAGAATAGGCTAACCTTCCCCTCTTTTTAGTTTGAGCGCGCAAGCGCTCTGAGGTGTTGTAATCTCTATGAGCTTTTAACCACGCCCACCGCACGCCATCATTATCACTCGTTCATGGGCTTGCCTTTCTAAAATCCTTTGTTATCATTGGCAAATGCTTTACCTTTGTTCCTCCTTGGGGCGGTTTTGTTACCGCCTTGGACACTGACCCTCTTACATGATAATTGCACTTTTGCCGATGTGTTTGACTGCGAGTGAACGTCTTTTTCCTTTTGTGTCTCTCCTTCATGCTCACGGTGGCTTTGGAACTTTGAATCGGTTCGCTTATGTCAACTGTTCTACTTTTCATTTTCAATGTATGTGGCCAGAAAAGTCCAGTTAGGAATTTACAACACTAGTAGCTCTAACTCGAGCAAATGCTAGATGCAGTGCATTGCAAATGCTCGTTAACTTCTACCCTTTTCATAATAGCATCCCAGGCAGCTGGAGAGAATCCCTATTGGTCCCTATTCCGATAAAAACCTTTTTAATCATCCTGATAATTTTTGCTTAATAGTTCTTTTAGATGTTGATGGTGCACAATTTACAAAATTCCTAAACAAGAAACTAGAGCAATGGATAATGGAAAATCTCCTGATTCCGGTGCCCGAACATTATTCAGGAAAAGAAGCTCTACTGAATATGATATTTTCTTTCTCACATCCCTGATTGATCAAGCAGGCTCAAGAAAAGCTCTGCAAATCCTCGCTGCCTTTATCGATTTTACAACAGAATCTGATGTCATAGATGGTGGCTTTGGTAAAAGATAGTAAAATGGGAAATTCCCCTAAATCTTCTAAAAGGAATTAGTTCACTCTATAAAGAAACCCAGGACAAGGTTAAGGTGTTCTCCAAGTGGGTGACATCAGAGAAGATCCAGACAAACAAAGGCATCCTGGTACCCCTGTTATTTAATCTTTATTTAGTAACTAGAAACAATTTCCTGACATTGCCGAAATATTATTCACCCCAAAAATTGCAAGAACTCCAATTCAAATTCTGATATGCAGATAACACCATATTATTGGATCAAACACCAATTTATCTGTAAGGATATTTGGATGGCTTGGTTGAGTACGATAAAACAAATAATATCAAAATTAATAGTGGAAAATCAAAAATAATGTATCTAGGCAACTCTATAAATGAACAAGTTCATCACTCATGCCACCTGCATGTGGTAAGACCACAGATACTACGGTCATCATAACTTTCTAAAGGCTATCACATAATCTAATAGGCCCAGATCTGATACCACTGTGTACAGTAATTAGAAGCAAACTTCTCCCTTCATTAACCTTTGGTATCATCAACTACAGAAATAAGCTGAGTAACTGGCATAATACAAAACAATGCAGATGCTACAGGTGGCTCTTACATCTTCCATAATCTACAGTCACACAGAATATGTCTTAAATTCAATTTAACAAGGCAAGATTTGCTCCTCTATGCAAGAATTTTAGGTGCAGATTTAAGGAGCTCTAGTGCTACATTAGCGTAATTTTTTATGCTAGTGTGGTGTTAGGTATCATAAATTGCCACACCAGATTTACAAAATAGTGCAATGAATGCATTGCGCCACTTTGTTACCCATTGCGCCACACTATTCCTGCACTAGGCATAATGTATGCAACGGGAGAGTTCCCCCATTAGTAGGGCTGAAAAAATGGCATTAAGAAATCTAAAAGATTCCCTTGCACCATTTTTTACAGCATTTATAACACCTACATACAGCAAGTCTTAAAAGGAGGCACACCATTTTTTATAATGGTCCTCAATATGTTTTGCAGGATTAGCGTACATTTTTTTTTTTACGCTAATTCTGCAAAGCACCAAACTAGTGTCAAAAGTTTTGACGCTAGTTCCCTAACTACCACTGTGGTGTGCCATATCTTAAATACAGCGGACACATGCTAGCATTAGGTGGGTGCTAAAGGGTGCAAGAAAAATGGAGAAGCATTGGATGCAGCTCCACTTTTCTTAAATCTGCCCCTTAGTGTACTGCATGAAGTTAAAGGTTGCAGCTAAAGGCTCATTAAAACATCTACCATGGTATAGTACTATAAAAGATATCTCCACAGTGAAGGATTACTTAGAAGAAGCAATTGAAACCTTAAAAGGTAAAGGCATTTTGGAAAGGAATATACCTGTTAGGCACCTATTAATACTGGTAGTAAAACAGGTGAGACAAATTTTGTTTGACTAGGACTTTTGAGAATTAGGTAGGAAGGCCTTTGCAAAATTAGTTAAACATTTTTATGATCCTCTGAATTGTCCAGCATATCTAAGTCAACCTCTTTCCCTTTGCAAAAGAACAACTGATCCAAGTAACATTTGTTTGCATCCACCTGAGGGCTTACCATTATGGCTGTCTCAATGGCAGACTGGCCAGCATTGTCCTCTATGAGGTCTAGATCAGGAGTCATTAATCCATGTATAGAGCTACTGGCTACTCCCAATCTTCTGACTTTTAAATATATGATATTGTACAATGGCAATTGAAACCTGTCTTCATGGGAGATTCCTTCAATCTACCTATGAGATTTTTTTAATTTATGAAGTGTGCAACTGATGCTCTGAGCAACACTATGACCATTCCTATCTTGAAGGAAGTTAGGAATGATTTTTTTTGGACAAGGACAGAGTAGTTTTGAAAAGTAATGGTATTTTTCCCTGTCCGTGAAGTAGTATTTTCCAGTGGTAATCCAATGGACTTCTCTTAGGCATTCTTAACATTGCTTATCTTTTTTTAACTTTTTAAGGGACTATTCTTTTTATGACATTTTAATGATTTGCATTGTCTGTACATATTAATGCACTTTTCCACTATATACCTCTTCCTAAGTTATTGTTTTATAGCCATATGTCAAAAAAAATTGTGAGCTGCAAATAAGTCGCAAACTGGTTACCGATTGTATAAACAGGAATTTACTACGAAAGAAATCAAATTTGAAGACATACATTTTGTGTTGCTAATGAGTTATGAATCGTTTTTTTACTGACTCTAAATAGCGAATCAATAATAGCAATTGACTATTCATATGCTCAGAACATTTGCAATAGTCACAAAATCTTCATTTTGCACATATAATTTACCACCACCTTAAACCAAGTGGTAACTGTGTGCAGACTACAAGAGGTGGCCCAGAATGCATCTGTGGGTTTCCAGAATTGCTGCCCTGTATTTGATGGTTTGCAGAGAAGCAGTAGAAGACCATAGAAGATCTTCGGACTGAAAATTACAATGTTTGAGCAAACTGAGGAAAAGATCTATACAAAGTACGGCTAAGTCACATTGTTATCCTGGAGCTCATCATTGATTTAAAACCTCAGCTTGAGAGACATACTTTGTGCAGTAAATCCATCCTCACCCTTGTGCAGGTGTTACGTAGTTTGCATCTGTTAGCCTCAGGGTAGCTACCAAGGTGTCACTGCAGCAGCTGGTGGTGGTGCATTCCTAGATACACTGTTAATGCACATTAAGACCTATATACTTTTACCCAGGAATGCACAGGAATTGCACAGCACCAAAACAGAATTCTAGCATGTTGTCAACTTTCCACATGTTATAGCATGTATACCAGTACACTTGTGCCTATATGCCCACCATCTGATATTGAGTATTTATTCTGGAATTTGAATACTAACTCTGTGAACATTCAAGTGGTATGTGATGCACACAACCTCAAAAGAGAGAATGTAGTCCAATTTTCAGTGAGCACCAATGACTCATTCATATTCTGACATAGAGGAATTTCCCAAAGGCTACAAAGAAGAGATTTTGAACACAGATATTTATTGGGTAAATACACATCAACTTACATAACACATAGCTTAAATGTGATATTTATTCCTTAGCTAACTATATTTTGTCTATTTGTATGTGATAGTGCATACACCTTACGCCTTGGCTAATGACACCATCTGTCTGCCACTACTCCCAATGAACATCAGCACAATGAGGCACACCGTAGAACCAGAGGCATCATAGAATGCACATTTGGACTCTAAAAGTCGATTTAGTTGCCTGCACAAGAGTGGAATACATTACCGAGGTTAGTTGTAAGATTGTAGCATCATGTGCCATTCTGCACAACTTTGCTACAAATAAAGGACTAACAATAACAGTAACAGAATCTGGCTCAGATGAAGAATGAGATACAGTATCACCACCACACACGGAGAAACCTGTGCTGCAGACAGGCTTTTGAGACTTGCCAATATAACTAATCATTATTTTTCAAGGTAAGCTTGTACATGCATTCAATCTAACATAAAGAAACATAAACAAACGGTGTATTTTGTGTAACTACATTTACCTTAATTTTCACATAAGAAATGGCATATCTGAAAAGATGCCTCTCTTTCCTGACTTTTTTTTGTAGAAACAAAATAATATAAAAAGTGAAATGCCAGGGTAGGATGTTACAGTTCTCTGAGGCTTGTGTTTGTTGCGAGTTGATGCTTAGCTCCAATAATTTCAGTACTGATGTGCTGCAGTGCACCATTTCCACTTGTAAGCTAAGGATGCAACAAGATGAGGTGGTTGTAGCATGTGGCAGGCGATTGATGGCACGAGTTAACCTATCAGTACTGGATGACACATGGTGCTCCCTACACCTTTGCCTAATGCTTTCATGGTGCATTTCCTGACATAAGAACTTGATGGCATCTGTCAGACTACAGAAATTGTAATTCTTTGTCACCTGATTGGTAGCCAGGGTACTTCATTTAATCAATATGTTTTATCTAGGATAACCGGTTTTTGATTAATCATTTTAGTAATTCTTTTGTTGCAGGTGTTGAACCTTGAGCATGGAGGTTCCTAAACTTCTAAAGAGTTGTTGTTTGCAGGACTCAAAACATTTGGAACAGGGGACTGTGGTTGAGTGTTTTGAGGATGATGAGTGCCAAGTCAGCGTCTTTCCTGCAGTTGGCATGACCTACTGCTGGTTCCTGTGTTCCTGCAACACTTGGTGTGATATCCTCAGTCCCTTCTTCTACTGTCTTTCTATGTTCCATAACTGCAGGACTTATATGTGCAGCATTTTTTGGACTGCCTCACTCCCACTGTCACTGGGGTTAGCTACATGTATGTATGTCTTCTGAACAGTCCCCTTCAGAATAGTCACTTTCTGGAGGTAGATTTTCCGTGTAAAAATCAATTGACAAGATATTAGCGATTTGTTATTGGTTGTAAATTGACTACATTTATGATATTAACCCCTTGGGTGCCCTGGACGTAACAGTCACGTCCTGGGCAGCACCACTCGGGTGCCCAGGACATAACTGTTGTGTCCAGATAGGGCCCCATGTGGGAAGTGCTAACGCTCCCCCTGGGAGCCTGGCACTCCCCTCCCCTGGGCATGGATGGAAGGGGAATTGCTTCCCCTTCCACCCCGCGCCCCCATTCCCCTTGTGGCATCTGATGATGTCAGCGCGTGATCGCGCACTGACATCAGATGCCTGCCCCTCCGCGCTGGAAACTCAGCTTCCAGCACCAATCGGAGGAGAAAATGCTTTTTAATTTCTCCTCCGATCAATTGGAGGGGCCGGGAAAGGCATCAAAGGAAAGGAAAGGCCTTTCCTTTCCTTTGATGTTATTCTCAGCATTTCTGCTGCCCGACTGCGATGCGATCGGGAAGCAGAAATGCCCACTAGAAACCAGGGAGATTTTTTTTTATAACTGATTAAGGGGAGTGGGTCCTTGGGCAAGGGCCGCTCCCCAGGGGGGCAATTTATTTTTAGGCCATTTATGCCCTCCCCCCGGGGACAGATTGGACTATTATAATTAGGTTGATCTACCCCCAGAGGGGGCAGAAACTGCTAGACACCACAGATAATTTTTCTTTGTTTCTTTTTTTTATTTATGTGGGGAGCAACCCCTTAGGCAAGGGTTGCTCTCTCAGGGGCAAATTTACTTTTAGGCCATTTCTGCCCCACTTGAGGGCAGATCGGCCTATTTTTATTAGGCCAATCTGCCCCCAAGTGGGGCAGAAGCCACTAGACACCAGGGAGTTTTGTTTTTTTATTTATGTTTATACATTAGGGGAGCAGCCCCTTGGGCAAGGGCCGCTCCCCAAGGGGGCAAAATATTTTTAGGCCTTTTCTGCCCCCCCTGGGGGCAGATCGGCATAATATAATTAGGCCAATCTGGCCCCACGGATGGCAGAAAAACCTAGACATAAGGGATATATTTTTTTTATGTTTACTTTATTTTTATATATGGGGAGTGACCCCTTAGTCAAGGGTCGCTCCTCTGGGTGGCAAATTGTATTTAGGCGATTGCAATGAGGCTGATCTGTCCCCGGGGGGGACAGAAAACCCTAGACACCAGGGATTTTATTTTGTTGTTTATTTTATTTTTTTATATGTGGGGAGCAACCCCTTTGGCTAGGCAAGGCAAGGGTTGCTCCTCTGGGGGGCAAATTGTCTTTAGGCCATTTATGCCCCCCTTGGGGGCAGATCAGCCTATTTTTGTTAGGCCAATCTGCCCTTGAGGGGGACAGAAACCACTATTTTTTTTGCATCAATTTCACTCAAGGGGAGCGACCCCTTAGGCAAGCATCGGTCTCCTGGGGGAAAAATTTATTTTAGGTCAATCCTGCCCAACTTGGGGGCAGGTTGGCCTACTTTTATTAGGCCAATCTGCCTTCAAGGGGGGCAGAAACCACTACGCACGAGGGATTTTTTTTTTGCACCAATTTCACGCAAGGAGAGCAACCCCTTAGACAAAGCTTGCTCCCCTGGGGGGGGGGCACATTTATTTTAGGCTATTTCTGCTCCCCTTGGGGGCAGATCGGCCTTATTCTATAAACCACTTAGGCATCAAAGATTGGTGGGTGTGTAGGTGTGTGTTTTGTTTGGGAGGTCAGCCCCTTGGGCAAGGGTCGCTCCCCATGGGGGAACAATACTGTTGGCCATATCTGCTCCCCTTGAGGGCAGATCGGCCTATTTTTGGAAGGCCCATCTGCCCTCAAGGGGGGCAGAAAGCCCACCAGAGACCGGGGAAGATTTTGTTTTCAAAATAAGAGGGTAGGGGTATGGCCAAATAAGTAATCCAAATATCGGAGCCACAGCCCCACAAATTTGGATGGGGTCCAGATTTTGGGGAACTCGAACAGCGCCAATCTAAGAGGGAGGAAAATGTTTAAAAAACTTCCACTGACTGGCTATCTGTAGGGAATGGAGTACAGGATGAATGTAGATGGATGGTGCATACCTTAAACTCGAGGAGAAGTAATTGACCTAGCACACCTAATGCAGTAGATACAGATCAAAGACTGGCTGTCACCATTATGTCTTGGAACATCGCGGGAGCAAAAGCAATTGTTACAGATAGATTTAAAGTAGTGACCAGTTGCAATTATTCAATAATAGTACTCCAAGAAACATGCCTGGTAGACCCAATAGAACTAGGAGGCTACTCTCTACACCACATCAAAGCCGAAAAATCTAATAAATTGGGCAGACCAAGCGGTGGCCTAGCCACATATATCTCCACGGCGCTTCATGCCACAACAGAGCAGCTGGCCTTCTCAACGACAGACCTACAGGCTATAAAAATCAATTTTAGCAATAGTCATCACGTTCCATTGATCATCTTCAATGTCTATGCTCATCCGCGGAAGCATCGGAAAGCACTTCTCTTTGAACAACTACACCAGAAGGTAGAAGAGACAAGATGTGTCAATCCAACATGGGACATTTTAGTGACAGGCGATTTTAACACCAACCTGATATACACTCCAGAACCGGACGACCAACTGGCAGCTGAAAACGCTATATGGTCAGTGCTTCCGCAGTTTCCATCGGCACAGACGAAACTAGATACAAGGGGCAAACAACTGGTAGAGGCCCTGGAGCATGAGAGTACTAAATGGCAGGGTGAAAGATGATCTCCTGCCAAGGCCCACTTAATACAGTACAAAATCAGCGACCATAATAGATCACACAGTCATCTCTCTTCCCTTACCAGCGCATGTTAGTAAATTCGAAATCAAACCGACTCTCCACAGTAACCATTCATTTCAACACATAGAATTGGTTTGGAATGATCCATGCTTTCTTTCAGCTACAAATGAATTGGCAATAGTAACCTCCGTCAACCTAAATCGCCTGATCTGGACGGAGTCCTCACTACCACGGCTGTGCAAAAATATAAAAACTCTGCTTCAATCGACAGCGTGTCAAGATCAGTCAACCGTGGATGTGTGGACTAGATTGTTACGGTCAATACCTTCACTTGGCGTGGCCAAATAATAATCGGAAGTCACTAAGCATGCCATCAGAAATCCTAGAATTAAGAAAGGAACTAAGGCGCAACCTTAGATCTATAAAAGATAGACCTCTTACAGAATCTTTATGCGCACAAATAAAAACCTTACGAAAAAACTATAAGAAACAGGTATGGCAAATACAAACAAAAAATGAGGATGAATTCTGGCTCAAATTACTTGATAATTCAGGAAACACTAACTCTAGAGCATTTTGGGCGTCAGTGAACGAAATTGGCCGAAAGGTAAGGATAATAAATTGTACATCAATTCCAGAAGACAAATAGGTAGATCACTTGACTGACATCTTCTTCAAGCCACTCTCTCCTGAAGAAAACCAGCAACTAAAGGTCGTGATAAAACCCACAGACTTTAGGCTTACTGAGGTAGAACTCAGTGCAGAGGAAATTGCCCAAGTCAACAGAAAGGGACGGGGGGCCCGGCCCTAGTGGCCTCCTGCAAGCCATATTCAAGGCGGATCTGGACTATTGGTCAGCAACACTGTCAATATTATATACTGAAGTCGAGCGCAATGGAATCATTCCAGACAGTTGGAAAGGATCCATTATTGATCCAATATGTAAAGGGGGTAATCCAGCCAACCCAGCCACTTACAGACTGATAACGCTAATTGACAGTGAGGCCAAATACTTCGCCTCCCTAGTTTTAGAAGACCTGCAGAACTGGCCCAATCTAAACAATCTGGTCCCCATGAATCAAACTGGTTTCCGGAAGGGATACAGCACAGTGATCAACATTCTTACGCTAGGTGACATTGCCAATCGAGCAAAGTGCTTAAAGAAAAATCTATATTTATGCTTTGTGGACTTCAAAAGTGCATTCAATCGAGTGGACAGAGCAATTCTCTGGAGTAAACTGCGAAGCTGGGGCTTGCATGAACGTATTCTGAGGTGTATTGAATTATTGTATGACAAAATTTGGGTGCAGGTCAAGGTAGCAGACGGCTAAAAATTGCTCAGAGAATATCAACAAATATAGGACTAAAGCAAGGCTGCGTCTTAGCCCGCATCTTTTTAACCTCTTTATGGCTGATCTTTCAGCTATGCTGGATGCAACCAACTCGCATTCTCCCAGGACGGGAAGTCTGTCCATATCACATCTATCATATGCAGATGATATTGTTCCGCTAAGCCACACGAAAATAGGGCTGCAGCGGCTGGTTAGTACTTTGGGCGATTTTGCAAAGACAAACAAACTAGAAGTTAATATTTCAAAAACTAAAATCATGTCCATAGGATGCCCTTCGAATTCTGCAAATAAAATAAAGTTGAGCGGTATTGCACTTGACATGACTTGCAGTTACAAATATCTTGGTTTTACTATAGACAATAAGACCAGTCTTGTACCACAAAAGCAGTATATTGCACAGAAGTGCAAATCCTTGGCGGTTGTTTTTTGCACCTTAGCTAAAAGACTAAAAGGTCCATCGTACAAACCATTACTGTCTGTTATGTCGGCCAAGTTCCTCCCAGCCACTACACATCGAAGTGCGGCTCTACATGGGAAAGATGCTTTTCTATTGGATCGGCAACAAATAAAAATCTATAAGCAAGTTTTTAATCTTCCTCGTTCTGCTTCCACATCACAGGTTAGGTTGGAATTCGGTCTAACACAACAGCAGTTGGACAGGAAAGCCCACACAATAAAAACTTGGTACAAAATAAGTAAAAATACTGTCAGCCCTCTAGTCATGGCTCTATGGAATTCAGTGAATAACAATGCAACCTCAGTATACAACAGGTACTTGTTTAACTCCTTGCAAGAAACACAAACAAAGTACCTGTGGGATTCCAACATTTCATATCCTCTTTTTTGTTGAGTGATAAAAAAGGAAATAGGCTTCCAATCATTTTTAGATGATAAAGTTAAATTTGCGCAGCGCTCACACGCTTGGTCATTAATGCATACTTATACCATCTTGGCGCCATCACATTATCTGTCCGCAACTTTTGCATCTCATATCAAGCATCGTTTCCTAGCGCTTCGCTTAGGAGCTTCACCAACCATTGTGGAAGAACGGGGGAGAAATTTCCTGCAGGATATGCAATGGCCCTAAGGAAGATATGGTCCACCTGATTTGTATCTGTCCAGCCTTAAAAGAGGCGCGCCAACAACTATTAAAACCACTCTTTGTGAGAAATGGGACTCGCTCCTGTCGGCCAGCAGTGATTTAAATGTTTGACCCTTGTGATGTACAGTCAATATGCAGATTTATTAAATTTCTGACCGTACATACCAAAGATGTCAATCAGCTTCTTGGGACACAGTCTTAATTAATAAATCTTAATTCTTCTAGAACTGAAAGCTGGCACTCCTCACCTTAGACTTATAAAATTGATTTTAATCATACGAAAGGGTTTTTATGGTAAAGGAGCTTATGGAATTTTAACAGAATTTTATATGGTATATTATGAGCTGATTGTTATGGTTTTTATTAACTAAACAATAAAGATACTACATCAACACCCCACCCCAAATAAATGGGGCCAAAGTTGTTTTGCCCACTGGTGGGCAGATGGGGCAATTATCCCGGATCCACATCCCGGGGGGGCAGAAAGTCTACTAGATGCCAGGAAATTTAAAAAAAATAGTGGGGTGGTGGCTACCAACCAGTATGGGCCTGGTTATGCCCCCACCCCAACTGAAGGGGGTAACAGTCTTTCAGCTCTCCCCCCACACAGTAAAACATCTTATCGCACAGCAAGCAAGAAGACATTTGATTATTTTGGGTTTCACATTTGGGCCATGAGAGCTTGGCTAACTCTCAAAATCATCCCAGTTGGAATGGTGAGGGCTGCACTTTTTGGACTTTGGGATGCTGCCATGTAGAAAAATCCACAAGACCTAGTCATATCTGAAAACTGAACATCTGGGTGATTCTAGGGGGGTGTGCTTCACATGCACCCAAACCATTTTGTCACCCACAATGCCCTGCAAACCTCCAACTTTGCTGGAAATCACACATTTTTCCCAAATTTTTGTGATGGAACCTTCCGGAATCTGCAGGAATCCACAAAATTCCTACCACCCAGCATTGTCTCATCTATACCGATAAAAATTCTGCTGCACTTGTCAGCCTAAAAATTTTTTTTTTCAAACTGCCCTTTTGGACCCGCTTTGGTTCCCCCTAAATTTCAACATGTTCGGCTCTTCCCTGTCACAGGCACTTGGCCCACCCACACAAGTGAGGTATTATTTTATTGGGAGGCTGAGGGGAATGTTGGGTGCTAGGAATTTTGTCCCGGTGCAGTGATCCCACACAGAAATGTGGGCAAATGTGACTTTTTATCTGCGTTTGAAGATTGTTGAGGATTCTGGGTAAGAAAACATTGGGGGATCCATGCAAGTCACACCGCCCTAGACTCCCTCGGGTGTCTAGTTTTCAGAAATGTCTGGGTTTGGTAGGTTTCCCTAGATGGCTGCTGAGCCCAGGACCAAAAACGCAGGTGCCCCCGCAAAAACAGGTAGCTTTGTATTTGATGATTTTGATGTGTCCAGATAGTGTTTTGGGGCATTTCCTTTCGCGGGCACTAGGCCTAGCCACACATGTGAGGTTCCATTTTTATTGTGAGACTTCGGGGAACTCTGGGTGGAAGGAAATGTGTGGCTCCTCTCAGATTTCAGAAGTTTCTGTCACCAAGATATGGGGAAAAGGTGTTTTTTTGGCCAAATGTTGAGGTTTGCAAAAGATTATAGGTAACAGAATCTGTTGAGAGCCCCACAAGTTACCCCATCTTGGATTCCCCTCAGTGTCTGGTTTTCCAAAATGCGCAGGCTTGTTAGGTCTCCCTGGGCGCCGGCTGAACTAGAAGCCAAAATCCACAGCTAGGCACTTTGTAAAAAACAGGTCTGTTTTCTTTGGGAGAATGTGATGTGTCCACGTTGTGTTTTGGGGCATTTCCTGTCGCAGGCGCTAGGCCTACCCACACAAGTGAAGTACCATTTTTATCAGGAGACTTGGGGGAACACTGGGTGGAAGGAAATGTGTGGCTCCTCTCAGATTCTATCACCGAAATGTGAGGAAAAAGTGTTTTTTGGCCAAATTTTGAGGTTTGGTAGGTTTTCCTAAGTGCTGGCTGAGCTAGAGGCCAAAATCTACAGCTAGGCACTTTGCAAAAACATGCCAGATTTCAATGTAAAATTCAATGTGCCATGTTGCATTTCCTGTCACGAGCATTAGGCCTACCCACGCAAGTGAGGTACCATTTTTATCAAGAGACCTGGGGAAACACAAAATAGCAAAACAAGTCTTATTGCCCCTTGTCTTTCTCTAGATTTTTTCCTTCCAAATGTAAGACAGTGTGTAAAAAAAGACGTTTATTTGAGAAATGCTCTGTAATTCACATGCTAGAATCGGCACCCCGGAATTCAGAGATGTGCAAATAACCACTGCTTCTCAACACCTTATCTTGTGCCCATTTCGGAAATACAAAGATTTTCTTGATACCTATTTTTCACTATTTATTTTAGCAAACGAATTGCTGTATATCCGGTATAGAATGAAATCACATTGCAAGGTGCACCTCATTTATTGGCTCTGGGTACCTAGGGTTCTTGATGAACCTACAAGCCCTATATATCCCTGCAACCAGAAGAGTCCAGCAGGTGTAACAGTATATTGCTTTCAAAATTCTGACATCGCAGGAAAAAGTTACAGAATAAAACTTGGAGAAAAACGGCTGTTTTTTTTACCTCAATTTCATTTTTTTTTTTATTTCAGCTGTTATTTACTGTGGGAAAACCTTGTAGGATTTACACAAATTACCCCTTGCTGAATTCAGAATTTCGTTTACGTTTCAGAAATGTTTAGTTGTCTGGGATCCAGCAGTGGTTTCATACCCATTTCTGTCACTAACTGGAAAGAAGCTGAAAGCAGCAAAAATAGCAAAAATGGGGTATGTTCCAGTAAAATGCCAAAATTGTGTTGAACAATTGGGTTTTCAGATTCAAGTCTGCCTGTTCCTCAAAGCTGGGAAGCTGGTGATTTTAGCACCACAAACCCTTTGTTGATGCCGTTTTCAGGGAAAAAAACACAAGCCTTCTTCTGCAGCCCTTTTTCCCATTTTGTTTGAAAAAACAAAATTTCCGCTGTATTTTGGCTAATCTCTTGGTGTCCTTCAAGGGAACCCACAAAGTATGGGTACCTCTAGAATCCCTAGGATGTTGGGAAAGAAAGGATGCAAATTTGGCGTTGGTAGGAAAGCGGACAAAAAGTTATGAGGGCCTAAGAGCGAACTGCCCCAAAAAGCCACAAAAAGGCCTGCCACCTGAGGGGAAAAGGCCTGGCAACGAAGGGGTTAAGAATTAAATTATTTTTGACCTCCTATTTGTTGACGATTTTATTTAACTTTAAAAGTAAATAAACTACTACTATTGTATAACTAAAACTTGGAACCTTAGCTTTTTGATTATAATACATTACTTTGTGTTAGCAATATGCTCATTCATCTTAATGACAGCCTTCAAATACAATGTTTGGCATTTAAAGCCTATATTTGGCTTACATTGTGAGGTTCCTGGAATGTCTAAGGTGTCAATTGCACCAAACCCAATGAATGGCTTCTGGCTCTAGGGTGCTTTGCACATCCTCCTGTATGGCAGTTGGTGGTGGTATGGCGTGGGGGGAAGGGAGCTCTTCATGTTCCTCAGGACTCAACAAGACAGCTTGCCACCTTCTCCTTTGTTTGAGATCGCACCATCTCCTCCTTATTTCCGCTATCAATCTCTGGGTGACTCCAACTGCGTTGATCTTCTTATGCATCTCCTTCTATATTTTTTCTTCTAGGCCTTAGACACTGTCTGGGAAGAGGTGCCAGAAAGTCAGTTAAGGTGGTCAACACAGTCCTCTATGAAGATTTTAAGCTCCTTTTCTAAAAAATAAAATAAAAAATACAATTCTAAAATCATAACTTTTCTTGTCCTGCTGCCAGCATTCTTCTCTCTCTCCCTACATATTGATTGCCTAAGAGGCTGGATTTCTAACACACATTGGTATGCAAATTGAATTTTCCTAGGGAGCTGCTGTACCAATTCCCTTCAACTTTAAAGAGAGGTCTACTTCATGGTTATTATGTCATCACTGTGTGTCAAAAATTAAATTTGCTATTTGTGAATGCATTCTCTATTTAGGAAATTAATTTCCTGCATACTAAATTGACTACATAACACTATTTATTTAGCGACTCATTTTGTACATACTGTTTAGAGATTACCAAGCGGTGATTCGCAAGGATTCGCTTTTAGGTCATCGGTATTTGGCATTATTGTACATATGACCTTTAGGCGGTCATTCTAACCGCGGCGGGCAGTGGTCGCCGCCCGCCATGCGGTTACCGCCGAATGACCGCTCTGCGGTCAAAAGACCGCGGCGGCCATTCCGGCTTTCCCGCTGGGCCGGCGGGCGACCGCCAAAAGGCCGCCCGCCGGCCCAGCGGGAAAACCCCTGCAACAATGAAGCCGGCTCCGAATGGAGCCGGCGGAGTTGCAGGGGTGCGACGGCTGCAGTGGCACCCGTCGCGATTTTCACTGTCTGCATAGCAGACAGTGAAAATCTTTGTGGGACCCTGTTACGGGGCCCCTGCACTGCCAAATGCCCCAGCCCTAGGCCCCAGGGGCCCCACGACACCCGTTCCCGCCATCCTGTTCCTGGCGGTAAAAACCGCAAAAAACAGGGTGGTGGGAAGGGGGTCAGAATCCCCATGGTGGCGCTGCAAGCAGCGCCGCCATGGAGGATTCCCTGGGCCAGGGGAACACCGGCGGGAAACCGCCGGTTCCCCTTTTCTGACCGCGGCTTTACCGCCACGGTCAGAATCGCCCAGGAAGCACCGCCAGCCTGTTGGCGGTGCTTCCGCTGCCCTCCGCCCTGGCGGTTATGGACCGCCAGGGTCGGAATGACCCCCCTAGTGTTTATTGGTTATTTTCTGTATTTCAATTATTTTAGTTAATTGTGCAATAAACGTACTCATATTTATAAATATAACAATAAGCAAAGTGAACTTTTATACAACAAAAAAAAAATTGTATACACTTAAAGAAGCAAAAACGAGATGACAGGTAGGGATGTTGTATATCAGCATTATTAGTGTTGAAACTGTCGATATCATAAAAAGCTAAATGAAATAGTGCTGCAACCTATTTCATCATTACCATCAGTAAATATATATCAATAAAACAGCTCTTATGGGGCGTGGCTTTGGGCGTCAAGATGGCGGTCGCACTCTGAGAGTGCTCTGGACCCCTCTGTCATCCGCCCAAATTTGCTGCGGTCTGCCATGCCAACGGTGCTGCCCCTAGCACACCAGTGGGTCCCCTACCCCTGGGAACCAAATTGAAGTGAAAAGATTACTTGAAACGGCCCCGTATCCGTTTCATAGCCCATCCCGTCAAAAACAAAATGGCGGCCGGGTCCGGACCGCCTCAACGAAGCTGAGGCCGGGACCCCGGAAGCGGCCGCTCTGGTCGGGACCCCGTGGCGAGCCTGGCGGTGGGCTTGGTGCCGTGCTCCGGACGTGGACGAGTGGGAGCGTCGGAGCGTCAGCTGGAGGAAGGGCGCCGGCCGTGCTGGGGCGCTGCTGCGCTCCCGCCTGAAGCGGCGGCATAACTGCGGTGACCAGTACCGGGAGAGGCGGAGACACACGCAACCGCTCTGGTCGGGAGCCCTGGTGAGACTGGCAGAGGGCTTGGAGCCGGGCTCCGGACGTGTTAGAGAGTGTCGGACGTTGTTGGGTGAAGGCGCTGGCCGAACTGGAATGCCACTGCGCTCCCGCTTGAACACCAGAGAAGAACTGTGTTGACCGGTACCGGGGGAGACAGAGACACTGCGAGCCGTGCAGTGAAGCAACCCCTTGGAAGGGGGAGATCACACGCCGCCGGCCGCAGATCCCGGCGCAATGAGGGAAGAGAGCTGAAAATACAGGCTGCCTCTGGGGGGCATCTCGGTACCTTGAGGCACAGATGAGGGCCACAACACCTGGAGACAGACCCGAGGCCACGCACAGGAGAAAGGTACTCCCGCTTCGGCAAAAGGGGGGGGGGAAGGAAAGTGTGAGGAGCTACGTGGCTCGAGGATCCAAACTGGAATAACACTGCGTCGGACACCTCTGGGCCCGGAACCGACCAATGGCCATATAGAGAGAGAATAGATCTCCCGGATCGAGGCGAGTGCGCGAGGTGGCAGCGCAAACAGCATGCACTCACCGACCACAGCGACAAAAGCCAGTATCTTGACCGGAATGAACGTTGCCTCCACTTGAGAGACACTGATACCCGGGAGCGTGGGGGGCTGGCCCTCGAGTGCTGGGGGGTTCCCCTGGGTCTCAGTTGGACTCTAGGAAGCCGAGGGGAGAACCCCGAATTAATGGCCCCACAAGGGCCCAACAGTGGACGCCTCTTCGCCTGCTGGGCTGTCCCGACCAGAAGAGACAGCAGCTCTTGAACTACTGAGCCCAAATAAAGAACAGTGCCCGTATAGCCCGACACACATCTTCAGGGGCCTAGCGGTCTTCTCGTGGTGCCCCCTCGACTCCCGGCAGCAGGAGGCTTCGCGTGCGCTGACGCCCGAGAGAGAGACCCACTAAGATAACATAACTAGGTCCCCTCCGAGCGGCAAAATGGGAAGAGACAAAGCGAACAAACAGCCCCCGTCCTCCCAGCAGAAGATTGACCAGTTCACGGTGCCGGCAGTCCAGAGGAGAGACGGAGACGCAGCCAGTGGAGGCCCGGCCCCTGATGGAGTGAATGCTATCCTCCAAGCAATTCAATCATCGCAGACAGCCATGGAGACCAAGATCGGAGAGGTTCGGGAAGACATGGGCCTAATCAGACAAGATCTCAGAAACGCTGTGGGCCGAATCACTGAGGTGGAAAACCGGGTCTCCCAGACCGAAGACGAACTGTCTGACCTCAAAACCAAGGTGGCCCAACTCCAGACTCGGACTAGCGAGCTGCACCGCCGCGCTAAAGATGCTGAAAACCGATCAAGACGCAATAACCTGTGCTTCATTGGATTTCCAGAAGGCGTGGAAGAGGACAAAGCTTCCGAATTTCTGGAGCGCTGGATCAAGACCTGGATGCCGGAACAGACCCTCTCACCTTGGTTTGCAGTCGAACGAGCCCACAGGGCCCTCGCTCCGCGCCCCCGCCGGGTGGCCCCAGGCGACCGATGATCTCACGTTTCTTTTATTTTAAGGACCGAGATCATATCCTCAAGGAAGCCAGGCGCTCCGATGATCTTCAGTGGGAGAACCATAAAATCTTAATATTTCCAGACTACACCTGAGAAGTGCAAATCCGCCGCCGATCCTACGAGCACGTCAATCAAAAACTTAGAGCAATGCAACTTTCCTACATTCTCCTATTTCCTGCTAGACTCAAGGTCCTCATGGCCTGCAAGGCCCACTTCTTCGAGTCCCCAGAGGATGCATGGGACTGGCTGACTGAGGAGGGCGTTGGGGCTCGACGGGGACCCCGGGGGCCGGTGGGTGGCTTCGCCTCTGAGGTGCCCTTCCCGACGGGAGGACCCCGGAGAAGCAGGTGGCGAACCAGATCCAGGAAGGGAAGGGGGAAAGATTCAGGCACCCCCGCAGACAATGGGACACCCCCGGGCTCCGAAGTGCGGGAGGGGGGCCTCCGGCGGGTCTGCGGGGCCTCAGGACCCGACCCGAGTCGCAGACGACGCCAGCCTGAGCCAGTCTCCGGTACTTGGCTGAAGTGGAGCAGGTAAATCCTGACGAGACGGGCGGGGACGACCGAGATAATCCCCTTGGGTGTGCGGCCACTGGCCCAACATTTCCACAATACACATTGTGTGACTTACTTAAAGACCGTTAATTGCATTTGATGCGACTAAAGGGAGGGGTCCACCACTCCACTCCAACAGCAGTCCTTTTTTTGCTGCCTTGTTCCAGTTGGGTAATTGGGCGACAGATGCTTCCGGGGGGGAGTATGGGGTGGGGGGCGGTTGGGGGGCAAAGAGTTTGACACGGGTTTAGATAGTAATGTGTTGACAAGTTTGTGTTGTTGTTTTAATATTTCACTATTGCAATTGAAATGGTCATCCCCAGATCCACAGGCTGACACCCAACAAGATATAGCAAACACACATCCCACGACTGGTCCTCACAGACTCAGGTCATCTCATGGAATGTAAATGGCCTGCTAGATAAGATCAAGAGATCCGCGGTATTCACTACCCTCCGCAGATACTTCCCTTCCGTGGTCTTATTACAAGAAACCCACCTTCTCGGAACCAGATGCCCCATGCTTTCACGGGGAGGATACGATAGGGTCTTTCATGCGGGTTTCTCCAGGGGCTCCAGGGGTGTGGCTGTTCTACTCCACCGCTCACTGCCTATGGTAGTCACGATCACGCAAACCGACCCGCAAAGTAGATTCCTAGTAGTCACAGGAGTGGTTCATGGATCACCACTAAACTTGGTGAGTGCATACGCCCCTCCAGCAGGGCTTGACGCTTTTCTAACCTCACTCCGCGAGGTAATTGCCGGGCTCCCCCTAGGGGCCACCCTGTTGGGAGGAGATTTCAACGCTGTCCTCGATCCCAGTCTAGATGTATCAGGCGAGGTCACCACTAGCAGATCCACCCGGGCTTCGAGTCTCACGGGCTGGGCTGAGAGCCTCGGTCTCTGCGATATTTGGAGAGTTTGGCACCCTAGGGAGCATCAATACACACACACATCGGCCGCCCACCCGACACAATCCAGAATTGACATTGTATTTATGCCTGCCCTTGACGTTACCAGCGTCACAGGAACGGATATATTGCCCCATGGAGTCTCTGACCACGCACCAGTACGGGTCCAACTGGGAGAAGTGGACCCCTCCAAGCGCCCGATATGGTGCCTAAATGCTTGGTATTTGCAGGACAACGACTACACCCTCGAGATTAGAAACCATCTCACTCAATATTTTGAAATGAACCTGGGTTCAGTCCGATCAGCAGGCACACTATGGGCCGCGGGTAAGGCCACCCTCAGAGGACATGCCAAACACCTTCTTCGTGTCCGTGAACGCGTACGAAACTCAAAAGTGTCGGAATTGGAGGCTAAGGCGCTAAGCCTGGAACACCAACACAGGACTTCCCAGTCAGCCTCCAGTTTGAGACACCTCACCATGGTCAGGGACGAAATTAAACACCTAGGGGGTCATTCTGACCCTGGCGGTCAGTGACCGCCAGGGTCACCGACCACGGGAGCACCGCCAACAGGCTGGCGGTGCTCCGTCGAGCATTCTGACCGCGGCGGTTCAGCCGCGGTCAGAAACGGAAAGTCGGCGGTCTCCCGCCGACTTTCCGCTGCTCGGGAGAATCCTCCATGGCGGCGGAGCGCGCTCCGCCGCCATGGGGATTCTGACACCGCCTACCGCCATCCTGTTCCTGGCGGGTCTCATGGTGTGGCATGGGCACTGCAGGGGCCCCCGTAAGAGGGCCCCACTGTGTATTTCAGTGTCTGCAATGCAGACACTGAAATACGTGACGGGTGCAAACTGCACCCGTCGCACATACCCACTCCGCCGGCTCCATTCGGAGCCGGCTTCCTCGTGGGGAGGGGTTTAACGCTGGGCTGGCGGGCGGCCTCCTGGCGGTCGCCCGCCAGCCCAGCGGGAAAGCCTGAATGGCCTCCGCGGTCTTTCGACCACGGAGCGGCCATATGGCGGTTGCCGCGAGGCGGGCGGCTACCGCCGCCCGCCTCTATCGGAATCACCCCCCTAGTGTTAGACTCGGCAAAACATATCTGGAGGGCCTCAACCGCCCGAGTATATGGATGGGGGGATAAGAATGGGAAACTATTACACTGGCTGGCTACTCGGCCTCTGGCTAATAGAGCCATTCCCGAAATCATGGAAGAGTCAGGCTCCCTTTCTAAAACACCTACCGAAATCGCACGAAGCTTCGCCTCCTACTACGCTCGTCTATACGCAGAACACCCGCTTCCGAGAAAGAGTCCCCTCTCCTAAACGAAATAACTCTTCCCAGAATCTCCCTAGAGACACGAAATAGGCTTGACGAACCCCTTAATCTCACTGAGATTGCAAACGCAATCACCTGCCTGGCATCGGGCAAGACCCCAGGGCCGGGCGGACTCCCAGCAGAGTTATATAGCAAATGTGGCGATATCCTCAGCCCTCACCTACTTGAAATGTACGCGGAGGCCGAAAGGCAGGGCCACTTTCCAGACGAGATTGTTCAAGCCACAATTGTGGTGATTCCTAAGACACAACCCCCGTCAATACACTGCTCGGCATACCGGCCCATCTCGCTGCTAAATATGGAGATCAAAATACTGTCCTCAATCCTGGCCTCCAGACTGAGGGAGGCTATGCCCGCGTTGGTACACCCTGATCAGTGCGGCTTTATGCCTACCCGTGGCACTAGGCGCTGCATCAGACGGCTACACCTAGCCCTAGCACACCGCGGGACCCACTCACGTAATCCCTTGGCATTACTCTTACTTGATTTTGAAAAAGCTTTTGACACGGTTGACTGGTCCTATCTTGATCAGGTTCTACAAAGAAATGGACTTGGGGCTAAATTCTGTGGACTAGTTAAATTGCTTTATTCTAACCCGACGGCCCGAGTACAAGCGAATGGGGTGGTTTCTGATTCCTTCCCTATTAGCCGCGGCACTCGACAAGGGTGCCCACTATCCCCTCTGCTCTTTGCTTTAGTGATCGAACCCTTGGCGATACTATTATGCGGAGATCCTTTGATTGAGGGTTGGCCCTGGCCCAACTGCGAAGAGGACCGGGTGGCGCTTTACGCGGATGATGTCCTGCTATACATCTCCAACCCAAGCACGAGTGGTCCCCGCGTTTTATACATATTGAACCTCTTCGCAGAGGCTTCGGGACTGACTCTAAACCCCAGTAAATCCTTGCTGGTTCCCCTCCATCGATGTCAAGACTGTGTGGACTGGCAACATACCATCCCAGTGAGAAGAAATAGCTTTAAATACTTAGGAGTACACGTCGCACTACTCCCAGAGCTAACCTGGGAACTTAATATTACACCTCTGATCAGAAGAATTAGAACTGACCTTCAACGTTGGAGAACCCTCCCTCTCAACCTTCTGGGTAGAATAGCTCTTTACAAGATGATAGTCCTCCCCAGACTTCTTTATCTTCTACAGAACTTCCCACATCCCATCCCAATGAAATGGCTCTGGGAGTTGGACGGGTTAGCACACCAGTTCATGTGGAATGACGCCCGTCCACGACTGGTACTTATCACTTGCCAGAGGGACGTCCTTGACGGGGGATTGGGCATGTCCAATATTTATTATTACCATCTGGCAACACACCTACACGTGATTAATGATTGGATGAGGGGTGGATGGTCAGACCCGGCATACCGATTAGAACTCCAAACACTGAGTTATCCACGGATCTTCGACACCCTGTATGGAGGCCCGATTCCCCGAGATGTCCCAGATGTAACCAAGGTGGCCCTAGTGGGATGGCGGGCGGCCCAAAAGATGTCGGGATGGTGGGGGCGCCTCACTCAACAAATCCCGTTGTGGCATGGGAAACAGTTGACAGAGGTAGCGGGCCTAGAGGGTTTTCAAAAATGGGACAACATCGGCATATCCACACTGGGCGACATTTGGAGCGGGACACACATACGATCCTTTGAGGATCTCCAGAAATTATTCACATTAAACAAGACGCAATTTTATAAATATCTCCAACTCCGCCACGCCCTACAATCATATATGCAAACTGGAGACACCATACCGGAGTATAGCCCGATGGAGGCAAAGGTACTGATGGGGAGTCTAGGTAAAGGAGGTGTCTCTCAGATATACCGTACCCTGGTCACCTGCACACCCAGCTCCTTGGAGGGACTCCGCCAGAGGTGGGAAGGATGGGTGGGCCCCATAGAAGAGGGAGACTGGAGTGATGCACTGATGGCACCTCGCTCACTAACGATGACCTCACGCTTCCGTCAAATCCAGACCTACTATCTTCACGTAGCATACTTAACACCCACTAAATTGCACAGAGCGGGCCTCCGACCCACAGCTGGCTGCCCCCGATGCTCAAATCCCGCCGCCGACTTCTTTCATATGGTTTGGTCATGCCCGGTAATAACGATGTATTAGAAGGCAGTTCTGAATGACATCTCTGACGTCCTACAAGAGGAGATAGAGAGGACACCATTGTCCCCCCTACTGGGGATTATGGGAGATACTGGGCTGAGAAGAGCGGACCGGACCTTCCTTGGGGTGGCGTGTTTGGTGGCCAAGAGGGATATAATGGTGAACTGGAAAGCCAGGGGCGCCCCGGCTCTGACTAAGTGGAGACGTGGGGTGGACTGGTGTGCGACGCAGGAAAAACTGGTTTATGAGGCTAGAGGCAGTCCAAATAAATATAATAGGATATGGGGGAAGTGGGAGGCCGCAACAAGTGCTTCTTCTGTATTACTGTGACCTATTGCCATAGAGGGCCGAGGGGGGTTCCCCTCCTTGTCTCTCCTAACTGGTTAATGTATAATTTACTAAGTTCAGTCTAACGAATCTGCGTGTAACTTTTTTCTCTCTTCTGTTGTTTATAATGTGTCACTGGAACAAGGGGTTTGACCAAAGCTGGTGCCCGTTGGCACCATGTTAAATGTTTGTATCATTTTGTTTGCAAAATAATAAAAATTACTTTATCAAAAACAGCTCTTATTACAACTATTATTATCAGTGACCCTCTTCGTCTATGATAAAAATGTATAACGACATCAAATTGATTTGGGGTAAATATTTAGCAAATAGTGACCAAATTTAAATTCATTTCCAGTACAGAAACTATAAACACTCCATTGGCAATAGTGATCTTTAAAAACTGCACTGGTCAATATCCCAAATCAATAAGTCGTTATGCACGCTCTCATGGGTTTGACTGCCAGCAAAACCATACTGAGATGAATAGGAGAAATTATTGGTATCTATCTAAACCATTCTACTGTGCTTCAACTGATTATCTAGTGAACTATTTAAAATTGATGGTAATTTCTTGTAATTATATAGCAAAAAGAATGACAGCAATTTAACATTTCAAATGTAATTGAAATCAGGATCAGGATTCTTAGGAATACATTTTGAAAAGAAATGGGATTATTAACATTCATAATATTATTTTTAAATTTGCATACTTGAATCCCAATTCTGTTTAACGGGATGAAAATCATAACCAACATGTAACAGATGAACACTGTTAGGAGTATAAGACTAACATTTAATTTCAATAGTAGGGATACCTTTATGTAATAATAAAGAACAATGTCTGTGTTGTATTTGCCAAATGCAGAGTACTAATGTATTTAGACCAAAATGACCAGGCAGCACCTCTATCACCATTTTCAGTTGTATCCTTCCCATGACTTTCATTGTTTGTCAGTAAGTCAGTACAAATTAAGGATGCTATGGGACATTGTGGGCATTTAAGAAATAAATCATACATCTTATTCGAAAGGTTATTAGTAGTTCATAATTATTTACTATATCAAAGACTTTTGGAAAGATTAGTCTTCAGAAATGTGAATGAAGCCTGTGGTATTATTGGTGGCTGGAAAAGGGTAAACGAATCTGCAAACTCTCATTCACATAGTCTGAGCAGTTTGTGTCTGTGCTTTCTTGGCGTTATTACCTTTTATAATGGTGGTTGGAAAAGGGTAGTATTTAGGCTTTTGAGACAATAAAAGAACATCATGAAATGAGAAGGATTGAATGAACATTGTTTTCTAAAATCACCTATAGAGGTACTCTTAAACCATTACTATCTGTAAACCAAAACCAAGTTTGGGGAAGAGAAAAAGGCATACGATAGCTAGATAGATAGATAGATAGATAGATAGATAGATAGATAGATAGATAGATAGATAGATAGATAGATAGATAGATAGATAGATAGATTTGTTGTTAAGACATTCGTTCATAAAAAAGCAGCACTTAATTTCCTATCTTTCAACAAACTAGAATTGAATCACCATCTTTTATTATTCTTTCCTTTTTAAAACTGGAAAAACAAGTGCATGATCTGACACCAGAATTGCAGCTATTTCAGAATTTTGAAACCATGTTCTAGAGAATAGAAAGATAAGTCAAAAGGGTTCAGATTATACAGTCTACATCTATCTGAAACAACTCTTTTTGCAACTAAACGTGAGAATTTGTTTCTTGCAGTTTACAGGGAATATATTTAAATGCTGACTTAACATAAACTAAGATGGATTCAAATCACCTCTCACAATCAAATTATCACTCAATTTTGAAGCATTCTGGTAATCTTTCTTCTTAAAGAGACACCAAATTTAGTTGAACTATAAATATTCAATGTTTCAGAGAACATTATTGTATTAGGAATCCATCTGCTATCAATATAATTTTCTTGTGCAATAGCCTCAAATATCAAGAATTTGTGACATAAAATAATCTCCTGATTTCAACATCTGACAACAAGGGTTTGTTGCCACTGGGAGGTGACAATTGCAGCATTCTTTATACTTCACTCATTGATCTATGTACTGTTGCCAGATTTGTTTTATGTTCAACACAGAGGGCCTGATGACGAACTTGGCAGATGAGATACTCCATCACAAATGTGACAAATTACCATCCGCCATATTACAAGTTCCATTATAGCCTGTGGAACTTGTAAAATGGCGGACGGGATATCTGTCACGTTTGTGACGGATTATCCTATCCGTCTAGGTCGCAATCAGGCCCTGAGTTGTGATGATGGTTTCACTGACTGTGTGACACTTTGAGACCGAAACATCGATGTTTCCTCCTCCTTAACTGTATTGATATCATTAATTGTGGCTGAGTCCACAGAATTGTAATAATATGGACATTTGATTGGAATTGTGAACCTGTGCAAGTTAAGAGGAGTCTACGTCCCCAGGAAAATCCTTGGAATAACACCATATGAACTATGTACCAAAAAAGAAGGCGGAGGCAAGTGGATACCACACTTAAACACACTAATGGGTAAATTATTACTGAAAATGTTGTGGTACTTGAGTCTTGAGGAACAGCCAACCTAGTCTTCAAAATCAGGAAACAAATTCCATGAACTAGAGGAAATTTGACTCAGCACCCACATAGAATCGATGCCCTTAGTAGTAAAGATAGCATACTTTCCAATTTAAGCTATAATTTGTACAGACTCCCAGAGCCTCTTACTTGATAAAACAGATTCTTTATTCATGATATTTCAATTGAAAACATTCCTGCTTCTTCTTTCATTTTTCTGTAGCCAACGCGTTTCATCCAAAAGGACATCTTCAGGGCTTGGTTTAGACAAGGTAGGATAAGGCTCGCCCTTTAGCCTTCGAATGGATCATTTCTTGTTACAAACTGCAAGCACTAACATTCACTGATTATTACTTTGGATCACTTGTGTACTGTTGCAATCTTTTCACTTATCAAAACAGTATTAAACGCTTCATGCAAACATATAAAAATCTGGGCTTGCCACTAACGTGCTGTGAAATACATGGTTCTTTTTTCAGAAGCATAGCACAATTTGAATCTTTTTTTAAAACATTCATTTTATTGCACACTACCCATTTTGATGGGAGACCATTATCCTACCTTGTCTAAATCTTCTTGAAGTTTGTAAACTTATGAGATAAGCGTCTACCCGAGCGTCAGCTTCCTTAACGTGAGCGGCATCTTTTGGACAGGCGTGACCTGCCGCGATTGCCTGCGTTCAGAAGTCTTGCTCATGCTCGTCAACATAGCAATTTCTCTCACTCACCAACTTAATGTTGGTGAGCCGAGAGAGACAGAAAACTCTGCTCTGAGTCCCTTTGCAGAGATTTCCTGAATTCTGCAGTCCTGGTGGAGCACATAGTGGGCAAAACTTCGCAAACTCCGTGGAGGAGTGGAATTTTTAGCCCACCTCTACTATTCAGTAGTAAAGTGTCCCGTATTAACATGGTCGAATTAGCGTGCTCATAATTGGAAATTTTAAGTTACCTATAAGTCTCTAGTATACGGTACATATTGTGTGGAGGGTCTGGAGATTGAATGCCACAAGTGCATTGCAACACCTAATGTGCCATCCACTGCTGTGCCAGTGCAAAAATGGCTTTATTAATAGCTTGACTATAGCAGTGTCAGAACTGCAATTCAATCTGTCAAAATAAACACCTTTGACAGGCAACCCCCCCTTTTTAAATATTAATAAGTCATCACAATGAAGGACTTGTAGCACACAATGCAGGGTGCATGATATTTAAAAGCAGGACAGGTAGAAATGTAATGTTAACACTACTGTCTTTACAGTGACTAGCATCCAAAAGGTATCTTCACAGTGGCAGTTTGGCTGTCCTTTGTAGAAAAAAGTAGAAACCAGAATACAAATTAGAATAATAATACTCTGTTACAAGAATGTGCTCAGCTACAAGAATAATTAAACAACTATTTATAATGATTACTAAATATCCAATTCAAAATTGAAGATAAATGAATGTGCTTTGTAACTAAATGGGGAGCACTGCTCAAGGTTTTGAAGAAAGGCCTAGCCCAGATCCCTCACGACGGAGGGCTATGGGTCTTTTGGACCTGAGGATAATGAGAGGAAATTAATGAATGATTAGTTGCTGTTGCTTTTCAGTTCAAATTTGCAAAAGAATGGTGTGGCAATCAGATCTGGGTGGGATGTGGGGAGGGGTTTTCACTTAATTTGGTACTTGTAACTTGGTGGTACTCTGAATGTCAACAATACCAAATTAATAAAATGCTTACTTGAAAAAACAGTTCATTAAGGAAGTCAGAATTTTTATAAATATTCATGAAAAGTAATTCTTTGAAATTCACCATTTCCCTGCCTCAAGTTCCTGAAGGCTATGATGCATTGTTACTACAGCACCCTCTAACCAGTAATAGTAATTAGCCTTGGATAAGTATTTGGAGTATATGCATATATTTTGCTATCCTGCTGTAGCTCCTATATTATGGAAACTTTGTACGTGCACTATAAACTGTAAGATCCAATTAATATTGGATTTAATAGATTGAGATCCTTTGCGTTAACTTGGCAGATGCCGAGTCTTTGTGTCCAAAGGTAGTGCATAATGAAACAACTCCATGTTCTGAACTGTGAAAAGGTAATACCAAGTACCCTAATGGTCCATATCCATCTTATTGATAACAAAATTGTAATTTTCCTGTCCAAAGGGGGACTTTCTTCACAAGTCACATCTCGATATGAAACTCTGACTTTCCTTGCTGAAGTACAGATGTTTCATGATATGAGGTTTAAAACAGTCTAGCTTTAGCTTTCACTAGCAACAACAAATACGTTCTTGGTTTGCAAAGTTTGCCTGTGTTTCTTAGCATACATATATTTTGTGCATCTCTTTACTACACTGTAAAAAGAATTTGCAAATTGAATTGTGTGTAATGTGCATACATTTTTGCACAGCATTTAATCCAACCCCTGTTAGCTTAGAAAACATCTTGTTATAAGACATTCTCAGTGCAAGCCCAACCTCTACAATCCTAGAAAACAATCAACTAATGGTTTCTGATATAAGCATGCCAAAAATACAGATACTTGTTCTCCCTATACAATCTCATTTCTGCCCTAGTCTACCTACAAACACTCAGCAGCCTGAGACGCTATATGATGGAAATCAAATGAATACATTATAAGTCTTACATCTTTCAACAAGATGGCAACAACCAATGTGAATTTATTTTTAAATAAGTCTATATCCATAATATTGTGTTGGTGAGAAGCATAGCCTATGGCATCCTGCACTGAAGCAATTGTGTCCCAACCAGAAAGGGGCATATTATAGATGTGGAATGGAAAGAAGAGATGAATATTATTTTGGGCTTAATTTATTGTTTTGTTGTTAGCTCACTATCTATTGAGGTGGGGGAGGACTTTACATCCACCACCCTGACGGACTACCAACTTTCATACTGTGAAATCACCAACCGCCCAGTGGTGCTTACTGTGACCTTACATGAGCCATTGCCACATCAATTTTTGGAAGGCATGGAATGTTTGACAGTGGCTATCATTTTACAGCTGGACGCTCATCAAACTTTTCTGTTTTTCCAAAAGAAACTCCTAAAAAAAAGAGTTCATTTTTGAAAAAATATAATACTAATTACCCTCAAACACTGGGAGTTTTCTCTCAGGGTGCAAGAGTAATTAATATATATTTTTCTCTTTGTTCAGGACCACCAGATTTTTTAACACAATCCCCCAAAAAAACCAATTAATTGCACAGTCCAGTCTAAATAGGGCAGGCAGTTTGATTTTCTTAAACCACTGCATCTTTTCCATCAGGCTGTCCACCTGACTCAGAATAGAGTGGGTGGACCAAGGATTTGATGGAGAGAGTACTTGTTTGTGGTGGAGTACCATGTCCACCAATCTATAAATCAGGCCCTTTGTCCCTCATGTCACACCTGACCATCCACCATAGTAGGTGGTAGTTCTAAAAGCTGTTTTTAAAGCTTAGGATGGTGAAGACACTAGTTTGTACCAGATCCACAGATAAAAACATCTGTAAGTCCTAAGTCTTATGACAGTTTTTTTGTCCAGGGTACAAGAGGGTAACAGTTTAGGCCCTTAGACAGAATGTCCTATTTGCTTCTTTTCTTCTACAGGTCCAGAAAGTGTTCTGAGGAGGATACTGTGGGTGCAACGTAAATGCCTGGTACCAGCATGTGGGAGGGGTGACTCCTGTTCCCTCTCTAACCAAAGGGTAAAGGTTTCCAGGGCCAACCCTACCCATTTTTGCAGTGCTTCATATGTGTGCTCTTCTGTGAATAATCCTACAGTGCCCCTCTCTGCCTAAATCCAAGTTGGTGAAACCATTGTTCCCTTGTGCAGGGACTGTGTGTTCTCCCTATGAAAATGAACACCCCTCCTCTGTTGTCACACTAAACCAGTTCTCCAGGCAAATCCTCCTCTACTGGCACTAGTGCTTGTTTGTATGGGAGAACAAAGAGGTGTTGTGCCACGTTTCAGCTAACATTTGCTTATGACAGGTTAGACCTCTCAGACGTTAACCAGGTTCCTAGGCACACACCTGATGATCATCCTGCCAGAGGAACAGAACACCTCCTTACCCCCAATGCCTTTGTCTTAGTTCTAAGTGAAAGTTAACACCTAGGGGGTCAGTTCCTGGTTGATACTTGATACTAATGCAAATAGGCCTCCAGAGGATATAGGCGGGGAAAATATACCTTTCTAAAAGTAGCTTTTAAAAAAAAATATTTATTATAAATCTGACTTTACTAGCAAATTGTGCTTCTAACACCATTTCAGAAAAATCAAAAAATTTAATTTGAGCTATTTTCTAGGCGTAGATAAAATTAAATTTAATATTATATCCCAAATCTTTCCTGTAGAACAGCCAAACCTGGTAAAGCGGCAATAACTTTTGGGACATTTTCACTTTAAGAATATGTGTAACATTAACATTTGACATGTCTTACTTTTAAATACCATGCATCCTGCTTTGTGGGCAGTAAGACCTAATGAGGGGGACTTAATAACATTTAAAAGGAACGTACAGGTCTTTCAAAAAGGGTTATTTAGACAGGTTGATTTTGCAGTTTTGAATCTGCACAGCAAAGCTACACGTGGTAAGCCTACAGCCATGTTTACACTGTCACTGTAGTGGATGGAACAATGGGTGATGTAGTTAACTGGTGACATTTAACTTACAGGCTCTGGATACACTTTTGTCCCATGTACTAAGAACTTACAGGTAAAGTAAGTATGCCAATAAGGGGTATGTCAAGTTCATTACATTGAAAGGGGATGCACAGGCACTTTACCTCTGCGTGGCAGAGTTTTTACAGCCAGTAAAAACAGTCAAGGCAAATATCTGGGGGCACATATGCAAATGATGGTAATTTCCAGCAGTGACAAACTCACATGGCCTTATATACCTTTGCACCAGGAAATTCTGACCAGTATCTGCTAGTCTTCTTTATACTTTAAGACATTGTCAGTCAGTTGGCATTTTTCACCAGCAACTAAAGGCCCTTTTTGCCCAATTGCAGGTATTGTATAGGTTGTAAACAGCGCCCAGAGACAATTAGTCGGTTAGGTAAACTATGCTAGTGAATTGATTCATTCAAAAACATCAGCAAAAAGATTCTCCCTGAGTTGCTCCTTGAGCCCTGATAAATGGACAGTCTCCAGTAAGTCCCCCAGTTCGTTCTTTTTCAGAGATGTCTTCATAATATGTGCCTAAATTACTCAAGAATAGGCCTTAACGAAACAAAAGTGGCGTAAACTTACAAAATATATTTATATGTTGTAAGTTTCAGCCGCTTTTGCATCAAAAAATGATGCAAAGGCATCGCTAACGTTTCATAAACCAGGCCTTAAAGGTCAGCTGACAAATTACCTCAAACAAATGAGACGGGGTTTGACCTCTGGGTTGTCTGGCCTCTGCCCGGGAGCAAAGAAATAGACAAAGGACATCAATTCCTTGTCCGTTTAATGTCCTCATTTCTTAAATTGGGTATCATTTTGGCCATTAGAATGCCCAAAACTTTCTGCAACTGAAATGCAATAGTAAAGCAGTTGCGAAAAGCGACAGGTAGAAAGCAATGCTTTCCTCAAGGGTATTCAGTCAATATATTTTACTACCCCGCTTAAAAGACAATCACATCCACTTCTTCCCAGGGTGAATAAAAGGATGGCATGCTGGCATGCTTTATAACCAGTCGTATGTCGCCAGCTCAGAAATCTGTACTGCAAGTGACAGATGTTTCTAGACTGAAGCGCCCAGAACCTATTACTCGCCAAACTGCTCAGTATTCAAGCACAATCCAGTCATATCTTTTTTGAGTTTTCATTGGAACATCGATTTCAGAGCTTGTGCATATAGTCCAGCGCTTTGGAAATATTAAAGCCTCGATGTTCTTTCTATTGGCAGTTTCAGTTTTTGTCACATCGTCGATGTTTTGCAAACTTTCTCAGTTTCACACTTCATGAAAGTTGCGGGAATTCCTGGTTTAAATTCTTCTTGTCTACAAGCATCGCGAGATAATTTTGACTATGTTGGTTGCAGAGTATTTCTATATACAATGAAGTGAAAGTGCAAATCTCTAGTTTAAGAGTCATTTGAGAATAGATACAGGGCACAGAAGCAATTGAGAATGCTGACCACACCTTGTGCTTTCTGTTTTGCATCAGTCTCTAGCTCTATTGCACTATGTGTTGATTTTTACTTCAAAAGCTAGCTATATAGCTTGATACCGACTTGTGCAGCCCACACTGAATTTGCTGCATTACCTCTTTGCACTAGTGCATCACATAATGGCTCTTTTGTATCACCACCTTGCTTAGTGCATCACATACCGTCTGTATTGCACCACATACTGGATTTATTGAATCACAATCTTGAGGTACTGCACCACATACTGTCGATCTGTTGCATAACACACTGCCTCCAGTGCCTCACATACTGATTATGACATGACATACTGACTCATCAATTACATACTCCTCACATACTCATACTCTACTGCATTACACTCTTACTCTATTGCATCGTGCACTGGTTCTGTTTTCTCACTTACTGATTACTACACTACACAATGGCACACTATAGCATCACACACTGACTATTGTTTCCATGAGGTCCAGTGCATCACCTACTGACTAAGGATCTCACACTGAGTTTACTGCACCTTGTGCCCATATGGAAAGCTCCATCGTCCACTTTGAGGGGTGAGCAGTCTTCTATGGCAGCTGAATTGTTTGAAAACATCAAGCTAAGCATCAGCTAAACTGGAATGTATGTGTCAGCATAACAGGATTTTTTAAACTGACTTGCAGAAGAAAATCTATTTTTTAACTAACTATTCAATGGTCCGTTGGGCCGTTTGCGATCGCAAAAATGTTTGATACATCTGGCCTGAAAAGTTTACTTCCGTGGGACCACTGCCTGCTCTGAAAATATGTGTTTACATGCATTCACAAAGGGGAAGGGGTCCCTTGGGGACGCCTTCCCTTTTGAGAAAGTGTTAGCACCAATTTGTGACTGGTGCTAACTGCGATTGTTTTGTGACCGCATTTGCACATTCACAGTCACAAAACAATCATACATTGGACTGCGACTCAGAATTAGGAAGAGAATCCCCCTTCCTAATTGCGAAGTGCACACCCTTTTTGTGATTCGGTAAATAGATTACCGAATCGCAAAATACGGTCTGTACATACCAAAATGTTTTTTTCCTGTTACAAACGGTCCCATTCTGCGAATCAGCCCGTTTGCAACAGGAAAAATTGTACGTACATCTGGCCCTAAATGCAAATAGGTAAGACTTGCTACTACCATTTCATCCAAGGGATTCAAGTCTCTATGCAATAACAAAAACCACAGCAATAAAGTTTGTTTTCACAAGAGGAGAGCGCCTCCACAGATAAAAGGGTGGCGAGGTCAGTAACAGGATCTCCTCAACCATCCATAGATTTCCTGTTTCTAACCAACATTTGAAGGAAACAACACACAGTATAAAAGACATCAGGACTGATTAGCAACTGTAAATACAGTAAAGCATCTTTACATTTCTGAAAGGCAAGAGGTTTCAAAACGTGTTTGAGACAGCACAAAAAATGTTTATAGAATTTACAAAAAATCATAAAATTGAGCTGTGGTTGTTCAGCCGACCCATCACAAGGACAGGCCGGTAAGATGGTCCTCCAAAGCTTTATCCCCTCAGAATAACACACAGAAGACGACATATTGTGCCTGTCCTACATCTGGAGAGAATAGATCTTTCCCAGCGCTAGAATTCCTGATATAAATTAAGTGCCATCTCTCCCAGTGCTAAAAAAAATATAATAATTACTGATGTAGCACTTACTAAAAACCCCCCTCTATTCTTTGGGAGATACAAAATTCTGCATGATGAGACTTCACTAACTTCGTATCCAATTTATTTATGGTGTTCGGGGTGATAAACATTTCAGTGGGGCCAATATCGGTAAGTACATTTCTGATATATTTCAGCCAAGGAATTGTATGATCTAAAAAAAAAAAAGTCCCTATTAAAACTTTGTTATGAACTATACCAGAAGTTAACCCATTGCAAAATCAGAGCCAACTTAACTAAGTCAGAGACATATTACAAATTTAACTCCGTGTGCAAAATAAAATGGGAGCTATTTGGTGGGAGATTCAAAAGTCGTCTGCATATCGAATTTTCTTCCACCTGAATGGAGAAGGCATTATGGAACTCAGACGCCCCCGTCCATACATAGCTGTAGGGACATACTGCATACCTTACGAGTATGGTTAAAAAAGAGATCATGCTGCCCTACTTAGTTTCATATGAGCATTCCACAGAAAAGAGGAAACCCGATAACCCTAACCTGACCTGGGTTTAGTAACAATATATCATCAAGAAAAATGGTCTACAGGTCGGGATAAATTACATCATTATTTTAAAACACAGTGCTCAATACTGTCTTTATGGATTAATTACTTTCCAAAATTTCTTACAGCTATTTATATGCAAGGCAGACAATAACTCATTGGTGAATCTATACAAACTCCAAAATACTTACAAAACAAAATATTACACACATACAATTAGTACAAACAAATAGAGTTAAATTCACACATTCTTCTTGATTCAGTTAAGGCCAATATCTAGTTTCTCAAAGTCTTATGGCTGGCCAAACTGTCAGTAGAGGTTTGTGCCCAACAACCTTTCTTTATGAGATACTGGTGGTTACATTTTCAACATTCTGATTGTAATCCACTCTTTTGCGATGATTGGAAATTCGCATACAGCCAACTGTCTAATACCAATATATTTTTTAAGGTATTTTGCAGTGCGTATTCAATGGTTTTTGTGAAGCTGACTCCAATTACAGAACCCAATCTCGCCACTCTAAACGTCAACGTAAATGTAATTAATCCATAAAGACAGTATTGAGCACTGTGTTTTAAAATAATAATGTAATTTATCCCGACCTGTAGACCATTTTTCTTGATGATATATAGTTACATACGAGCAGCATTTACCAGAGGCTGCCAAGAGGCACCGGACTTGAAGATGACACCAGGGTAAGTATTATTCTGCACAGAATTCAGAGACAGATCTGTGATCTGTAGGCACCTCACATTCCTCCTTCCAAGCCCACAAGCCATCATGTGGGATTTCCCATAATTTGTTGACAAGTCTAAGTTGACCATGAATAAAACAAAGGACTTAAACAAAATTCGTAGAGCACAGGAAGACCAAGGCATTATACAGCATCATCAACATATAATAATGCCGGGACATTAGCAATTTTCGCTACATCACTGGTAACTACAGACAAGTATGTAGTTTGTTCATTGATGTAAATAATAAAAAACAGAGGAGCCAAAATACACTGCTGATGCATACTGCTAGCTAAAGGGAAAATATCCGAAGTTTCCCCTGCACGGCCATAATTAATTCTGGACCCTATATTCTCATGCAGAGTGTGCAAGAAATTTTTCCAGAGACGTGAACTGCCAGATCTAACAAAGGCAGCCATAGCTTTGTCCTTTTCACACAATCTAATGCTGTGGGCAAATCCATAAAGGCCAGGTACAGTGTACAGCGCCTGGCAATGTTGTACTTACCCACAATCAAATTCAGGTTCAGGCATTGTTCTACTGTACCAAGTCCTAGACGAAAACCATACTTATCCGGGGATATCATTTTGTTAAGACTATTCGAAGATTGCAAGCTGTTAAAAATTGTTAAACAGATTAGTAAGCAAAGGTCTCAAAGCTCATTGTTACACTTCAGGAGTTCCATGGGTATCCCATCTGTCCCAGGAGCTTTACTATGCGAACTCTGCATGATAGCTTCCTCTACTTTCTCAAGGGAAGTCTTGAGTAGGGGAAGGGTTTGCGGACTTGCAGCAGATCATTCTGAGGCTCGTCCTTGGATGTCTGAAAAATGAAAGTGAAATGCTTAGTCCACTCCACACCGGGTATTTTACAGACTAGGAACTAACTGGGTGAAGCATTGAAGCATCCCTCTGGCAGAACCTATTAACGAAATCCCAAAACATTTTGCTATTGTTCTGTGGGGCTGCCAATTTTCAGTCAATCCCAGTATCTGTTATTTAAAAACCTGTTCATGTCCTTAAAGGTTCATTGGTATACCCTCCTAGCCTCTCGCACCTCCTTGACATCCCTTGCATCTTCAAAAAGATCCTTTCTTAAACGCTGGTTAGCCACAGAGTAAAACCCATCAAACCACTGTAAGCAATCTTGCACAAGGAAATCTATTTATATGGGGGTTTGTAGGGCTTGAATTATCACCTATGCCTCCAGGCACTGTGGAATGTGTCAGATGAAGAGGGCTACACAGTAGACAAAGAGAGCAATTAGGCTTTCAGGTGTTTTCAGCTCATAACCTGCAATGACTGAGGTAGATTTCAGTGACGGAAAAAGGAGGAGCAATAGATGCCAGGGTCTGTGTCCTTGTCTTCTGCGATTGCAGTTGGTGATTGTGCTTTCAAAGTCTGGGGGATTCAAGAGTTGCGGGGGCTTTTGGGGGCACAAAATCTAGGACACTGTGATGTGTGGGGCCCTCAATGGTCCTCAATCACCACTGATGCAGTGCGCTGACGAACCGTCCAGAGACCCATATCAATACCAACATTACAGCTGTTCCTCCTTGCCCCATGCCCACTGACTGTATTGTTCTTGTTCCCCACATTTGCATCGGGAGCACCATTGGCTGAGCTGGGCCAGTGGCAGAGACCGAGTATGTTAGACTGTGGACCTGCCCGATAGCAAGGTAGTGTGAAGCTCTTGGGGCTGCTTGCAGGTGACTTTACATTAGATTGTGTGTACTGCCTGCTAATATTGACTCTGTCTGGTTCCTGTTGATCCTGGAGCTGGTTCCTGTCAGAGGTCCCCAGTTACTAGCATGCATTGTTTGCTGTGGTTAGCAAACTTTCTCAGTTTGAAAGCATATCAGTCATTCAAGCTAGAAAACAGCCACTGTGGAGTGTGTGGAGACAAAAAAAGGAACTGTCTATTTTATATAGTAGCACCGCTGCAGCATTTACAGAAAGAAGCCATCAGTGACAGAAGCCTGGAGATTGTCTGGTCCCTCCAGTAGTTTGGAGTGCTGTGTCTCATCTGAGGGAATGTGGTGAGGCGAATCCTCTGCATAGAGGCAAAGTGTGTGGCAAGCAGCATGGTGGCACATCTTTTACACCTATATAGTGATCCAATGAGAAGAGTAGCCTGCACTATTCAGTGGAGTCCAGTTAAGGCCTACATGAGAGAACAGCATCACAGAACCAGCTGGTGTGCTTGTGCCCATGGTGCGAGGTCCTCCTCGTCCCAGAACATGCAGTCGGCCTTACCCCTGCATTGGCCTCTGGGGATAGGTAGACATCTTTTTATTCTAACAAATAAGGGTGTTGGTTGTGGTGACTTCAGGGCAGGGGCCAATAATCCATGTTGTGGGTTTGGTTTGGAACTTGTTGGTGCAACTTCCAAGTGATAAACCCCCAAAGTTATTAGGTTTAAGAAATTAATCTGGATAAATCACAAGCAACCACACAAGAATTAAGGCTAATAAGGCCTGCAATTATTTTCAGAGAAAAGGAAACATTTCTAAGCAAAGTATAAGGGATTATTAAATCCCTCGGGTGAACAGGGAAGATGGTTCAGATAAAAACGGTTGCTTTCAAAAGATAAAGATACTAAATCTTCTTTATCAGAATCCATAGAAAAAATTCTGTCCAAGTATTTCCTCCCAGAAAAAGATGGAAAGGTTGCCCAGCCAAATATTCCAGTGAATAATTCTGTTAAAGCAAGCAGCTATGTAAGGCCCCAAAAAAGTATGAATATTACTGGCTCTTTCAGCCTTTAAGAGGGCACTCCAGGTCGCACACTACCATGTTAGCTATGATTACTTGGGCTAATGTTGAATACTTCAATAGGCTCAGGCCTCATATCTGAGTGAGAAAACTCTATGCTGTCAGAATTACAAGAAATTATAGTTGATGCTTCAATGAGCCAAGGTAAATGGAGTCCTAGTGAATTTTTTATTTATTTCTAATTGTCTACGAGCGAAAATATAATTCCAACAATGTCATCAGCCCAATTGGATGTAATTGTGCTTATGCAAGAGATCTTAAAGGGAAATTTGGATGTACTGGTTCTGCTAAATAAAAACAAAAAGTCTCATGCATCCTTATTGAATAATAAAAATTGGAAATTACGAAAGGTGAACATTTGTCTACACACTTTTATAAGACCAGTAAACGAGGTCCTTGACAACTTGCATAATAACACATCAACAAATTTGATATAAGAGCAAAACCTGGATGTCAATAAGGCCCTAGGTGATATATCTAATAAATATGTAGGTGGAAAGGGAACGTAATATATCCCCTAGAGGCCAATGTTGGTTAAACACAGACTTTATAATAGTGGGTATTTGGAAATCTCCTTAAATGTCAGTCTGTCCCAGTAGGGAAATCAAAGAAAATTGCATCAGCAAAGGCAAAGGGAAATAAAGAAAAGAACCAATGCCCAAAAAGCAGAAGAGAAGAACAAAAAATGGGTCAAAGGATTAGACTATGGTGCCACTTTTTAAAAGGACTCACATAGGCAACCGTGCAGTCACAGTAGAAAATGAAAAGAATGTAAGTGATCAAAAACTGACACAAACAATGTCTGGGCCTAAATGTATCAACCTTTCTGGTCGAAAGAAAAACAACCAGCCACAATTGTTACGACTCAGTCGTTCCATTTCCAGGGGGTGCTGTAAGGGGACTGTCAGAAGCCTGGGAATCACCTTGAACACCTATCTAGAGTCCCTTGCTGACTCCTGTTTGTTTCTCTTTTTTCCATGGTACACTTGTGTAGGACTACATTTGCTTCTTGGGACTGCAAATACCATAATGCACAGCTTGGTAGTCAGGAAAACCCGGATTCTGTTTCCCATTGTTTTCAATGGGAGAAGTCCAGTTGCTCCTTTTCACTGGATCCTCTCCTCCAGGATGCAAGTGTCCGAAACCACACACACCTGAAACCTCTCCTGTACAGCCCAGCTTGGAACTGCTTATAAGCAGCCATTTCCTCAAGCTCCCCGTCGTGCATCGGACTTCAATTCCTTTGTGTTACAGACCCCTTGTCGGATGGTGTTCCAGTTTTGTTCCTGTTCTGTTCCAGCCTGATCCTTTTTCCTGTTTCTCTGCCCTGCTCCTGATTTTTCCAGCCAGAGTCTGCTCCCTATTTCTTAGCCTTGTACCTGTTTGTTTCTTCCAAAGCCTGCTCCCTGTTTCTCTGCCCTGCTCCTGCTTTGTTTCAGCCTGAACCTTCTCTCTGTTTCCCAGTCCTGTTTACTGCTCATTTCCTACTCCCTGTATTCCAGTCCTGTCCTTGCCTGTTCCAGCCAGAGCCTGTTCTCAGTTTCCCAGTCCTGTCTCTGTCTGTCCCAGACAGAAGTTTGCGCCCTGTTTTCAAGTCCTAGTCCCGCCTTTGCTTCAGCCTGAGCCTGTTCCTAGTTCTTGCCTCTGCCTCTTTGTTTGTTCCCTTCTGTTTCTGTTTCTTCTTGGTTCTTTGTGTCTGGTAAGTGTTCTATCAGTCTTCACCAGTGTATACGTGTCCTCCTGTGTACTGGGGTTGGCTCCTGGTTTCCAGGAGGCAATTCCAGCCCCCATCCTTGTCCAGTGTTATACGTTGTATATCGTGCCTAACAGTGACAGTGTGCTATTGCTGTTTTCTCAGGAATCGCCACTGTGTTTCCAGCTGGACCCACAAGAGCGTGTCCTGTGTATGTAAGTACTATCCTTGTTTGTGCTCTAGGGTCCAGAGACAGAATCACTTCTGCCGCCTCCTTTCTATGGGGCTGGCAGGGTGACTATCTGTAAGAGCAAACTGCACAGAGGCATTGAGATTCCCTGTCACTGTGGGAGGTTCTGCGCCTTACTCTGTGTACAACCCCAGCGTGTTTGTCCACTGGTAATCTGTTTCCTGTTTGTTCGCACAAGGGTTGCTCTGCTTTTACTTTCCTGTTTCCTGTGCCTATCCATAGCTGTCCTTTCCGTGTATGCCTTTAGCTGCTCCTCTGCCCCAGTGTACTACCTCTTTAGGATATTCGGTGACCTCAAGGGGTGTCCCAACCAAAGTCCTGATCAGACCCGCCCGAAACCGTGACAACAATAGTTAAAGATGCATTCTGAGAATGCATTTAACTATCATAAATGATCAAGCTCATATATACAGATACATGAGGAACATAGGCACTGTTCTCTGGTGTTTGATATCCTCCATAAAGATAAAAAAGCAAGGAACTCTGGCAACTAAATAGAGCAAAGCTCCTTTCCCTGTTCAAGCAAATCCCTGAAATGCCTCACATCAGGTCACCAGATGAAAAAACTGTGGGTTTTGTGACAAGCAGTGATGGGAGAGAATTAGCTAAAGTCGATTTCATTTCAATTTGGACTGCCAATACAGTCTGTAATGCAAAATAGAGTTCACATTCTTTGCCTGTGGGTGTAGGTACTCTTGCAAATCCACTAAATTGGCAGAACTATGAAGTGATGTCATCATGGAGGTTTGGTGGACAATCAAGTATGTTTTTATCAACAGCAGGATCTGAGGTATAATCATTTCAGTAATGAGAGTCAACGTGTTTCTAGTCAATGCAATATAACTAGAGAGAACTTAAGGATTGTGTTAACTTATGACAGACAATTAAATGAGGGTTGGCCCGCATACAAATAAACATTTCCCTTCCAAACATGTTTGTGATCAAAATGTACTGTGAACAATTCAGGAACCTCATGCACAGAGTAGCAGGTTCTCAAGGAGTCTAACATTCTGCATTTGGAATATTTATGGTTACCATCAGTGTGTAAGGTCAGGTTAACTTCAGTAGCTTTCAAATATATGCCATGTTATCCTCCTGTAGCAGACTTGGCTCCAAAAGAACTCAAATATTGGAGGTTTGGTATCTATATGTTAAACATTTTATTTAGCAGTGGAGGTAGATTATGTGGGGGTCTTTTATCAATGATATCCACAAGAGTTATAACAAAGGTAAAAATGATAGAAACTATAAGTATGTTTGCACAAATATCAATGGTTGAAATTCAGATGGATTAAAATCAAAGTGAAATTTTTATGTTAACCAGTGTATATCTTCATAAGGATATAACACCTGACCTGAGAGAGCTCCTGGAACTATTTGTAGCAAAACTGTCAACGCGAACTATGGAATACAGAGAGGGTACTGATATCAAAGCAGGATATTTTAATTTAAAAAATAACAAATAACATGAGATGAATTATTAAATATCTTCCTCACGCTAACTTTCCAGCTGTTGCCCCTTCGAATAATCCTACCATTATTAGTGATTGGCTGAGTTGAAGTGGTACAATAAACTAAAATGGTCATTCCACCCACAATAATCCGGCTGGTGCAACTTTTAGGCTTGGCACCCCTTTCATCCAATTTCTTTGTCTCTTGTAATGAATTTAAGCGACTGTGGGATTTTATTTTCATGCATCATGAGGAAAGTGACCATCGGATTTTACTGGGAACACTTATACTAAAGCAAGCAGGTGTAACAATAAAGAGTTTAATTTGAGATGTGGATTATCCTCGTTGACTGAGCACCTGCCTTGGGCCAAAGCACTTACAGCTGCTTAAGTAATTTCAACTTTCCCAGCCTCCGAGTAATAACTTTAATTCCTTTCTGAATACACTTGACTGGTTCGCAACATTTACAGAAAATTTACTCACATGTGTTTGGAAATTTCCGCCATCAGCAGGAAAAGTAAGGAATAGCCTCATCAGTAAACACAATCAGAAGTGGTTTGATGAAGAGTGGGGAGAGCTAAAGCAAATGCTATGGAAATTATAATGTTCCTTGCCTCAATGGAAGTTAATGGCTATTGGATTAAAGATAGATAAATAGATAAATAGAAGCACTATATTAGAAGAAAGAAACTGGCTTTTGCAAAAACATTTGAATGAAATATTGAATGTTTTAAAAGCAGGGTATCAAAAAGGATATTGGGGACTGGTGAATAATTTGGTGTACACACATGCAGTAGCACCTTCCTACATGAGATCAGAAGACGACTGGTTATCACATGTATATAATATTTACGGGTCTCCTTCATAAAGTCTCAAGAAAATAACGACAGTATTGACACAGCTATACTTGAGTTATTTACCAAAGAGCAAATTAAAAGTACAATACCTGAGATCAAATTTTGTAGGACCGCCGACCCTGATAATATCTCTGCAAATAACCTAGAAAATAACATTGATTGGTACTCTGATAATAAACCTGCACATTTCCTAAAAATTAACATTGTTTGGTGGGCACGAACTGGTTTTATTCCATAGGCTGTGCGGGATACCACCTTCGATAAGGTGGCTAGAGGGGCCTGTGGGGCAAACTACATACTTTGAATGCCCTGAGGGGTGTGTTGCATACCTTAAATTGGACCCAGGTGAAGATGGATTAGTTGGGCCAGCCTATTAGAATGTCAGAAATAATAATGGTTTATGTTAAGGATGTGTGTTAGCCATTATTCTTTTTAGCCTCTGGGTACTAGATCCTCCAACATCCTTAAATAATTCAAACTCTTTTTCCATTAACAAGGGAGTGACTTCCATCCCTTTTTTTATCTATGCTGACAATCTTGTCATCTTAGATTACACCCCGAGAGGCTTTCATAAGAATCTAATATATTGTATGTCAAACCACCAGAATATCTTTTTAGATAAGATAAAAGTGTTGTTCTTTGATAAAAGAGTATCTAATTTTATTTGGTATATAGATAATTTGAAAGTGGAAAATGTTAAAACATAAAAATCTAGTGTTACATTTTAATGCTAATTTAAATTGGAATGGACAATTGAAGAGAATAAAATCTAGAGCTTTATTAAAGGCTGGTTCCCTGGTGAATTTAATGATAATCATGGAAGATTAATACAAAAAAGGGGGGAGGAGACAGGGAGATTATCAGTCCAGTGTACAGCCTCCCAACATAACTTGTAAAAATCCTAAAGTATACTGTTCCCTAAAGAACCAAAAGCAAATGCGAAAACACAGGGGGACTATTTTCTCAGGAGCAAAGAGAGCCCTCACACATCCATTAGGATGTCAAGCATCATCACTGGGCAAGCTCCTCATCAGACCGTTAATGCAATGTCTGACGGGCACCCCTTCGGAGAGGGGTGCTCTTAACCGGAATTCTTAAAGTTAAGCTGTGCCAGAGATGGATACATTTAGTAACGAAGGTGAGGAGAGAAAATATACAACAAATAAAATTAGCTCTAAACCCAAGCCATCACAAATTAATGTATCAGAAACAGGTTTAGGCTCAGATTAAAAATAACCGTAGTGCTTAAAGAGATAATGTTCCTATGCACTCACACTAAATACGTTAGGGGGGGAAGAAGGACACTGTCCTAACTCCTGTACTCTATGGTCAACATGTTTCGCATCTCAATGGCCACCAAGGATGCAGTGATGCTTCATCAGGACCAACACATCTCCACAACTTCTCCTCTAGATATCATATATACCCAAACATACTTAGTGTGAGTGCATAGGAACATTATCTCTTTAGGCACTCCGGTTATTTTTAATCTTAGCCTAAACCTGTTTCTGATACATTAAATTATGATGGCTTGGGTTAGAGCTCATTTTATTTGTTGTATATTTTCTCTCCTCACCTTTGTTACTAAATGTATCCATCTCCGGCACAGCTTAACTTTAAGAATTCCGGTTAAGAGCACCCCTCTCCGAAGGGGTGCCCGTCAGACATTGCAGCACCGGTCTGACAAGGAGCTTGAACAGTGATGATGCTTGACATCCTAATGGATACGTGAGGGCTCTCTTTGCTCCTGAGAAAATAGTCCCCCTGTGTTTTCGCATTTGCTTTTGGTTCGTTAGGGAACAGTGTACTTTATGATTTTTACAAGTTATGTTGGGAGGCTGTACACTGGACCAATAATCTCCCTGTCCCCCCCTTTTTTTTGTATTAATACTAGCACAGCCGCTAAGCTGTGGGACTGTTTCACTCCCTTGTGAAGCTTTTGACCCGATTATTCTCCTAAAATGACTGATTTTCAGGGTCTGAGTTTTGATGATGAGGTGGTGTCTGCGATATTACAGACCCCCTCTATCCTTGCCTGCGAAGGATCAGGTCCTTCTGGCAGCCTGAAAGAAGGGTGGGATAAATTATCCTCCCTCAAACGTGAACTGATTAAAACCATTATGCACTGCACCATCATGACAGAATATTTAAGAGCCAACATTGCCCCTACTGGCTAACTAGCTTCCAACATGCCTAGAATCTTTCTACAAGATTTTGCATTCAGGAAGGACTGGGCCCAAGTTGCATGGAAATGTATGAGGAACTGGCTAGTACTCATCATTAAAACATCGAGATGGTTAGCAGAATCAATCACTGTACAGATCAACTTAGTTGAAAATACACTAAGGACTACAGTCACCTTGGCAGCATTTAAGAGTCGGTTGACCGAAATTAATTCCGAACTCAATGAGACCAAGGAATATTTAACACAACAAGAGATCACAAAACTTCAGAAACACATTAAGAACTTCAAGAGAGAGAAGGTCTATCCTTACATTAGAGAGGATTTTGAAACTGAGGCCCAATCTCGCTCCTCAGAAGAGTCCACCTCTTCCTTCAAAAAACCACAGAACTACAGTAGCAGCTCCTCATCAGATAAACTGTAAACTTTGCACTTGTATAGCACACTACTCACCCGTTAGGGTCTCAAGGCGCTGTACTCATACCGCTATGGAACCCCTCCTGGCTTTTCCCTGTGAGGTGCCCACTCCTGGGCACCCCTAGGGTGAAGCCAGGCATCCAAGCGCTGTTGGGGCCGTTGTGGAGATTAAGCAAGCTATTGCCCAGAGTTGCAGAGTGGAACTCATTAATTAGATTAGGCACCGAGGCAAGAATTATCTGGTCCAAGGGAATTGAGCCCAAGACCTGCCAAAGCGGGACTTGAACCCTGGTCTTGAGCCAGATCTCTGCTTCAGGATCTGCCACTCTAACCATTGTGCCACACTTCTCCATCGGATGGGTGGAGCACCGAAGAAAATGCTCCACAACCTTTTTTACAGTTTTCTGCAATAGCCTGTGAATCAGCAAATGTCCTGGGAGCCTCCATTCCCCCTCTTCCAACCACACCCTATGATGCCCTACATGCCTTACACGCCTTTTTTAAGCCGGGGCAGAGGAAGAGGCAGAAGGAGAGGAAGAGGCAGAAGGGTTCATTGGGACAAAGAGGAGCCCCAGATGGTGATCCGGAGTCAGGGCAAAAATCCACCTCCGAAAATCTAGTGGTTAATCTATCTAACCGACACCTTTCTCCGGATGAGACCAAAGCCCTTAATAGAGGCCTAGGTTTTGTACCTACACCAACTGAAGACCATTTCTGTTTGAACTGTGAACTCTACCAATATTTCAGAAAAATGTGCTTACATTTCTTTTTCAAGGACAAGCCTAGTACTCCCAGGGAGAGGACTCTGGTTTAAAAAAAACATTTTTCTTTGTACCTCCTCCACAGAATATCCTGTGTGCGGTTTTGGCATTTGAAAAGGCGGTCATGTCTGATCTTAGTAACCTGTGCCCCAAATGTTCCTTTGTCAATATCACTACATCTGAAAGGCAGGCCCTTAAGACTTTGGCATTTGACCCCAGTATAGTGATTAAACCAGCTGACAAAGGGGGTGCCATAGTCATGATGAATCTGGAGGAATACAGACTAGAATGTATCCGCCTTTTGAGTGACACCTCTTTCTATGCTCCCATTTCTAACGATCCGACTGGACGTTTACAAACTCAAATAAGAGGCATAATTGAGGAAGCTCGCAATAATTCATGAATCTCACCCAAAGAAACTGAATTCTTAGACACGGCTTACCCGCGAATACCATACCTCTACTGCCCACCAAAAATACACAAGGGCAAGGCCCCCCCCGGGATGACCGATAGTGTCAGGGATTGGCTCTTTGTTAGAACCACTCTCTGTTTTCTGCGACCACTTCCTACAACCATTGGTGAGAGCATCTAGTACCTTCCTGAGAGATACAAAAGATGTCCTGAACTTGATGGAAACCATTAATTTCACAATAGATGTACATGCCTTCATCACTCTTGATGTAGAAGCCCTCTACACCAGCATTCCGCAGGATGCTACCTTACAGGTAGTGGAGAGTGCTCTACTTGGCCAACCAGAGGATCCAACTCCCCCTGTTCATTTTATTATGCACTGAGCGACTTTAGCTATGACCAAAAAATGTTTCCAATTTGAGGACAAGTTCTACCACCAAATACGGGGTACCTCTATGGGTAGCACCTTCGCTCCAAGCTTGGCCTGCCTGTACATGTATGAGTTTGAAAAACGATTCATACTACCTACGTCAAATCCTTTTCATGACCATGTCAAACTGTGGCGTAGGTATATCGATGACGTTTTGATTGTATGGCAGGGTACCCTTGAAGATGTTGACCCTTTTATTGGGTGGGTCAATACTCTTGACTCCTTTTTAAAGTTTACTGCCCGTGTTTCCATCACACAGGTCCCTTTTTTGGACCTGATGATCAACAATGGGAAACTGACCTCGTGCACTTACTACAAAAGTACAGACCGCAATAGCCTACTGCTTTATGATAGTCATCACCCGAGGTCCTTGCGTGATAACCTACCTTTTGGTCAGTTCCTCAGACTACGCCGTAATTGCAGTTCTATTAAGTCCTTTGAGACACAGGCAAATGACATTACAACTAAATTGTACGAAAGACACTATCCACCTCACACTGTAAAAATTGCATACAAGAGGGTGCGTAATAGCCATAGAGACGCGCTACTGATGCCCACTGTGAAGGAACCAGACACCCGTGTAACTTGCGTTTCTACATATACCCCTATGTCCAACAAGATCAAAAAATTGATCACCAAAAGGTGGTCAATCCTACAGAGTGGTGGGGTGGATATTCCAAAGCCTTTGTTTGCATTTAAAAGGATGACCAATATCAGAGACATGGTGGTTCATACCCGCCCCCGTAGGAATCAAGAATCATCTAAGCAGTCGACTCTCTGGGATCTACCTCCGGTTGTGGGACATTTCCCATGTGGAAAATGCAATGTCTGCACTCTAACTAAACATCTTGAAACGCTTGATCTTCACCCGATGGGAACTTGGTACCTCAAGAAGCATGCCAACTGTAACACACGCAATTGCATCTATATGATAACCTGACCTTGTGGGCTACGGTATATCGGGATGACGACAAGACCAGTTAAGAACAGGATTAATGAACACCGTAGCAATATAAGATGTGCCTGAGCTACCACTAGACTCAGTGTTCATTTTTCAGAAGTGGGTCACAGTCCTGATGACCTCTGATGGGTGGTACTACAAGCCCCTAACTGTCCGAACAATGACTCGAGAATGCTTTTTAGGATAGAGCAACGTTGGGTGTTTAAACTTAACACATACGTAACAGGACTTAACGATGACATTCCTTGGACAAGTCTTTCCCCCTGAACAGATCTGTACTTTGCCTGTACGATGATAACCTTATGTCTTAGTTGTGACTTCCTTCCCTTGTGATTTATTTAGCACTGACCTCATGTGACCCCTAGGTTATGACATCCTAATAAGGTTCGGAATCCCAGTTAGGACTTCTTTTCCCTTGATTAATTTGGTGCTGACCCTTAGTGTTGCCCTGAACATGACATCCTTACAGGGTTCTAGTTTTGGTGTCTCTTAATACACTTTCATTTTTTTTGCTTTCCTCTTATTATTATCCATGTGACACTTTTAGGAAGCTATGTTGGTTTATCCAACATTCAACCTCCGGTGTGATGAGCCAAGAGTCCCTTGTTGATGTTCATGAATTCCATCGGAAACTGTGAGCCCGTTTTTATTTCTAGGACATTAGTCCAGGACCTGGATTGAAATGAAGTGTTTACGTTTCACTACTGTATTCTCTGGCCCTGATCTCGTGATCTCTAGCCTGGATCACATGACGGTGATGAGCCAATCACGGCAGAGGTACCACTTCCGTGTTCATCAGCCGGCGACTGGCGTTTACCGGCGTCTATTTATAGGCTCCTGATACGTTCCCTCGTCAATTTTAGGAACATGGCGTCGGGGTAGGTCCTCGACTTTCACAGTCCGCGCCGCAAGTGAGTACTGGTTGTGATGTTTTATTTGTGTTGGCAATAGACTCATATTGATAGTGTTGGTTACTACGGGGCGGCCGTGAGTTCCGATTTTGATGAACTACACATTCCTGCCATTTAAAAGGGGAGCGTTTAGTTTCAACCTATTTTTTGTCGTGGTGACATTGGACAATCTCGTACTTGCCCATATTTACTGGCTTCCGCACATCTATGGTGCTTTCTTCTGCATCTGACTGCATATTAAGGTCTAAAACATTCTGACCGCTTGATGGTGATTTAGATCAATTGATTCATGGTTTATGTCCCAGGTTTAATACATACCTAACCTCCTTGAGTGTGTGTTGGTGATGAAAATCATGAGAACAACTGTTAACATTGTTGTTACTTTTTACTTATTTTCTCCACACTCTATCATGTTTTGTTCAGTTCTATGCTCTTGGTGATAGACCCGTGTACCCCTAAGGTGCCATTATCTCTGATTGGGATGGTAAGCGTATACCTATTTCTTTCACCAGTTTGCACATATAGGCCCTCATTCCGACATTGGCCGGCGGCGGTCGCCGCGGGCCTGTCGGGGGCCGCCAGAATACCGTTCCGCGGTCGAAAGACCGCGGCGGTGATTCTGGCTTTCCCGCTGGGCTGGCGGGCGGCCGCCTTCAGGCCGCCCGCCAGCCCAGCGGGAAAGAGGCTTCCACGATGAAGCCGGCTCGGAATCGAGCCGGCGGAGTGGAAGCTGTGCGACGGGTGCAGTTGCACCCGTCGCGTATTTCACTGTCTGCGAAGCAGACAGTGAAATACATTTAGGGGCCCTCTTACGGGGGCCCCTGCAGTGCCCATGCCAGTGGCATGGGCACTGCAGGGGCCCCCAGGGGCCCCGCGACCCCCACTACCGCCATCCGGTTCCCGGCGGGAGAACCGCCGGGAACTGGATGGCGGTAGGGGGGGTCAGAATCCCCTCGGCGGCGCAGCTAGCTGCGCCGCCTTGGAGGATTCCTATGGGCGGCGGTACACTGGCGGGAGACCGCCAGTGTTGCCGGTCCGACCGCGGCTTTACCGCCGCGGTCGGAATGCCCATTGGAGCACCGCCGGCCTGTCGGCGGTGCTCCCGTGGTCCTCCACCCTGGCGGTTTGAAACCGCCAGGGTCGGAATGAGGGCCATAGTTTTATGAGCACTTCTTAACAATGCTGTATACTCACTGAGTAGTTTTGTTATATATGGCATATATTACTGCTCTTATTTACCTTTTACAGGACGACTCTTTTTTTTTATTTACTGACCAGACGTGCAGTGGACATGAGTGAGTGACCAGAATTTGTTTACTTATCTGTACCCTATTTGGGTTTATAAGACATCTAGAGGAGAAGTTGTGTAGATGTGTTGGTCCTGTTGAAGCATCACTGGATCCTTGGTGGCCATTGAGACACAAAACATGTTGACCTTAGAGTAGAGGGGTTAGGACAGTTTCCTTCTCCCCCCCAAATGTTTTTAGTGTGAGTGCATAGGAACATTATCTCTTTAGGCACTCCGGTTAATTTTATTCTTAATCTAAACCTGTTTCTGATACATTAAATTGTGATGGCTTGGGTTTAGAGCTAATTTTATTTGTTGTATATTTTCCCTCCTCACCTTTGTTACTTAATGTATCAATCTCTGGCACAGCTTAACTTTAAGAATTCCGGTTAAGAGCATCCCTCTCCGAATGGGTGCCCGTCAGACATTGCAGCACTGGTCTGAGGAGGAGTTTGCCCAGTGATGATGCTTGAAATCCTAATGGATGTGTGAGGGCTCTCTTTGCTCCTGGGAAAATAGTCCCCCCCTGAGTTTTCGCATTTGCTTTTGGTTCTTTAGGAATCATGGAAGATTTTCATATACACCACTTCTGACAACTTGTTTTCACGAAATCCCTCTGTTAGCACTTTATGGTTCTCAAATATTATGTATACGTAAATTAGATATTTTTGACCCAGTGCACAGACTGTGTATAGAAAGAGTTTAACTATTTAAAAAGGGTCAATGGTCCAGAGTATCGCAGTGAAAGGTAATTTATTTAATGGACATACATGGTTGGACTATGGGGGTCATTCCGACCCTGGCGGTCATAGACTGCCAGGGCTGGGGACCGCGGATGCACCGCCAACAAGCTGGCGGTGCATCCAGGCCAATTCTGACCGCCGCGGTCAGAAAAGGGAAACCGGCGGTTTCTCGCCGGTTTTCCCCTGGCCTGAGGAATCCTCCATGGCGGCGCTGCAAGCAGCGCCACCATGGGGATTCCGACCCCCTTCCCTCCAGCCTGGTTCTGGCGGTTTTGACCGCCAGAACCTTGCTGGCGGGAACGGGTGTCGTGGGGCCCCCTAACAGGGCCCCACAAAGATTTGCAGACACTGAAAATCGCGACGGGTGCAACTGCACCCGTCGCACCCTTTCCACTCCACCGGCTCCATTCGGAGCCGGCATCCTCGTGGAAGGGGGTTTCCCGCTGGGCGGGCGGGCGGCCTTCTGGCGGTCGCCCGCCGGCCCTGCGGGAAACTCAGAATTACCGCGGCGGTCTTTTGACCGCGCTGCGGTATTCTGTCGGGGGAACTTTGGCGGGCGGCCTCCGCCGCCCACCTAAGTCAGAATGACCCCATATGTTTTTTAAAACGTATACACAGTCTCACTTGGATGGATAGCCCTGATAAAATATCACAGATCTATTGGATTGAAGCACAATGCAGAGAGCTAAAACGGGCTCGGCCTCTTAAGAAGTTTTTACAAAAAAAGTCATACCATATATTATCTGCAGGGGCTTTTGTTAGCTGGGGTCATTTTCTCCACAAGAAACAACTTTAGGAAGGCCAAGATGGCGCCTCACTAAGACCTGGACACGGCAAACGAGTGCAGTTTTTCCCTTTTCTTTTGGACTAACGTACGGTATTTGGACCGTATACTACATGATATGCTGTTACTCATGACTACTACAATGACTGTTTAAGACATGATGTGTACTTTTACATGAATACTACAATACCCTGAGGAAGTCCTAGGTGGATTAACAATAGAGGGCAAAACACGTGTCGGCTGTGTTTTGGTCTACAATTTTCAACCCTCTTATATATTTTGGAACCAATGAATAAAAGCTGAACTCACTTTGCAACGTGTAAAGTTCTTTTCCTACAATTTCATGCAAACCCTCCTACAATATAATGATTAACTGAACGGCTACCTGATCAGTTAAAAAGACTACATTAAGAATTATTCTACTAATCTTCTAACTCATTGAGGGATCTCATTCTTAATCAGTTTTGGACATCTACCTTTGAGGGGGGATTTCATCCATACTCTCTGTTTGAGTCCCTATTTGAGTCCCTACAGTTGAATTCTCAACTCCTATGTAGCATTTACACAGGAAGGAAATCTGGACCTTTCCTTTCTAGGGTAAATAAACTTTGGGAAGGGGCATTGACTTTATCTAATCAAAATGGTATGTTGTATTAAACACAAAGATCTTCAGTTGATATGACGTTCATGTTTGGGAAATCTCGATACCTTCCCTTATCTGTTTTATTTGTCGGACCCTTCAATGCTTCAAGAAATAAAAACATTTTAAAGAGGTTGTAGGCCCCCATATGTCTGAATAAATAGGCAAAACAAATGCTAATGTGACTACACTATTTAAAAAAAGGTACTATTGCTAATGTATTTATTGATTACCCCCCACTTTTAAACATGCCTCAGAAATTCTCAAAACCTTTATTTTTAACCTATAATGTTTTATTACACCTCACTGCAATTGATGTTTTAGCAAACATTTATTTAGATATAACCTTGGCTTTGGGATGCTTTTTACAATCTGTGAGCAATATGGACATTCATGAATGTGAATTTCTCTTGTGAAGATCGAATGTATTTTATTGGTTTAGTGAACAATAGTCTAAATAAACACAATAGTGATTCCGATTCTGAAAGTAAGTATATCAAGCTCAGCTGAGCTCTTGTAGCAGTGTACCATGGAGCAGCACTTAGGACTCATTGCTGAATTTACATTTTTGCCAATCTTTGCTCTTTTGTTAAAATCTTTTTTTGTTCTTATGCTGAAAGGACAGAACAACTTACAGCATCATTCAGAATAAGTGGCTACAAAGTGGATTCACATTACACGGTTACAACAAGGAGATTATTTTAATCAACCGGCGAAGTCCATTCATGGGACCTGTATCCCACTTGTCAGCAATCGTGGCACTGAAATTAAAAGATCTCATATAGAGAAACTACCACTTAGCAACATACAGTGGTTAGGTAATAAGTGATTGTGAACTGTACCTATTTCCCTTATTCATTTCCTAAACTCATAATAGAGTACAAATGCAGGCAAGGCGAGTTGTATTTCGGTTTGGTCACAAGGTGGACTGGTCATCAAGGAAAGCAGGGTGAATCCTAAAAGGTCAGAAGACCTGGAGCAGGAGGTCAGATAGCCTTGATATGTGACTGGCTTTGCCCCAGACCGACGTGTGTTTTAGTTTCACCAGACTCTCAATATATCTACTGATTTAAAAATTACCTATTTTGCATCCATTGTAGTATGAAGTTCATTTTCACTTGTCAGAGGCTCCGAAAAAGAGGCAGAGGCACAGTAGAAGAAGTCAAGTCTATTGGCTATTGGCTATTTTCAGAGCGAGAGGCTGGGAACTCTATTTAAAGAAGGCTGTGTAAGTGGAAAATGGACATGTTGATGTACAACTGACTTTATTGACTCCACCCCATTTAAGGGAACCGTAAATGATGCCCGGCAGTGCTGTCTAGGAAGCAGGGCACAATTTGTAAGCAGGAAACTTCTTCATAATGCAGCCTCAGGAGTATGCTGTCTTCTAACTCTAGTTTCTGTGTAACAGCCTTTTCAAGCCTACACATTTTACATTAGAGTATAGAACTGGAAAACACATGTGATGGACCTACAATTTGCATAAGAACACATACAAATAATATACATATCTCCTTTAATAGAACATGGCTAACTGGTGACATGGTATACAAGAACAGGAATCTATACACACCTCAGAGAGATCAAATTTTTCTAAGCCATAGAAGTTAGCATACAGTGACATTATTAACCTTCATTTAAAAGCCTAGCAGAGAAATTAACATGGAAATGTGAAATGTGAACTTTTGAATTATGATGGACAATGTGGCCTCCATGCTTATTTGACATCATGTTTTGGCATGAAAGAAATTCCACATTTATAGTCGAGTGAACTTCTGACATGAATTCATTTTGAAAGTATTATTCTTAGAGAAACAGTACAATGAAGTATATTAAAAGTATGAAATGGGCATGAATCAATCTCACTTAAATTGATTTAAATTATTTTATTAACATGAGTTACATGTGTGCAGAAAAATAAATGCACGTTTAAACACTTTGGTGGTCATTCTGACCCTGGCGGTCTTTGTCCGCCAGGGCGGAGGACCGCGGGAGCACCGCCGACAGGCCGGCGGTGCTCCAATGGGGATTCCGACCCCCCCTACCGCCATCCAGATCCCGGCGGTCGGACCGCCGAGATCCGGATGGCGGTAGGGGGGGTCGCGGGGCCCCTGGGGGCCCCTGCAGTGCCCATGCCACTGGCATGGGCATTGCAGGGGCCCCCGTAAGAGGGCCCCTACAAGTATTTCACTGTCTGCTGCGCAGACAGTGAAATACGCGACGGGTGCAACTGCACCCGTCGCACAGCTTCCACTCCGCCGGCTCGATTCCGAGCCGGCTTCCTCGTGGAAGCCTCTTTCCCGCTGGGCTGGCTGGCGGTCTGAAGGCGACCGCCCGCCAGCCCAGCGGGAAAGTCAGAATTACCGCCGCGGTCTTTCGACCGCGGAACGGTAACATGACGGCGGGACTTTGGCGGGCGGCCTCCGCCGCCCGCCAAGGTCAGAATGAGGGCCTTTATGTTTAAACTGTTTCTAATATGCTGTGAATAATGTTTGCAATTAAATTTGCTTTGCATAATTGATTCAATTGTAAGGTGCGCAGTAGGATTTATGTATATTAACTGTATTAATGTGTATTTAGGCTTTCTTAGCTAGACTAGGTCTGAAAAATTAAATTTTCAGTAGTAATGAAGAAATGCAAACTCATTCTGTTCCCTCTGACCTGAATTATTTCCTAGGTTGCTGATGTGCTGTTGAGTGTCCTATTGTATTGAAGACAGAGAACATGTTTCAATGTTAACTAAGTAACAGTATTTGTTCTAGCTGTCGAACAAGACAGGAAGCCTTATTAACTTCATGTGAGAATTGTTCACCTCATCCTGTGTATAGTGAGAAAGATTCCCATCAGTTGCAATCAACTGGGAAACACAATATTTTGGTAGAACTCTTCAAGATGAACAAATCTTTTCCCTGTGAGAATTCGGAATAGTTGCAAACTTGATGCTGTCAGTGGCTACCTTTGGATGTTGATTCTTGTGCGTAAGATGAGCTAACCCAGGTAATAATTGCAAACCCGTGGGCATTTCTAATTAGGGAGAAAGGTTTAGTTAGTATGTGAAAGTCTTGCAAAGGCTGTTGCTGTCACCTCCACCTTTTGTCCCTCTCTAAGTCTTCTGCCATATTTAGCCTTTATGTTATGGGTTTCCTTTTAGTCCTATATGTCCCAATTGCTAATGCTGTTCAGTACTAATATGCCCAAATCACTTCTGAATTGCTACTTTGTCCTATGTGCAGCCTGCGTTACCTACTGTCTTAATGCTGCTGTCTACTGATGTTGCAAAAAGGGGAACGCTCTGCTTGATGAAACCTTCCTATCTGCTTTCCCATGAGGAGAGGTATAATTTATAATGTGGTTTCTTGTTTATTGTTCAGCTTAGATAATTACACCAGTGTATTTTTATAGTGACTTACCATAGTTAGGTTATTTTTCCAAATATTTTTGTCTCATCTTTTGTTTTTGCCTGTATTTGATAGACCGTTCCCACACATGCACAAATCCATATGTGTGTTACAGGTAAAGATGTCCCAGCCCTGAAAATTGATTGTTAAATTGAATTTTGATGATTTACTGATGTCACCATCATCTGCATTGAAATCTGAAATGAATGTGCATATTGTAGTTTTGCTCATTTATGTTATTCTTTTGGAGTGTTTAAGGGTATTGACATTTAGTAGACTTAGGCCCAGATTTACAAGAATCTGGCACATCAGTAAGCGCCAGACTTCTTGCGCCCCCGTACCACCACCTAAGGACACCATGGGTGCGCCGTATTAAGAATACGGCAAACCATGGCGCATGTTAGGCCATAAGCCTCAAAATGTTTGATGCTGTTGTGGCGCTCTGCTCCACCAGCCTCAAAAATGTTGACACTAGTGGAGCAAAGTCCAAGGAGGCCATTGATTTCAATGGGTGCTTCCATTTAACCCCTGCTTTGAACAGGAGTTCAAAATGATGCCAAAAATGGTACAATGAAATCATGTGGATTTCATTGCACCATTTTTGTAGGCCTCCTAAAGCCAGAACGTCCCCTTGCACACATTATGCCTGGCGCAGGCATAATGTGGCACAAGGGGTCGCAAAGTGGCGCAAAGCATGTATTGCGCCACTTTGTAAATATTGTGCAGCGATTTTTACCTTGTTGAGCCACATTAGTAAAATAAACTGACACTAATGTGGCACAAGGAGGCGCTAGGGCCTTGTAAATCTGGTCCTTAATCTCAGTCAGCCAATGATTCTCATGTATGTTTATAATTTAGTTGTGCGCACCATATACGTTACATTGATTTTGGGAATGTAATAAAGCTTTGAGACTTTATTCAGTTTGGAGTTTGGTTTGGTGTTTAAACTAGTCTTTGTGACTAGAATTGTTTAAGGTTTTATGTTATTGATTTATGTTGAATGAATGTGATTACCACACTCCTCACTGAGTCCAAAGATCCAGTCAACTTCCAGTGGTGGGATAAGGTATGGTGTCTCACCAGAGCGCTTGTGGTTTCTGAACCTGAGGCGGGAAGAAGACCTCTGCGAGCGCTCCAGCACAACTATTTATATGAAGAGACTCCACAAGGGAGGTCAACAGCAAATTCAAAAGAAATGTATGTTAAAACAACACAACATATATACTTGAAATGATGATAGGCGAAAAGTCGATTATAAATTAAAAAGAATATTGAAGTACAAATATAATACTCCCAATTGCAGGTAAACAAAACTAGAGCGACATTTAATTAATTACATTTAAAATCGTCAAACGTCTTGGCAGTGACTATAGATCATCCGAAACTTTCCCTTACTGCATCACAACTAATATGCATTACTTACACCATCCACTTGTTAACCAACTCATGGTTCTTAATGTAGTTTCAAATGTTTCATGTCCTCCTCAGCATGATTATAAGGATTTTATTCACTCTGACTTTGAATATGTGTCACACCTCTGCATTTTTTAAGCTCTTCCAACATCTATTCATCATCTTGCCCCCTGGCCCATGGGAACTGGAAGACAACTTCAAACTCCACAATTCTTCCCAAGGCAGTGATGGGATTGTTGGAGCAGATATGTTAATTAAGAAATTATTAATGACTTATATGTGTGTTTACTAATAATGAAAATGCGCAGAGAAATTGATGATAGAAAATAATGTATGCGTTGAGAAAGGTGCCCATGGGGTATGATCACCATTTGTATTATAATAACGTAAAAGATGCAAATTCATGAAAAACATATGAGAAAAATGTACTAATATGTCATAATGAAATGTATAACCTATGTTTTATATTAATTCATATTTTTTAATTAGCCGGACAAAGGGCTTGGTTTCACTGGGCCTTGCTCGCTCTGAAATATGGAGAGATTCTAACGCTTTGCAAAGAACTGGTAACTGGAGTCAGGAGACCTTGAACCGCACAGAGTTCAGGCCGCTTAGCTAGAACATTCTGCAATGTAGAGATGATGAAGGACGTTTGATACAATTATGTGTAGTGTAGGCTAAATGTACATTCCCAGGACTTGAACAATAGAGGCACTGACTGAAGAAACATATGCAACAATTTTGTTACCTGAAGAGCCGGATGATGTTCTCATCGGAAGAAGAACCCATCAGTTTTATGGGACTCAAAATATATGCAAAGTCAAAGATTTGGTAAATAAAAACTATAGGTTAGAGTCATATCTTCCGACCGGTTGACCAATTAGCACTTAGTGGGATGGACTGGGAGACCCTAATGAAAAGTCATGACAAGGGACGAGGAGACAGAACTGCAGGGAGAAAATTGATGACGCCAGGAGACGCTGTCTGAGGTGCTGATATTGGGCTCATACTCTGTGAGCCTGATCTGTAGCAGACTGTTCGATGACCTGGGGATAAAGACTGACCAGTTGCTGATCCATCCTGGCTACGTAGCTATGAAAATGTGACTGATGGTTTTGTGCCTTTCCTTCTAGGTACCAACTGCGCTGTTTTACAGAGACTTTCACATAGGTAGAATGTTTCTAAATTGATGTTTTCTCAAAATTATTTTCACATGAAGACCCACATGCTAATTCTAATCTTGGTTAGGTAGGATGTCAGGGACGACTTGACGGTGACAAATGACTGGCAGACTCAATTGCTGAATTACAGTATTAATGCTGATATTCATAGCTTATGGTGTTGCTTTGCCGTACATGTTTCCTTCAAGAGATAATGGTGGTCGTTACAACCCTGTCGATTGGTGTTAAAGCGGCGGTAAGACCGCCAACAGGCCGGTGGTAAAAAATTAGCAAATACGAACGTGGCGGAAACCGCCAACAAAGACAGCCACTTTAACACTCCGATCGTCACGGCGGTACAAACAAACAGTGCGGCCGTCACCGCCAACAGACAGACGGAGGACAAAGTACCGCCCACAGTATCACAACAGGCCAATCCGCCACCTTTTCCAGGGCGGATTCACCTCGGATAAAAACACGGCGGAAACAGGATTCTGAAGGGAAAACACTCACCTCTACAGACCCCACGAGGAACTAGGACACCATGGAGCCGGAACTCGAAATTCTCCCTGCGATAGTCTTCCTGCTCCTCTTCCAGGAGCACGAACGCCGGCGGCGAAGACCACAGTGAGTACTGCACCTACGACACAGGGGAGAGGGGAGAGAAAAAACAGGGACACACACACGCAACACCCCCACCCCCACCCTCACCCACTACAACACATACACTAATACATATTAATACATGATAGTTACACCCCCCAAACCCCCCAGAAGAATGAGAAGACAAAAGGAAATGAGTGTAACCATTGTAATATATTAAAATAAAGTAGGCAAAAATATATATATATATATATATATATATATATATATATATATATATATACACCATAAACAAAATATACACCAAGCATAGTAGTCCAGGTAGGGCTCCAATTAAGTCCGTGGAACACTGGGCCTACACGGTATGGGCGAGGCCCACACAAGATCCCCGACCATGACGGAGAGAACACCGCAGGGGCATCAGAGAGCAAGAAAACAGGCACCTCATGGGGAGGGAAAGGGGGGGCACCTCAGCCGGTTGAGTCCACGACGCCAAATCCACGAGAGGGCCACATGCCCACTGTTCAATCCTGGGGAGTGCAAACCCACAGTCTCTCAAGTCTCTACAGTGGGTGGGTTGCCCACTGGTCCATCCTGGGGAGTGCAAAGCCACAGTCTCTCAAGTCTCTACAGTGGGTGGGTTGCCCACTGTTCCATCCTGGGGTGTGCAAAGCCACAGTAGCTCAAGTCTCTACAGTGGGTGGGTTGCCCACTGTTCCATCCTGGGGAGTGCAAAGCCACAGTCTCTCAAGTGGATAACAGTCTCCACTGGTTCTGGAGGAGGCATTGTGGCCAGAGTACTTCATCCTGCTAAGGACTGAGGTAGTGGATGTATCTCTCCACTGGTTATCGAGGGGGCTTTGTGGCCAGAGTGCTTCATCCTGGTAAGGACAGAGGTAGTGGATGTATCTCTCCACTAGTTCTGGAGGGGGCTTTGTGCCCAGAGTACTTCATCCTGCTAAGGACAGAGGTAGTGGATGTATCTCTCCACTGGTTCTGGAGGGGGCTTTGTGCCCAGAGTGCTTCATCCTGCTAAGGACAGAAGTAGTGGATGTATCCCTCCACTGGTTCTGGAGGGGGCTTTGTGCCCAGAGTGCTTCATCCTGCTAAGGACAGAGGTAGTGGATGTATCTCTCCACTGGTTCTGGTGGAGGCTTTGTGCCCAGAGTGCTTCATCCTGCTGAGGACAGAGGTAGTGGATGTATCACTCCACTGGTTCTGGTGGGGGGCTTTGTGCCCAGAGTGCTTCATCCTGCTAAGGACAGAGGTAGTGGATGTATCTCTCCACTGGTTCTGGAGGAGGCATTGTGCTTAGAGTACTTCATCCTGCTAAGGACTGAGGTAGTGGATGTATCTCTCCACTGGTTCTGGAGGGGGCTTTGTGCCCAGAGTGCTTCATCCTGCTAAGGACAGAGGTAGTGGATGTATCTCTCCACTGGTTCTGGAGGGGGCTTTGTGCCCAGAGTGCTACATCCTGCCCGTGACGGACTCAGTAGCGTCAGTACCCTTGGCGCTCATGGGCCAGCGGTGCTTGAGGTGGCGGTGCCCTGTTCAGCGGTGCTTGGAGCAGCGGTGCCCTGTTCAGGGGTGCTTGAGGCGGCGGTGCTTGAGGCGGCGGTGCCCTGTTCAGCGGCGCTTGGAGTGGTGGTGCCCTGTTCAGCGGTGCCCTGTTCAGCGGTGCTTGGAGCGGTGGGCTCCTTTGCAGTGACTCAGCTGCTCGCGGGCTTCTCTGTCACAGCGGGGCTTGTGCTGGCGGTCCTCTCTGTCCCAGCGGGGCTTGTGCTGGCGGTCCTCTCTAGCCCAGTGGGGCTTGTGCTGGCGGTCCTCTCTGGCCCAGCGGGGCTTGTGCTGGCGGTCCTCTCTAGCCCAGCAGGGCTTGTGCTGGCGGTCCTCTCTGGCCCAGCGGGGATGATGGCAGTGGCCTCCTGGGCAGCGGGGATGATGGCTGGGGCCTCCTGGCCAGCGGGGATGACGGCTGTGGCCTCCTGGGCAGCGGGGATGACGGCTGTGGCCTCCTGGGCAGCGGGGATGATGGCGGTCTCCTCCACACGTGCTGCTCTTCCCAGACTTTCCTGGTTTCTTGTGGCCCTTCCCCACCTTCGAAGGTGTCACAGCTGACTCCACACTCCCACCGGGACCCCTGGGAGCAGCTTTGGTGGCTGGAGTCTTCCCCCTCTCCCGCCGGGCACTGGCCAACCTTTGATGCTTCACAGGTGGGGCCCTGTCTGTGCTGTGGCTCCGTGCCACACTGGCTGCCCTGGGGGCTGGTGCACTCCATATTCCGGTGACTACAGGCAATACTGGTCCCGGAGATGTTGTGGCTGAGGTGCTAGTTTGGGACCTAGGATACGGACGGAGTGGGGGAGGTGTGGGAAAGAGGTCAAAGTTGGACAGGAAAAGGTTTTTGGAGACACTGGGACGGGTAGCTGGAGGAGGTTTGGGGGTGGAGAAAGAGGTTGTGGTTGTAGGGGTTTGTGGGTGATGTGTGTGTTTTATATTGTATTGGGTTTGTGGGAGTGGTGTGTGTGTATGTGTATCAGATGTGTGTATTTCAATTTGTCCAATGTGGCTGTGTTTTGGAGATGTGTGTACCGCCAATGGAATACTGCATTTGAAAGACCGCCGCGTGGATTCGTGTGTCGTGATGGTGTGTGCGTATTTCTGTTGGCGTGACGGTGGAGGTTTTGTTTTCGCCAGTTTATCACTGACCTTTGGTGTGGCAGACTTGTATGGGTGTCTGAATATTGGCAGATTCTGTGCTGTGGGTCATAATAGCTGTGGCGGATTTCCGCAGCCGAGGCGGTGTGTTGGCGGTCTTCTGCACGGCGGTAAGCGGCTTTTACCGCCAATGTTGTAATGACTGCCAATGTCTTTTAATTAATTAATAATAAAGAATTGATTTGACTAAAGATTGAATTAACAGATGACTTACAATTGTAATCAATAGGGAATAAAACTTGTTAACCCTTTTCCTGAGCAGTGGTTATTCTTGAATCTGATGGTTAGAGTTGTTTTTCATAGAATGTATTTTAATTATTGATTTCAGTAACTGATTCACTGGTTACTACATGACTAGGATACTCCCTGCTATTCAAAAGGTTAATCGACCCATACGCATCCCCTTGTAAGTTTGCATTCTAAGGACCAGATGCGCTAGCAGTTTTTGGTAGCAGCTTGATGGTTAGTTTCCATGGACAACTAGTTATTAGGTGACTAGTGGTTATGGTAGTAGTATAACTTAGGGTTAGTCGTGGGTATTTTTACGAGGTTTCGAATTTGTTTTTCTGAAATGGCAATTGTAGTAAAGATGATGTCCCCTGAAGCCCAGAAACAACTTTCCCAGATCCTAGATCCTGCTAGAAAAATTGGGTATGTTCTCAGTGTGTTTTGTGATAGGGCAAAAGTGGTAGGTTGCGCTTGCACAGGCTTAGGCAAATCGCAGGTGAATTGTGATGTATGTGAGGTAATGTAGGGAGTTTGAGTACTCCAGCTGAAGTTAGTAGGAGTGTGCGTACTCCATAGTATGAGAGTAGGGAAGTCGTCGAACTTCAAATGTGTGTGGCACTTTGTGCTAAAAAATTATCCACATGGTTGTTGGTGAAGTACGGACCCTGCGTGGTCTAAGACTCCAGAGTATATTGACAAGTGCAGGAGACACTTGGTGATATGTTGTAATCTGTCTTGTTTAGTAGGTTGATCGGGAGTGGTCAACAAGTTGTTGTGTGAGATAGATGAGTCAAATAAATTTTTCGACTGAGATTTGGCGAGTTCTATGTGCGCTAGGACAGACCCATTGATC